>NC_090025.1:163848821-164157154 GCF_037176765.1 Anolis sagrei
TCCCCAGCCAATTCCCCCTTAATTTCACTTCCATTCTGTGTAGGGAACTGTGAGGCGGGGAATCCTTCCTTGGCATATTTCCCTTTTTTAGCTCCCATGGCTATAATGCTGGAAGTGTTTCAGGGAGATAGAGAAAAGCTAGCCACAGGAGTTTAGCTGTAGTAGTGCCAGTTCAGATTGGCACTGTGTGTGCTTACTTTGGAAAACTTGCTGCCCGTTAGTTATGTATTATAGTTGATCTCCCTCATGTGATATCCCTCCCTCTTTCTGTGGGCCTCTCTCATATATCTCAAGCGGTGGGACGACCGCACCCTCATATAACATATTATTTGAATTGGAGCAGAATGGAAGGGGAGTTGTTGCAAACGTAATTTCCCCAGTTCCATAGGAGGAAAAAAAAGTGTGGGTAACTATCCTGCAAAGCTAACTAAAGAACCCTCTTCCCTTGTGCTAGTTCAGCGTTTCTCAACCTGGGGGTCGGGATCTCTGGGGGATCTCAAAATGGTCAGAGGGGTCGCCAAACACCATAAGAAAACACAGTATTTTCTTTTGGTCATGGGGGTTCTGTATAGGAAGTTTGACCCAATTCTATCGCTGGTGGGGTTCAGAATGCTCTTTGATTGAAGGTGAACTATAAATCCCAGCAACTACAACTCCCAAATGTCAAGGTCTAGTTTCCCCAAACTCCACCAGTGTTCACATTTAGGCATATTGAGTATTTGTGCCAAGTTAGGCCCATATCCATCATTGTTTGAGTCTACAGTGCTCTCTGCATGTAGGTGAACTACAACTCAAAAATTCAAGGTCAGTACCCACCAAACACTTCCAGTATTTTCTGTTTGTCATGGGGGTTCTGTGTAGGAAGTTTGGTCCAATTCTATCGCTGGTGGGGTTCAGAATCCTCTTAAATTGTAGGTGAACTATAAATCCCAGCAACTACAACTCCCAAAGGTCAAGGTCTAGTTTCCCCAAACTCCACCAGTGTTCACATTTCGGCATATTGAGTATTTCTGCCAAGTTAGGCCCATATCCATCATTGTTTGAGTCTACAGTGCTCTCTGGACATAGGTGAACTACAACTCCAAAATTCAAGGTCAGTGCCCACCAAACCCTTCCAGTATTTTCTGTTGGTCATGGGAGTTCTGTGTGCCAAGCCAGGTTCAATTCCATCATTGATGGAGTTAAGAATGCTCTTTGAATGTAGGTGAACTATAAATCTCAGCAACTACAACTCCCAAATGCCAAAATCAATCCTTCCCCCCACGACCCCACCAGTATTCAAATTTGGGCGTATCAGGTATTTGTGCCAAATTGCGTCCAGTGAATGAAAATACATCCTGCATATCAGATATTTACATTAAGGTTCATAACAGTATCAAAATTACAGTTATGAAGTAGCAACGAAAATAATTTTATGGTTGGGGGTCACCACAACATGAGGAACTGTATTAAGGGGTTGCGGCATTAGGAAGGTTGAGAAACACTATCCTGGTTGAAGCTGAAATAGAGACGTTTTCTTTAAGCCAGTTATCTTAGAACTGGCTGAGACTTTATAAAAATGCATTGCTCTAAAGTTCCCCAAGCTGCCGTTCTTTGATGTATCAGAGTGTAACTTGGTTAATCCCCAGGCAGCATGGCTACAGCTACTGTTTGGGGATGATGTGGTTTGTAGCATAGCTCACCTCTGGGTTGAGGAAGGCTATGCCACAGTCACGCTGCAGTTGTCTTCCTTCCTTCCTGCCCCACTGTGGGCACCTGCTCAGCGCTCGGCTCAGACGAGAAAACCACAGCTGCTGCAGACAAAGCAGGCAGGAAATGGAGGTGGAGAAAGAGAGAACAGGGCACATTCTGTGTTCTCTGCAACCTCGTCACTTAACTGAAGATCTGCTGGAAAAGATGCTATCGCTCTGCCCGTATTTTCTGACCCGTTCTTTGTTTTTTTTGTCCTCCTAAGCCAGGCAAAAATTGCTGTTTGTCCTATTTTCAGGGCAGTGGGAGGAGGAGAAGGACTCTGTAAAATCTCTCCTCTGCAGCAAAAGAGTTGTTTCCAGCAACATTTCTCCAAATTCTATATGAAAAACAATTCTGAAAAACCTACAGCTGGGTTGTTGTAGGTTTTTCAGGCTATATGACCATGTTCAGACATTCAGAAGCATTCTCTGCTGACGTTTTGCCTGCATCTATGGCAGGCATCCTCAGAGGTTGTGAGACTACTGGATGGCATATGTTCTCTATCAGAAACTAGAGCTGATGTGATCTATCCAATGCAGTTTTCTCAATCAGCACCCCAAATAACCAAATTGAATCTCAAGTTGACCACAAACTGATTTGTAACCCTTTTGGTACTAATGTTGGAGAGTGCTCCCTGGTCAAGTTGACCTTGGTCAAAAATAGGTTGGGAACCACCGCTTTAGATCCTTCTTGAACTTCTAAAAACAGCCATGGGTCACATAGGGTGTATATGCCACCCCAGGGCCTTTGAGGGTCATCCCCAGTGCTTTTGCCCCAAGCATCCAGACCAGAACTCCTAGGAATAATGGATGTGGGAAAAGGAAAAGTGGTATTTTTTCCAGAGTACCAGGGGCCAGTGTTATGCTTACATGCATTCGTTACAACTGTTTGTTTTCCTTCCTGGAAACTCATTACGGTCTGGCAGCTGATGACTCATGGACTGGGCATAGCCCACAGTTTTCAGCAGCACTGCTTTAAGGAGTTTTTGATGCATGTCCATTTTCAGTTATTCAGTACGCATTTATTCCTAGGCTTCTGTCATTCACTGTATTCCCTCTCCCAATTCCTCCCTTGGGTTTCCTACATTAGAACCTGAAAGGTGGCTCCAAACATGTCCGAGTCTGTTGTGTATTCTTTAGAATTTTAGGATCGACGAGACTCTTTGAATGAACAATTTGGGCAATGGTAAAAACAAAACTAGCAACCAAAGAGTAGTTTAAGAAAAACCTGTTATGTTTTCATTCCACCCACCTAGTGGATCAAGAACAACAATGTGAGTAGATAAATAGGAACTGCTTTAAAACTGGGGGGGGGGGGGTATTTTAGGCATGGCGTTTCAATAAGAAAAAAGGAGGAAAAAGTTTACGAACAAAGAAAGCTCTTTGGCAAGGAGATGGAGCAACTGCATCCCCCTGTGGCTGGAACCGAGCACAGCCTCCAAAGATGCCAAAAGATGGGAAAAGCCTATATATACACCTCTATATGTTGTTTGTCTTGCCAATCGGCATTGAATATTTGCTGTATATGTGCTCTGTGATCTGTCCCGAGTCTCTTTCTGGGGTGAGAAGGGCGGAATATAAACACTATAAATAAATAAATGAATAAATAGTAACACACATAAATGATTGGTTCACTTATTTCTATCAGTATTAACCTGCTCTCTTCGCAGATACTCTAGCCACAATTCTAACTAAGCCTTCTCTATTTGTTAAATAGGCAAACCCCATTTTCCCTTTCAGTCTCTTCTTCTCAATACTATGACAGTATCGTCACAACAGCATTGTTAAGTGGTTTAGCCTGAATGTCCATGACTGGCTTGGGATGATTTTATAAGCTTGCTCTCCAAGCAAGAATTTGAACCTAAGTCTTTCTGGTTCAAGTTCAACACTCTTGAAGCATTGCCTACACCTTGGGCCATGCTTTAGCACAGGTTAAACTTCTAGCTGCAGAAAATCTTGCCGATCGAAAGGTTGACAGTTCAAGCCCAGGTTGGGGTGAGGTCCCAACTGTCAGCGCAGCTTCTGCTCCCCTAGCAGTTTCAAAACCATAATGTGAGTCAATAAATAGGTGCCGCTTTGACGGGCAGGTAATAGAAGGTGCCCATGCGGACATGCCGGTGATTTGATTGGAAGAGCGTTTAAAGACAACAAAGCTCCTCGACATGGAAGATGGAGAGATAGCACCTCCCGTGGTCGGAGTAAAACACAGCCTCCAGATGCCAGAGATGGAAAAAGATGGGAAGCCTTTACTTCTGTTTATGTACTGTCGGTCTTGTTAATTGTATAACGACATTGAATGTGTACTGTAATCCACCCAGAATCCTTTTGGGGAGATAGAGCAGAATATAAATAAAGTATATTATTATTATATTAGCAGAAGAGACCCATTTGTTCCTTCTTAGAAGTTGTATTGGCTATAAATGAGAGGCTTACACCAAATAAAACTTGTTAGGTTTTCAGGCGCCCCAAGCCCTCTGATTGTTTTTGTTACAACGGACTAAGCTGGGCATGTCCCTCTGCCCCAAAAGCAGTCATTTGTAATGACCTTCCATCTGATTAAATAAATTAAATAGCACACATTGTTCTTCTCCCTCCTTTTGTCCTGGAGGTTTATTGGTGATCTCTTACCAAGTAGCACCACATATTTGTACATATTTATATATTCTGCTTCTCCCACATATGTCATCTCACAAATATGTTGATTCTTCCCTGTTTCTGCTGCTACAGCCGGAGTCTGAGAAGAAAATCTGGCAGTGTGAAGCGTCCCTCTCCAGCCCCCAGCCTGGGAAACAGTCCTGCAACGCACACCTCCTTTTACGAGTCTGTGGTCAGTGAGACTTACCTGAATGATGGCAGAGGACTTTCAATTAGAGGCAGCACTGTTTTGGATGACCCAATGGACAACAACTCATACTGGAGTGAGTATTTCTTCCTTTGAACCTTGGTTTTTCAAGGTGGTATAGAACTATACCTTTCATTGTTCCTGACCAGGGGCTGATTGGAGATAAAGGCCAACAGCCAGAATACTGCAGGTTCTCAACTCCTAGAGATTCTGCAAAATCACCCCAAATGCTTTCTAACTGTGTAATTCATGCAACAGCCTTGGTATTATATCTGCTTTCCACATGGTGGGAAATCATGTTAGAATAATACAGCAAGGTCCCTGTAACTGTGGAAGCCATTTCTGTGGCTTCATTTTCCTGTTCCTGGGTAAGAATGATCTCTAGAAATTTGCTAGGCCCTCCAGACAATTCTTTAATGTTTCCCCAAAACATTATCTCCAACAAAATTCAATTGTCTGCTTGAATTGGAAGTCAAGTAATTTAATGGTGTTCAATTGCATTCAAGGTTTCATATTTATGTACTGTATTTATTTTAATTATTTTATTTACCGCACTTGTATCCTGCCCTTCTCAACCCCGAAGGGGATTCAGGGCAGCCTTACCTAGGCAAGAATTTGATGGCATGTGTGCACATATCATCAATAAATAAACAAAAACATTAAAAACCAACCAGTTAAAACATAACATTAGAACAACAATTTAAAATCACATAATCCAGGTCATAATCCAGGGCCAGTCCAAGTTGCCAATGTTAATTTGTCGCACTGCTCCCAAAAGCATGCATGGCCGGGCTTTAGCACAGCTGGTTAATCACCAGCAGCAATAGATCACACCAATTGAAAGGTTGGCATTTCGAAGTCCCGGGTCGGGATGAGCACCCGACCTTCAGCCCAGTTCACTGTCCACCTAAACAGCTGTGAGTAGAGAAATTAGGCACCATTTAAGCAGGGAGGTATTTTATGGCACCATAAAAAGGAAATACCAGAAAATGCCGGCAATCAAAGGAAGGAGAAAGTCTGTGATCAAGGGCTCTTCATCATAGAAGATGGAGCACCAGCACCCCCTGTGGCCAGAATCAAGAACAACCTCCAGGACGCCAAAGTTGGGAAAAATGCCAAATATACCTATTGTCTGTCCTATCTGTTTAATGACAACGAATGTTTGCTGTGTATGTGTTCTGTGATCTGCCCTGAGTCCCCTTGAGAAGGGCGGACTACAAATGCTGTAAATAAATAAATAATTCTTCACTCCTAACCCCTGCAAATGTGGATGGCTGACATTATAAAAATGATCTATAAATAAAACTAAGCTGTGCATTCATCCTACATGTTGTTCTTAGGTGCTCAAACAGACAGCTTTGTGTAATTGTTATTTTATAATATTTCAACTGCATCAAAGAAATGAGATGATGGTAGAGTGAGAGACTTGGGAAGGGACATGTGTTGAAACTCTAGTGAAGAGATCACAAAATCATGTTCAGGCATGACACTTGGCATGATGCTCAAATAAGAAACTTTGGATATGATATTGATCTATTTGGTTGCCTTTTATGCAATGCATTAACTTCCTGTTCTATTTAAAGTATCCAAAACAGTGAAGAGAAAACATTAACGCCTTTCACAAACCCATTGTAAGAATGAGGGAGTACACAACCTCTATTGTGCTTTTAAAAATTTTCACTTCAGTGTAGCTTCTTTGAGTGAATCTAAGGACTCCACCAGCTGAAGAAAGTATTTGTTGCTGTAGTTATTATAGTTTTTAACCTATATTTGAGTATAAACCAACCCAAATATAACCTAATTTTACCACAAAAAAATGGATGACGTATTGACTTGAATGTAAGCTGAGGGTGGGAAATGCAGCAGCTATTGGTAAATTTCAAAATAAAAATAGATACCAATAACATTTCATTAATTGAGGAATCAGGAGGTTAATTTTTTTTGAATATTTACATAAAAAGACTGTCCAACTCTGACTAAACCATTATTCTAACCTTGTTCAATGTAAATTTGCTTACATATCCTTCCAATAATAATAAAGAAAGTAAAATAATGGAAATGTGATTAATAATAATAGACTAAAATAATAAACATAATAATAAAATAGAGTAAAATAATAAATGTAATAATAACAATAGTAATAAAATGAAGTAATAAATGAAACAATAATAATAGAGTAAAATAATAAATATAATAATATAATAAAATAATAAATGTAATAATAATAAATAGAGTTAAATAATAAATGTAATAATAATAATAATAACAGAGTTAAATAATAAATAACTTTGATTCAAGCCAAGGGGGGCTTTTTCAGCCTAAAAAGGAGCTGAAAAACTCGGCTTATACTCGAGTATATACAGTATCCAATTAACATTAATTTTGCCCCAGATTATTTTTAGTAATTCCTGTCATTATTTAAATACTTTGGTTCCAATCTTGAGTGATTTTTTAAAAAAATAACAAAACATATCAAAACAATATTTCTCTTTCCCTTTTCCTTTCCTCTTAATTTTAAGAGCTATGCTGCCGTAGTGCATGAATGAAATGATACATCTGTACTATAGATAAGATTTTACACTAAATCAGAAAATATTTATCCTTTAAATTATAGCATAAATAGAATAAAGTAATAAATGAAATAATAGATAAAACAATAAATATAATAATAATTATAAGAGTAAAATAATAAATGTAATAATAACAATAATTATAACAATAATTATAGAACCAGCAAACCATGCCTTCAGTCTTTAGAAACAGTTCTTTGGCTGAGTCCTGGTTCAGATCCAAGGAATTGCTGCAAACAGCCCCACCTTTCCTCCCAAAGGAATGGAAGAAAAGACGTGATGCCAACTAGCGATATAGGAGCTATATTGAGAGAGCTCATTCTTCTTTAGAGCCATCTGATGGAGCATTAAATGTTTTGAATCAAGCCATGCATGCAAACGCTGTTGAGAATTTCTCAGCTTTTCTAAAATGAGGTTGTGTTTCCTGATCAGGTGAGGATCTCTCGAGAAGAAGAAGAGCCGGTGTTGGAGGCATCGAAAGCAGTAAAAAAATCAATGGGCTATCAGAAAGAAAGATATATGACACCTATGCATCATCCTCTGGTTATTCTTCTGAGGATGACTATGCAGGTATGGATGTCTTCTTTGCCTAAAACAGGAACAACATTGATGAGACTTACAGCAGCTGCACTTTGTTCAGAAGAATCATAGAGCTGGTAGAGAACTCAAGGGCCATCTAGCCTAACCTCTACCAAGAAGCAGGAAAATCATATTCAAAGCACCCCGACAGATGATCATCCAGCCTCTGTTTAAAAGCCTTCAAATAAGGAGCCTCCATCACACTCTGGGCCAGAGAGTTCCACTGCTGAACAGCTCTCACAGTTAGGAAGTTCTTCCTAATGATCAGAGAAATCTCCTTTCCTGTAGTTTGAAGCCATTGCTCCGCATCCTAGTCACTCCAGAGCAGCGGAAAACAAGCCTGCTACCTCCTCCCTGTGACTCCTCCTCACATATTGATACATGGCCGTCATGGCTCCTCTCAGCCTTCTCTTCTGCAGGTTAAACATGCCCAGCTCTTTAAGCTGCTCCTCATAGGGCTTGTTCTCCAGACCCTTGATAATTTTAGTTGCCCTCCTCTGGACACATTTCAGCTTGTCAACATATTCCTTCAATCGCAGTGCCCATATGCAGAATGGAAGAAAATACTCTTGGGATACATCTACATTCTAAAATTAATGCTTTTTAACACTAATTTAATTGCCATGGCTCAATGCTTTGGAATCTTGGGAGATGTAGTTTGGTAAGGCACCAGCACCCTTTGGCACAGAAAGCTAAAGACCTTGTAGAACTACAACTCCCATGATTCAATAGCATTGAGCCATGGCGGTTAAAGTAATATGAGATAGCATTAATTCTAGAGTATAGATGTGCCCTAAGACTCGGTTTGCACACAGTTCTGTTTGGTGCTTGAGAATGTTCTTTTGGACGAAAACAACCAGAATCTTAGAGCCGCTATAACCGGCATGGGAAAAGTTTGGCCCTCCAGGTGTTTTGGACTACAACTCCCACAATTCCTAACAACCTACCGGCTGTTAGGAATTGTGGAAGTTGTAGTCCAAAACACCTGGAGGGCCCAAGTTTGCCCGTGCCTGTTCTATACTGCTAGGACCCATTCCAAACATTGAACCTTAGCTCACAAATAGGTTCAGCACCATGGATAGCTCCTTTGCCATTTGGATTCCAATGCTGACCAGGTTCACTATTTCACTGATTCTTTGCCCATGCCTGCTGTAGACCTTTTAGGCTTTCATATGCGAGAGGAGAAGGCCAACAAATCTTGATGAGATGTTAATAAACATTCTCACTATGATGATTGCATAGCTCACAAAAAAAGTAAAAGTGAGGAAGTCAGCAGGGATTAGCTTAGCACAGTGATTCTCAACCTGTGGGTCCCCAGATGTTTTGGCCTACCACTCCCAGAAATCCCAGCCAGTTTACCAGCTATTAGGATTTCTGAGAGTAGAAGACCAAAACATCTGGGGACTCACAGATTGAGAACCACTGGCCTAGCAGGTTGTATTCAGTTGATCTCTAGTTTGAGTATGGAGAAACCACTGGGAAATGAGTGTATTGGGTGCTCCATATTTTGCAAGAGAAAGATCCAAGGAATACAGAAAGCTTATGGGGTAAATTGGTAAATAATTGTTAATTAATTTAGCAAAAATGCTATCATGGTCCTAACTGGGAAGGAATTGTTTGGAACATCTTCCAAAACCTCAACTGTGTAAGATATACAGAAAACCATGCTTGGAAAAGTTAGGGTGGTTTGTTGTGAGCCATGATCCAGAAGCATTCTTTCCTGATGTTTCACCTGCATCTATGGCAGGCATCCTCAGAGGTTGTGAGGTCTGTTGGAAACTAGGAGGTTGTGAGGTCTGTTGGAAACCAGTTAATTGCCTCCCAATAAAGGATTTCCCCAGGCAGTAAGAAGCCAGACCTTGAAACTGCTAAGCCATTAAATGCTGATCAAAGTGGCCAATTGAAACATCCACACCTACCTTAAATGGATGAGAGTTTTTTCACCCACCCTGGACATTCCACAGATATATAAACTCCATTTTCCTAGTTTCCAACAAACCTCACAACTGCTGAGAATGCCTGCCATAGATGTGGGTGAAATGTCAGGAGAGAATGCTTCTGGAACATGGCCATACAGCCTGGGAAAACTCACAACAACCAAGTAATTCCGGCCATCAAAGCCTTCGAAAAATACATTAGGGTGGTTTCATAAACCCCTCAGCTTATTCTCTGTGTTTTCATTGGCCATTGTATTTCATTTTGAGCAGCAAGGAAACAGGACTCACAAAAGAAATAACTTGTGGAGTCAATGTGGGGGAGAGAATGTCTTGTTTGCTAATGAACTTTCCTTTGTTCCCAATAGGATACACTTACTCCGACCAGTATACTTCTGGATCTCGATTCAAGAAAACACTTTCCAAAATAAGCTCTTTCCTGTGGATGGTGGTTACCTCACCAGGTAAGTGGGAAAGCACTTAAGTAACTTCATGCTGCTTTGCATATATTAGCAAATTATAAGGGCATATCTATGTTAAAGACCTCACCACAGGAGTGGGGACAGGCTGAATGCAGGAGGACTATATTGCCCCATTTTAGCATCTTCCAGCAGGTTACACCATGATCTAGTTGAAAGGAAGGAAAGATATAATGATTGTAATTATTATACTATTGCCGCCTTAGCTTTGCTAAATGGGAATCTCCATAATCTTTTGGAAAATGGATATTCATAACCATTTGGGAAAATCAGGAATCTTTTGGAAAGGCATGACCTTGTTAGAGATCGTAACCTTTTATAAAGAATGATCTTCCTGAGAAGAGTTAAAAACTCTCTGGAGTCAACCTTCTCCTTTGTGATAAATATCCACTAGTATTTTATTATTTATTTATTTATTTATTTACTGCTTTTATATTCCGCCCTTCTCACCCCGCAGGGGACTCAAGGCGGATTACAGTGTACACATATATGGCAAACATTCAATGGCAATTTTTGACATACAAACATAGACAGAGGCTATTTAACTTTTTCTGTCTGCCAGGGGAGCTGTCGCTTTCATCGTCCATCTGCGACGCTGATGAAGCACTTCCGCATTCCCCGCATGCTTCCCTGCTGGAATGCTTTGCTGGAGTCTTCTTTATGGCCTCATAAATCAGTTAATTTAGCCTCCCCACACTTTAAGGTGGTACCTTATTTTCCTACTTGACAGATGCAACTGTCTTTCGGGTTGCAAAGGTCGACAGCAGGCTACACGCAATTGGTTGGAAACCCACTCCAACCCGGGCTGGCTTCGAACTCATGACCTTTTTGGTCCGAGTGATCTTAATGCAGCTGACACTCAGCCAGCTGCACCACAAACCCAGTGGCACTTAAGTTTCTCAGCTATCAGACTAATAGGGACAAAGATATGCCAATGCACAAAAACATATATAGCAGAGTTTCAGAAGGGTTATTACAGTTGCCCAAAAAACATCTACTCTCCCTTAAAACATCTTTTGAACATGCCCGATGAAGAATTAGAAAGGAAATTTGGAAAAATGTTTTACACAACAGTGGCAGCTCAAATAGTAGATGCCAGATATTGGAAAACCCCAGAGATACCTCCTTTAGAAGAATGGGAAAAATATATTACAGATTTGCTTATAATGGATAAAATAACTTTATTATTAAGGGGAGAGCTATTAGACAACTTTGTTAATTAATAGCAACCAATGATTCAACATCTCAATGTGAAATTAAACTAAAAATGTATATAGAGGATCCTATAAGACTATAGACAAGGAGGAACGGATGTTTAGTAAGAGTCTATGATACCTTTATATGTACTACTTGCCGTCCCCTGCCACACTTTGCTGTGGCCCAGTCTGTGTTTTGTATGTATATATGCATATATATGTGTATGTGTATATTTGTGTATATGCGTATATATCTGGTTTTGTGCATGCATTGTAATGTATTTTTGTGTGGGGTTTTTTTTTTGGTTTTTTAAAGTCTTTTCTGCTGTGTTTTTCAGTGTTTTTATAAGTGATGGTCACTTATTGGCCTGATAGGTATATTGTGTCCAAATTTAGTGTCAATTCATCCAGTGGTTTTTGAGTTATGTTAATCCCACAAACGGATATTACATTTTTATTTATATAGATTTAAATAGAAGACTGGACCCTCTAAAGAAAATATGTTATCTGAGAAATTATTCTGGAACACTAATAACTAGAAAGTATTGCACTCTATCTAGAAAACCAAACCAAAATGCAGAGTTTGCATGCCCTTGTCTTTCTTCTTTCCTTCACAGGAAGGTTCTTTGGGTTGTTATACTGGTGGATCGGGACGACGTGGTACCGCCTCACGACTGCAGCCTCCCTCCTGGATGTCTTTGTCTTGACAAGGTCAGTGCGCAAGGAAATACGGAAAGGCTAGGAGACGCCCATGATGTGATTATGGAACTGACTCAGGGGAGCAATAATTGGGCAGGTGGAGAAAAGTGTGAATGCACTTTTTCCAAATTCAACCAATTTACCACTATGTCTTACCTCTCTGTATTTATTTATTTTCATTATATTGCATGTTTTTCTTTCATTTCTACTTTAAAATATTATTCAGTGTGATTAGTCACAGCACTAATATTATGAAACCTTCAAAATCAGTTTTTAAAAAACCAAAACAGTTGAAAAGTTCAGTTGAAAGAGATCTGTCTTCACCTCCATCTTAAGAAGCAACAACAGTGGAAACTGATGACTAATCTGAAGGGAGGGGTGTATCCCACAATCTGAATAGATTTATGTATCTATACATGTGCAAACATGTCTCTATATATGCATGTATGTTTCT
This sequence comes from Anolis sagrei, assembly GCF_037176765.1. NCBI lineage: Eukaryota > Metazoa > Chordata > Lepidosauria > Squamata > Anolidae > Anolis > Anolis sagrei. Next base: position 163,861,305 of record NC_090025.1, read on the forward strand.
TCATTTACCTACGTATGCACTTTATGTTTTGCCATAGCCCTGTTTTCATTACAGATTTTGCCTCTTATTAGCTAACCTAGAGTTCCCTACCATCATGTCCTGCAGATGTGTTTAATTGCAAATTCCCATCATCTGTGACCATTAGCCATGGATAATGGGAACTGTAGTGGGAAAATCTGGAGAGTTCCAGGATAGGGAATGACTGAGTTACAAGAACAGTGTATGCTACTTAAAGAGACCCAAAGATGTGCTCAAAATCAGATCCCTTTTCGTTATTGTTATTATTTGTACCCTGCTTTTTTCTCAAGACTGGGTCCCAAAGTTGCTCACGTCCTTAAAATCTGGCATTCACAAACCTACAAAATATAGATATCAGAATAGAATTGTTGGAAATAGCAACCTTCTCAAGCCTCCTCTATTTAATGTTTTGTCTGTTTATAATGTGTTATTTCCTGAAGTGTATATCTTCTTTGGTTTGCAGTTTTCCTTAGCTCTATATACTTAAGGCAGTGGGAGGGGCTGCAGACCATGTGACTTCTTCAGTGACTGTTAAGAATGCAGTTTGAAAGGATGACAGTTGAGGAATGACAGTTGATACTTGAGTCCCTTGGAAGTAGACAGTTATAAAAGCAGTATAGTTTTAAAGAGACTGATAAATAGTATAAGTTAAAGACACAAACTATAATGTTTTAAAAGTTTAAACCACCAAGAAATGTGCCTATATATTTAAATACATGAAGTTGTGAGTAAAACAAACAAGTTATTTTAAAGACGTCTACTTGACATTTTGTCTGCTGAGAGCATTGAATAGAAACAAGATACTTACATGTCCAGTGATCATCCATTACCCAGTACATTAAGGAACACTTCTGAAACTCCATTACCCAATAGATTATGATTCCCCAGTGGTGCAGTGGGTTCAATGGGCAGAAAACTGACAGGTCGGAGGTTCAAATCCGGGGAGAGTGTGGATGAGCTCCCTCTGTCAGCTCCAGCTCCCCAAGCGGGGACATGAGATAAGCCTCCTACAAGGATGACTAAACAACATCCGGGTGTCCCCTGGGCAACGTCCTTGCAGATGGTCAATTTTCTCACACCAGAAGCGACTTGCAGTTTCTCAAGTTGTTCCTGAAACAAAAAAAAAATCCTAACAGGTCATTATCCAATATTCCCAAAAAGAATTAAACATTCCTATTATTAAAAGAAGTAAAAAAAAAAGTTAATTTCTAGCCCCATGTAGCATTCTTGGCTTGCTCTTGAAAAACGTTCTGCTTTAAAACCTTTCCTAAGAGTAAAGATTTCAGCCATTTTCTTTTATATGTTGACAAAGCACCAACATATCAGTAATATCATAGAATGACCTTGTACTGTATATGTCCATTCCTTTCCAATAGTGTGAATTGGATTTAGAAAGGCCCACAATGTGTAACGCTGTGCTTAGAAGTGAGATGGAAGAAAGGAGAAAAAGACAAGAGCAGTATCTTTTTTCATTTTGGCTCCTTCTCTAAAGGGAAGCAAACCATAGCTTCAAAAGATTACTCTTTAAAAAAAACATACTGCCTGGGGATTGTAAGGATTGTAATAAAAGGAAAAAGAGACTACATAACCAAGATCTGAAATAAAGGAATACTAATTTACTCCATGCAGTAATGCTGGCCACATGACCTTGGAGGTATGTCTATGGACAACGCTGGCTCTTCGGCTTAGAAACAGAGATCCCCAGAGTCGGACACGACTGGACTTAATGTCAAGAGAAAACATTTACCTTTACCTAATTCTCTCTTTCTGCTTTATTCCTGTCCAGGAGCTATCCAATCCTGAAGAAGCTGTTTCTCTTGCTGCTCCTGCTGTTGCTCCTGACTGCTTTTGGTTACGGTGAGTTGTGTATTTTTCCTATGTTGCCGTTATATACTGAGTATATGGAGCTCCCGGTGGTGCTGGCAACCTTTGTGCTGGCAAGGATGACAGGTCAGAGGTTCGAATCCGGGGAGAGCACAGATGAGCTCCCTCTGTCAGCTCCAGCTCCCCATGCAGTGACATGAGAGAAACCTCCCACAGGAAGGTAAAAACTTCAAATATACAGGCGTCTCCTGGACAATTTGCAGTTTCTCAAGTTGTTCCTGACACGATACACACACACACACATACTGAGTATTGTCTTACACTGCATTTTTCTGCAAAACAACCTTGAGGGTAGTTCTTTATCTTTCATGCAGTCTCTTTATTCTGTTTCCAGATGTCTTTTCTTTTGACGATGTAGCTGCTGAGGCTGCAGTTTAAAGGAGAAGGTGAAAAGCTATTTATGAGAAACTTTTCACAAGAAAATAGAACTTGCATAGAAGAGTTAATAATCTCTAACCTACACCTCTGAATTCATTGCTATTTCTCATCAGCTGCATTTTATAAAACAAATAAATATGTTTGAAAGGAGTTACTGGGTACTGGCACAGTATTACAATTATCTGAAATTGCAAATAGTTTTATGGTTGATATAAATATATGTGGTGTCTGGTTGCAAACACTATTTTGTAGCCAGGAAAAGTAAAAGTAGTGAGTACAGCCAAATGAGTAGGTTGTGTTACAGCATTTTCCTTCCTTGAGCAAGTAAGAAAGGTATAAGGAAATCATTGTGAAAACAGGCACTCTACCTATCTTGTAAAACTTTACACCAGCATTGAAAGTGATTAAGGCAGTGGTTCTCAAACTTCCTAATGCAGTGACCCCTTAATACAGTTCCTCACGTTGTGGTGACCCCCAACCATAACAATATTTTCGTTGCTACTTCACAACTGTCATTTGCTACTGTTATGAATCGTAATGTAAATATCCGATATGCAGGAGGTATTTTCATTCACTGGACCAAATTTTGCACAAATACTCAATACGCCCAAATTTGAATACTGGTGGGGTTGGATTTGTCATTTGGGAGTTGTAGTTCCTGGGATTTATAGTTCACCTACAATCAAAGAGCATTTTCAACTCCACCAACGATGGAATAGAACCAAACCTGGCACAAAGAGCTCCCATGACCAACAGAAAATACTGGAAGGGTTTGGTGGGCATTGTCCTTGGGTTTGGGAGTTGTAGTGCACCTTCATCCAGAGAGCACTGTGGACTCAAACGTGGCACGAATACTCAATATGTCCAAATGTGAACACTGGTGGAGTTTGGGGACAATAGACCTTTGACTTTTGGGAGTTGTAGTTGCTGGGATTTATAGTTTACCTACAATCAAAGAGCATTCTGAACCCCACCAACAATAGTATTGCGACAAACTTCCCACACAGAACTCCCATGACCAACCATCAATGTTTTCTGATGGTCTTTGGTGACCCCCTGACACCTCGCGACCCCCCCCCCAGGGGTCCCGGCCCCCAAGTTGAGAAACGCTGGATTAAGGCAATCTTTATTGCTTATATATAACATTGATTCCCTCATGATACAGAAGTTATACTAGCAAGCATACACTTTGTTTAGAGGTAGATTGTAAGATTTTGACAACAGTAAAAGTTGTCACAGTGATTCAGTTTCTGTACAGGTTCCCAGTCACCTTGCTTTGCTTCGACTGATGTATATATAGTTAGGGAAAGTTGTAAAAAAGTCTAAGAAGCAAAACAAAAACAAATGCTGGAGTTAAGCATTTGCTGAGAATAGTTTCTGGAAATCGCAACTTACAGAACTAACATCATAAGAATAATGGAAGAAATCAGTCTTTCAAATTCTTACAGAAAGGATTGATATGTGTTTTAATTGCTTACATGTTCAGATTGTTTTATATTATGATTAGATGTATTTTATTGTTTACCTGTACGGCATTGAATTTTTGCTGGATTTGTAAGCCGCCTTGAGTCCCCTCCGAGGTCGAGAAAGGCGGGGTAAAAATGAAGTAAATAAATAAATAATAATTCAATATCTAGAGCTTGGAAAAATTACTTTTGAAGGGACTACAGCTCCCAAGGCCCTCCCTATGGATGCCCTACCTACCTGAAGGTGAAGATGTGTCTCCGTACTTTCTTTTTCTATACGTCTTGTTAACATATAGCCATGTGCAAAATGAAATGTAAATATCATGTGTGAATGAAGATATTGCATGGATTAATCTATATATTTACTTAAACTCTTATAATGGGTACTCTGAAGTTAACTTTGATGACTTCTTCTAATCATATTAGGCATCTGGTATTTTTACCCCTTTGGTCTCCAGTCTTCTGTGTTTTCTTGGGGAGCCATGAAGTGGTCTACTCCGGTTACCAAGAAGGAATATGAAGCAGGAGACTTTGGTGTTTTCCCTGCGGTATGTTGAGTTTTATTTTATCTTCAGAGTGTAATAATAATAATTATAATAATACTAATACTCTTTATTTATATTCCACCCTAGGGGATTCAGAGCGGATTACAGCATTAACATACATAGGCACACATTCAGTGCGTTTACAATCATATACAATGAGACACACAAACACAAACAAAGGCAGAGGCTTTTCCTTTCATTTCCGGCTTCTGGAGGCGGTGCTCATCTCTGGCTCTGGGGAGGTGTTTACTCCATTTTCAAGCCAAGGAGCCTGTGTTGTCACCTCCTGGTTGTATGACCAGCAAGATTGCTTGAAGTGTCTCTTTGCCTTTTCCAGCCAAAGTGGTACCTATTTATCTACTCACATTTGCAGGTTTTCAAACGTCTAGGTTGGCAGGAGCTGGAGCTGACATACGGGAGCTCACCCTGTCTTGCAGATTTGAACTGTCAACCTTCAGGTCAGCAGTTCTGCAGCACAAGAGTTTAACCCATTGCACCACCGCAGCAAAGGTCTAGAAAGGACATGTTTTGTCAGACATGGATAAAAGGAAACACATATATTGGTCCTGTGGATATGGGGGCCATAACATATTTAGAACCAATCAAGAGGTCAATGCAACTGATAGGAGTTGTATATTCACTTCTTGCTAGCTGGCTTCTGCATACTTTAATGGCTGTCGTTTTTAAACCATCTTCCAGGGCAGCGTCATGTAGAATTACATCATTCAGTCTTGGAGGCTACTGAATTGTGGTTGCAAGCTGCCTTTTGTGATCAATATTTCTCTCTTTCTCTTTTTCTGGGTTGAAAGGCTCATCAGCAGGTATTGTCTCGGCTCCAGGCCCTGGAGAGACGCTTTGAGACCCTGGAAGCTGCGGCGGCGTTGCTGGAGCTCCAGAAAGGAAAATCAACAGAAGGGGCCTCTCTGTCGCATGAAGACACCCTGGCACTTCTGGATGGACTTGTGAAACGGCGAGAGGCAGCCATGAGAGAAGATCTTCGCACAGAGACACATCTTCACCTTCAGGTAGGTAGGGCATCTATAGGGAGGGTCCCTTGGGCTGCCAATCTGAATCTACATGAACTGACTGCAAGGAATTGCTTCTGGTATTTCAGTCTTCAATTCTGTAGGGCAGTGGGTGTCCAACCTTTGGTCCTCCAGGTGTTCTGGATTTCAGCTCCCAGAACCCCTTACCTAGAGTTTTGGAGTTGTAGTACATCTCCATCCAAAGAGCACTGTGGACTCAAACAACGATAGCTCTGGACCAAACTTGGCACAAATACTCAATATGAGCAAATGTGAACACTGGTGGAGTTTGGAGAAAATAGACCTTGACATTTGGGATTTGTAGTTGCTGGGATTTATAGTTCACCAACAATCAGAGTATTATGAACCCCACCAATGATAGAATTGGGCCAAACCTTCCACACAGAACCCCCATGACAAACAGAAAATACTGTGTTTTCTGATGGTCGTTGGTGACCCATTTGAGACTCCCCTCATGACCCCTCCCAGGGGTCCCGACCCCAAGGTTGAGAAACTCTGGCCTACAAGATTGCAATATCTCCTGCCCTTCTCTTTGAGAGAATTAATTTTATACAATATCACAAAGGTATATAATTTCACAAGACAAAGATGCTTGTTGCTCAAGTAGAAGCATTGGGTAGTTGTTTCTATCTTTGTCATCATTAGCCACTTCCTTTATTTATTTATTTACTTACTTACTTACTTACTTTATATATTGTATTTTTACCCTTCTCTATCTTACCCCGAAGTGGACTCAGAGCAGCTTCCAGGTTGGCAATAATTCAATGCCACAGCAAACATAAACATACAAATACAATATACACCATACATTAAAATAAGTAGAAAATCATTAAAACCATGACATATCAGTACATTAAAATAAACTGTTAAAACAACACAAGATTCAAAGCCATAATCCAGGAGCTATTCCAATCGTGTTACAGTCACTTCATGGCAGCCTATTGCACTGTGCTACTTTCTGAAAGATTGGTTCTACGGCTATGTTTTTACTTACTTTCTGAAGGTCAGGAGGGAGAGAGCTGATTTAATTTCACTGGGAAGGGAGTTCCACAGCCAAGGGGCCACCACTGAGAAGGCCCTGTCTCTCATCCCCACCAGTTGCACCTATGATGGAGGTGGGACCGAGAGCAGGGCCTCTCCAGCAGATATTAGCCTCCGAGGGCCAGAACCATTTAGGGCTTTATAGGAGCGAGTTGGATGCCTTCTGTTCCCAGATGCAGCAGGATTTGTGTATGTGTGTGTATTTCCTTTGGCTTACAAAAGAAAAGGGCAATAGTTCTATGCAAAGACATTTTAATGCAAATCATAGCTATCTCAAACCGAAAACAAGTGTTTCTATTATATTTCGTATAAGTTCAACCGCTGGCTGGCATTTAATCATGAGCTGTTAATTTGTTCAAAGCTGCATGTCACTTCTCATCTCCATTCTTCTGCAGAGCGAGTTGGGTGCCTTCCGTTCCCAGATGCAGAAGGATTTTGATCATCTCCAGAAGAAAATCTCTCAGGCTTCTGAGGTAAAACGTGACCACTGTTTACAGAAGTTGCAGGTGTTGTGATCTGGGAAGGTCTGCAATGCAAAACTGCTCTTGCAATATAGATTGTAGACCCAACTAGGGGGTAATGCCTAGCATTTAGTTGGGTTTGAATAATGTAAATGTTTTTAACTATTTATTTTTAATAGTTCGACATTTGATCCTATTTTAGTGTTGGTAGTTGTTTAGGTTTTAAATTGCATATTGTTTTTTTTTTAGTGTTAGCCACCTTGGGTCTTTTTTTAAAGGGATGAAGTAGAAAATATTCATAATCATGTGTTTTGTCGAAGGCTTTCATGGCCAGAATCACTGATTTGCTGTGAGTTTTCCAGGCTGTGTGGCCATGTTCCAAAAGCATTTTCTCCTGACGTTTTGCCCACATCTATGGCAGGCATCCTCAGAGGTTGTGAGGTCTGCTGGAAACTAGACAAGTGGGATTTATATATCTGTGAAATGTCCTGGGTGGGAGAAAGGACTCTTGTCTGCTTGAGGCAAGTGTGAATGTTGCACTTGGCTACCTTAATTCACATTTAATGGCCTTGCAGCTTCCAAGCCTGGCTGATTGCTTCCTGGGGGAGTTCTTTGTTGGGAGGTGTTTGCTGGCCCTGATTGACTCTTGTCTGGAATTTCCCTGCTTTTTGAGTGTTGCTCTTTATTTACTGTCTTGTCCTGATTTTAGAGTTTTTTTAAAAACTGGTAGCTAGATTTTGTCATTTTCATGGTTTCCTCCTTTCTATTGAAATTGTCCACATGCTTGTGGATTTCAGTGGCTTCTCTGTGTAGTCTGACATGGTGGTTGTTAGAGAAAACCATGAAAATGAACAAAATCTGGCTACCAGTTTTAAAAACTCTAAAATCAGGACAGTAAATAAAGAGCAACACTTAGCTTTGTTATTGCCCTCCAATTCTAAACAAAAGATAAGGTGGAAATTCAGACTTTAGCCTCAATTAACAGAAGTCTTCTGAATTAAGATTACAAAAATGTTGTTACTAGATTGTCCCCATTGATTCTCCAGCTTTACTCTGGCTGTACTCACATTTGAATTTGGGGTCACAATAGATCTTGTCCTGTTTCTTTCCTTGTCCTAACCAGTGTTGCTTTTCCTTCAGGAGACAGAGGGCCGGATGCTCCAAATGAGCTCACAATGGCAAAGGTAATCTGAACAATGTGTCTTATACTGTTACAGTAATTCATACATCCCGAAGCATTTCAGAAAATATTCTGCATAGAAATATATGAGGAGTTTGTGGCACAAAAAATGTGGGGACTTTTATGTAAAAAATGCACCGTCACTATTTTCAGAAGCACACATTACTTTTTTGTACCAAAACCATTAATTTTTTGTGCAACATGTTTCTTTGCATAATAATTTCCCAGAATACTTTGAGAAGTTTAAATACTAGGCAGAAGCTGCCCCAAATTCTTCCTTTAGGTTATTTTCCCCACCTATATAGTCCGAGTGCTGGAAAACTCGTAGTTCAACCAAGAAATAAATATAGCAATTCCCCAGTTCAATCCCAAGTATTGTTGCTGTATAACCCACCGAACAAAGAGGTTATTCATTGAACCTCTTTGTTATCTCCTTAGTAGCTCCTCTTTACTCAAGTGCTAGTATCTCTGTTGCTGAAGGATCTGATGGTTTTCAGTCCCAGTCTCTCCAATACTCCACCCTGTTACCTGGTCCAAATCATCACTGCTTCTCTCCAGAACCCACATGTTGACTTAATTACCCGACTCCATAACCACATGTGAAGGGAAGAAGTACGGCATGATGCAGCTAGCAGCCACAACCAATCATATAAATACTGTAAATAAATAAATAGCAGCTGTTGTTAGAACCACCTTGATTCCTCCCTGATCAAAATTCAGAGCATCTGGATTTGTGATTACAATAATCATGTACATTATAGTCATGTTTAGACCAAGGGTTATCAACAATCCGCCCTCAATGTTTTGAATTTGACCAGTCAGTAGTTAGAGATTCTGGGAACTCACCCAAATATCTGAAAGTCCAAAGGGCGATAGCTACTGGCTTAGGCAATGATCTGCTGAGGCAGGGCCTGCATTCTCCTGCACAATAATGAAAAGGCAACTGTCATGAGAGTAAGCATTGCCAAAAATGTTGTGAACAAATAGAGGAATGTTGTGAGCAAGTGCATGAAACTGGTGTACCCAAAAAGTAACATCCTCCTGAAGCCTTGTGGCATTCAAGCAGAGACATGCAAGAGCTGTGCTTAGTTACTGGCTTAATAGCTTCCTCTAAAATGCCTTTATATTTACTTACTATTATCGTATATACTAGAGTATAAGCCGACCTGAATATAAGCTGAAGCACCTAATTATACTACAAAAAACTGGCAAAGCTTACTGACTCGAGTACAAGCCTAGAGTGGGAAATGCAGCAACTACTGGTAACTTTCAAAATAAAAATAGATACAAAAAAATAACATTAATTGAGGCATCAATAGGTTAAATGTTTTTGAATATTTACCATATTCCAACAGTAAACTAGCTCTGTAGGTGGAAAAGTAGGGTTAACAAAAACAATATGGTATCAACAATAACTTAATAATAATAATAATAATAATAATAATAATAATAATCTTCATTTATTTCTCACCTTATTCCCCCCCCCCCCCCCATGGGGACTCAGGTGGGCTTCCAACATTGTAACAGGCAACATTCAATGCCAATATAAACAATGCAGAGCTAGATATAGATCTATAATTATATATATTAATTTCACATGTATTTCCCCCTGAAACATTTGCAAATCCTCTCTCTATATATATGTGATTTACCTCCTGCAATATTTGCAAGCCCTACATATCTATGTTTATATCTATCTAGATACCTCTCTCTATATGTGTGTGTGTGTGCATTTCCCCTGAAATATTTGCATGCCCTATATATCTATATTCATATCTATCTAGATACCTCTATATATGTGTGTGTGTGTATTTCCCCTGCAATATTTGCATGCCATATATATATATATTCATATCTATCTAGACATGTAGATATATATTTTGTGTGCATTTCCCCCTGTAATATTTGCAAGCCCTATATATCTATATTCATATATGTCTGTCTAGACATCTATCGATATATAGATAACTATATCTATACAGGAATTTCAGAGACTTGCAAACATGTGAGGGGAAATTCATATATAAAAATAATGTGTACATATAGGTACAGATACAGGTACATGGAAATCTCTAGATATCTATATGTAATTCATATGTAAAACTAATGTATACAGATCGAAAGATACAGATATACAGGTACATAGCGATTGCAAAGACCTGCAGGAGGAAATGTCTATATATCTGTAGGAGAGATTAACAATTATTTCAGGGGAGAATGCTTTTATAAGATTAATGGATATTCCTGACTTGCAAGGGCTTCTCTCCTTCTCGAGAGAGGGAGGATTTGGAAAAGAAAACACACTGTTAAGGGAGGAGAGATAAATATATATTGCAAGCAGTGGCCTCCAGGCCCTGCTGCCTGACTTAACCCCATTATAAGTTGAGGGAGGCTTTTTCAGCCCCCCAAAAAGGACTGAAAAACCCGGCTTATTTTCAAGTATATATGGCAATTTACAATATATTTGTTTGTTTACTATTTGTTTACAGCGTTTAAATCCCCACTATTCTAGAGAAGATCGCTGACCATGCTAGTTGTGGGATTCTAGGGTAGCGGTCCAAAAATATTAAAGCTTTGAATTACTCACAGTGCTTGTCACTTTTGTTTTCCTCCTAAAGCTCTACCCAGGAAGGTCTGATGGGAAGTTTCCGAAAGGAGATGGACAGGCTAGAGGCACAGCTTTCAAACCTGAAGAAGGAATTTGGAAACTTGGCCTCAGATCAGAAGGTGTTGTCAAAACACGTGGAGTCTCTTCCAAGACAGATCAAGGAAATAAGGGAAGATGTGAGTTTCCAGTTGCATTTCTTTTCAAGTCTTCCTGTTTAACTGGATCTTGTCCAGTCCCAGTTTAAAGGCTTTCAAGTGGATGACCATCATGACATCTTCTGGCAGAAAAGTCTGCAGTTCAATTATCTAACTGCATTTATCAACCCTTTTGTTTTGGTGAACTCAGGTGGAAGTCCAGTTTCCAGTGTGGCTAAGCCAGTTCCTGTCCCAGTCGAGAAAGGATGGGACAGGCAGTGTATTCCTCCAACAAGATGAGCTGCAGGAACAGCTACTTGCACTGGAGAAGAAGATTCTTGCCAGGATCTCAGAGGACCAGGAATTCTCAGTGCAGAACGTTCGAGTAGCTCTCCAAAGGGAAGGAGTCATAGGAGTAACGCAAGAGGTGAGGATACAGTGATCCCCTGGTTCACGTGGTTTCTCATGGAGTCTTTTTGGGGAATTCTAATAGTGGTGACTGTTGTGTGGGATGTGTTTATTTAAAATATATATCGACGATATATATCTTAGTACTTAGCTTCATGCTTTGAAAATCTAAGAGGCAACTTTTTCCCATTCTGTAAAATCATGAGAGATCCCGAGAAGCAGAGTAATCCCTACCATTAATGGGGAAAGGTTTCCCCTTGACATTAAGTCTAGTCATGTACGACACAGGAAGGTGGTGTTCATCTACATTTTAAGTTGAAGAGTTGGTGTTGTCTGTAGATGCCTCCAATGTGGCCAGCATGACTGCATAGAGCAGCATTATCTTCTCGCTGAAGTAATATCTATTGATCTACTCACATTTGCATGTTTTCGAACTGCTAGGTTGGCAGAAGCTGGTGCTAACAGCAGGAGCTCAACCTGCTACCCAGATTCAAGCCACTGACCTTTTAGTCAGCAAGTTCAGAAGCTCAGTGGTTTAACCCGCTGTGTCACCAGGGGCTCCCTATCATTAATACAAACAAAGCTTGCAAAGCTGTCCTAACAGAAGCTGTATCACATCCCTTACCTCAAATATCTGGAATGTTATCCTTCAATCCAGAGTAAAAAATGCTTTAGGATAGCTAAAAGTGAATCGATTTTCTGCCTTCACGTGCTATTAAGAAATTGTGTCTCCTTCTTAGCATCCCCTCTATTGGACGTTCCTTAGGTCAGAGATGTCAAATTCATTTCATCGAGGGCCACATTAGCCTTATAATTGCCTTTTGCAAATTTTGACACACTGATACCTAAAGGTTTCATGTCAGGTGGCATATTAATTTTCAGCTGATAAAATGCATGCAGATCGGTGTTGCTATTGCTTTTCTGTAATTCCCCAAAAAGCAATGTCATTTGCATGTTTCAGTTGTATCCCGAAAGAACAGTGCAAACACTTTAGCATTCTGAGAGTTCTCTCCTTTCACTCCATGCTGTTGTTTTCCTTCAGGATGTGCACCACATTGTGAAACAGGCTCTGAATCGGTACAGTGAAGATCGCATTGGGATGTTTGACTATGCACTTGAATCTGCAGGTATGGACACTCAAGGTCAACAAGCTGATAATTCTTGATGTACTGGGGGGAAATTTAACTGGTGACCAGAAATTTTCCAATTATGCCTACAGTGATAATGCTAAATAACATAGAAGAACGCCAGAATTTTCTGTTTCATTTCAAAATACATTGTGTATCTAGAAGTTAGGACTAACCTAAGACTTTTTAGTTAGTTCTGACTATAGTGGGACCATTTGTATACAAGCTTGTTTCCTATTGTGAGTTGTTTTCCTTGGCTTCAACTTAATCTATGATTACAGGTGCCAGCGTTATCAGTACTCGATGCTCAGAAACATACGAGACCAAGACTGCTCTGCTCAGTCTTTTTGGGATTCCCTTGTGGTACCACTCTCAGTCTCCACGAGTCATTCTGCAGGTATTGAATCAATTAAGTAAAACTTACAATAGCCCTGTGTTATAGTTTCTCCTCTGAACCTAGTTTCTACATAAAAAACTGTGTTCTCTATTACTACTACTCTTATCCACAATTTATACAGTCTTTTATGATATTTATTTATTGTGTCAGGAGCAAACCAAACAGTTTTATTGTATTTTAAACACACACACACACACACACAAAGTTTGCAAACTTGGCATTCTGTTAAATGTCCTTTGACCAGTAGCTGGCCACTTGGAGTGCCTTTGGTGTTGCTGCAAGAAGGTCCTCCATTGTGCATGTAGCAGGGCTCAGGTTGCATTCTAGTAGGTGGTCTGTGCTTTGCTCTTCTCCACACTCTCATGTCGTGGATTCCACTTTGTAGCCCCATTTCTTGACGTTGGTTCTGCTCGTGGTGTTGGAGCACTGTCTGTTCAGCGCCTTCCAAGTCGCCCAGTTTTCGGTGTGCCCAGGAGGGAGTCTCCCATTTGGTATCAAACATTGATTGAGGTTCTGGGTTTTAGCCTGCTACTTTTGGACTCTCGCTTGCTGAGCGACTTTCTCAATAGATCTTAGAAACTATTTCTTGATTTAAGTTGTTGGCGTGCTGGCTGATATCCAAACAGGATGGGCCAAAGATGTCACTCTCTTGGTCCTTTCACTATTGGTTGCTAGACAGCTGATTCTCTCACTCCAGAAGCAACCGGAAGCTATTTGCAGCATGCAACCAAACAAGCAGACAAACCAATGGACTTTTGTAGGACCAATAATCACAATCAACATTGAAGGCATGTCAGCTGCCAAAGAACAACTGCTCTATGAACTGTGCCAAAATAAGAATTGTGATGTCTTTTATGATAGAAGTTCAAGATAGTGTTGGAAAGGGAGGTCACTCTATGTTATCCTCACAATAACCATATTAGTTGTGGCATTACATATGAAAAATGGAGATGTATTTGGTTTCTGGGTGAATTTAGATTGTGACTTGGCTTTAAAGCCTAGCAGATAGTTCTGGATAATCTTATCACAAGGTCCTGTTGTAAACGTATCAAATGATATCTTTGGTTGGCCCAGAGCACACTGTATTTCTTCTTTTGGTTGAATTGTGTTTGTGTATTACTGTATTCTTCTACTTTTGGATAGAAAGCTTTAACTCCAGCATTATTTTTGTTGCTTTTCCCTAAAACCACATTTGCTTTAACTTCCTTGCAGCCAGAGGTCCTGCCAGGGAACTGCTGGGCTTTTCAAGGCTCCCAGGGATTTGCTGTCATTCGCCTTTCAAGCAACATCTATCCCACTGATGTGACGCTAGAGCACATCTCCAGATCCCTCTCGCCCAAAGGAACCATTCCCAGCGCTCCCAAGGACTTCGCAGTCTACGTAAGTCACTTTTGTGTGGGACTAGGGAATGCAAGCAATTGGGCAAGTTGCAAGGAGGCACACTTGAAAACAGAAATATATTTTCCATCCTGCGGCACCTTGTGATAGAAGAAGTCTCTCATACTCTTGGGGCAGGGCATCCTGAGACCTCTGGTACTTTCGCAATGCAGTGGTTCCCTCCCAGTTTTTGTCAAAAGAACTACAAAGTGGCCTATTTAATTTTGTCCAGTTCTACCTTGATCCCTGTGAAGATGGGTTGTTGTTTTATTTCCGCTGCAGTTTTCATGTAACTCTTTCACTGCATGTTCTCTTAAATTTCCATCTTTAAGTAGCCATCAAATTGAATATCCACAGTTGATTTGAACTAAAGAGCACAAGACATTACATATCAACCAGCTATTTAAAATCAGGACTCATCTGTTCCTTAGCCATCAGCTCTCTTGAGTAGTGTAAGTTCTCCTAAGATGCACAGTTCCTTTTCCTTCTTGCATTTGTTATACACAATATCACTATATATGGGCATGGTAACTCAAATGCCTTTTATTTATTGTGTTAGAAGCAAATTGGGAATACAGTTATCAATATAAATAAAAATTTAATGTTTGTTTGTGGGATTAACATAACTCAAAAACCACTGGATGAATTGACACCAAAGTTAGACACAATACACCTATCAGGCCAATGAGTGACCATGACTCATAAAAACACTGAAAAATATAGCAGAAGAGACTGAAAAAGCCAAAAAACAAAAATTATATTACAATGCATGCACAAAACCACACACACACATATACATGCAGACACACATATATACACAAATATATATACATACATATATACAGACTGGGCCACAGCAACGCGTGGCAGGGGATGGCTAGTAATCTGTAAAAAACTACACACAAAGTTAAAAACTGGGCATTATACTAAATTTCCTTTGACCAGAAGCTGGCCACTTGGAGTGCCTCTGGTGTCACTGTGAGAAGGTCCTTCATTGTGCATGTGACAGGGCTCAGACAGCATTGTAGTAAGTGGTCTGTGATTTGCTCTTCTCCACTCTCCACTTTGTAGCCACATTTCTTAAGGTTGGCTCTGCATCTCATGGTGCCAGAGCACAGCCTGTTAAGTGCTTTCCAAGTTGTCCAGCCTTCTGTGTGCCCAGTAGGGAGTGTCTCATCCGGTCTCAGCCACTGATTAAGGTTCCAGGTTTTAGCCTGCCACTTTTGGACTCTCGCTTGCTGAGGTGTTCCTACGAGTATTGCTGTAGATCTTAGAAAGCTATTTCTTGATTTAAGACATCAGCATGCTGGCTGATATCCGAACAGAAGATGGGCTGGAGATGTTGCTGCTTTGGTCCTTTCATTACAGGCTGCTACTTCCTGGCAGATGTCAGGTGGTGCAATACTGGCTAAACAGTATAATTTCTCCAGTGTTGTGGGGCGAAGACATCCTGTGATAATGCGACATAGCTCATTAAGAGCTGTATACTGTGGTGAGAGGTGTTCCACACTGGGTATGCATATTCAGCAGCAGAGTAGCAGAGCACAAGGGCAGATGTCTTCACTGTGTCTGGTTGTTGATCCCCAGGTTGTGCCAGTCAGCTTTCATATGATATTATTTCTAGCACCCACTTTTTGCTTTATAGTTAAGCAGTGCTTCTTGTAAGTCTGAGTGTGGTCCAGAGTAACTCCCAGGCATTTTTGTGTGCTGTAATGGTCCAATGGGATTCCTTCCCAGGTAATCCTCAGAGCTCAAGCTCAGAGCATCTCCAATGCAAATGCCTGAATGAAAAAGATTATTTTTCCAAATTATATTTATTAATAGATTTTGCAAGGCTTAAGAGAAAAAGAGAGTTTTTACAACGAAAGTGGTAGAACATATTTGTTATAATCAAGAAAGTAGGAAGAAGAAAGACAGAATATGGAGAGAGAGAAAAATGAAAAAGATTCATTATTGGGATGGGGAAAATAGACTTTTGGTGGTGAGAGCAGTCGTTTAAATGATAGAAATGGTGCAGTGGCCGACGAGGTCCTGCTTCTTGGCAGGGGGGTTGGACTGGATAGCCCTCGAGGTCCCTTCCAACTCTATGATTCTGTGATTCTAGGAGTGGAACATATGAGGACCAGCATTGTGGACCTATTTATATCACAAACAAGATTGGTTTTCTGCCAACGTCATGGCTTCCCCTGGAGAATCCTGGGAAAGTTCTGAAAATTATATTTCATATATTCCTAATCCCTCTCAATGAACCAGCACATTAAAAACCTACTATTTTGTTTATTTATTTATTATTTTTATTTAGACTCTGCCTTTCTCCCCATGAGGACTATAGCTCACTAAACTCCCAGACTGCATGGGCACTAGCTATATTGCTTGGGAGGAAAAAACTGTCAGAATTGTCATCTTTTCTGAGCTCTGTCCAAAGAGAAAGAGGAGTTGCTTGTATCATTGAAGTCCATGATTTAGCTTGAGATTCAATAAACGGATCTGTCTGGAGAAAGGAAGGAGAGGATGAAAACATGCATAACTATCAGCCTTCTCCCCCTGTCCCTGCTGTTCCTGTGTCTCCCTTGCCTCCTCACTGCCCTGTGTGTTTTGTTTTGGCATGCAGCTGGAAGACCAGCCTTTAACTGCACTTGTGTCCCTCCCTCTCTCTGATCCTGTGATGGCTCTGTTCTCCCTTGGCCCTCCCTTCCTTCACCTCAACGCCCCCTCCCACTCCCCAACTCTATTTGTTTCCACTGCAGGGCCTGGAAGAAGAAGGGCTGCAAGAAGGTGTTCTCCTTGGGCAATTCACATACGACCAAGAGGGAGATCCCATTCAGACATTCCACCTCCAGGTAGGACGAGAAAGTCAGGCACCAAATGCTAGGCAAAGTTGGAGTGTTAACTGTACTATAAAGAGGGCAATCAGAGGCTCCCGGTGCTTAAGAGAAGGGGGAAAGGTGGCTTACTCCCACCTAAGATACACTTTATTTATATTCCACTCTTCTCCCCTAGAGCAGATTACAGCATTTACATACATAGGCAAACTTTTAGTGCCATTACAATAATTTACAATGAGACACACAAACAAAGGCAGAGGCTTCTCCTTTCATTTCTGGCTTCTGGAGGCAATCTCTGGCTCTGGGGAGGTGCTTTCTCTATTTTCAAACCGAGGAGCCTGCATTATCACCTCCTGGTTGTGTTGCCAGAAAAAGCATCTTGGAGCATCTCTGCTTTTCCCAGCCGAAACGGTACCTATTTACTCACATTTGCATGTTTTCGAACTGCTAGGTTAAGGACTGGGCTGTGACGCAGCTAGTTAGTAGCCAGCTGCATTATTATTATTATTATTATTATTATTATTATTATTTACTGTATTTGTATACTGCCCTTCTCAGCCCTCAGGCAACTCAGGGTAGTTTACAGAAGCAACGATTCAATGCCCAATACACCATAAAACATTTAAAAGCATGAACACATAATATAAAACCATAACAATAGTATTAAAAACATACATCAATTACGCATCCTAATAAAAACGTTGTCCAATTTCATTGTCCAGTCGTTCCATTTCCTATGTCATTTACCTTGCATTGTCAAACACATTAAATCACTACTGACCAAGAGATCATGAGTTCGAAGCCAGCCTGGGTTGGAGTGAGCTCCCAACCATTAATAGTCTAGCTTGCTGTTGACCTATGCAGCCCAAAAAACAGTTGCATCTGTCAGGTGCATAAGAATGAGGAAGTACTCCATCAAGAACTCGGTGTCAAAAGTGAACTGTGAAGGGGCAGCTCCCCCTGTGGCTGGAATCGAGCATACCCTCATGAAGCCGGAAAGCTGTAATGTTAAATTGCTTCTGTGTCTCTCTGTGTATGTTGTATGTCTATGGCATTGAATGTTTGCCATGTGTATGTGCATTGTAATCCGCCCTGAGTCCCCTGCGGGGTGAGAAGGGCGGAATATAAATACTGTAAATAAATAAAATAAATAGGTTGGCAGGAACTGGAGCTGACAGACGGGCGCTTGCCCCGTCTTGTGGATTCAAACTGATGGGTGACTAAAATGATCAAGGGTCTGGAGAACAAGCCCTATGAGGAGCGACTTAAAGAGCTGGGCATGTTTAGCTTGCAAAAGAGAAGGCTGAGTGGAAACATGATGGTCATGTATAAATATGTGAGGGGAAGTCATAGGGAGGAGGGAGCAAGCTTGTTTTCTGCTGCCCTGGAGACTAGGATGCGGAACAATGGCTTCAAACTACAGGAAAGGGAGAACTTCCTAATTGTGAGAGCTGTTCAGCAGTGGAACTCACTGTCCTGGAGTGTGGTGGAGGCTCCTTCTTTGGAGACTTTTAAACAGAGACTGGATGGCCATCAGTCTGGGGTGTTTTGAATGTGATTTTTCTGCTTCTTGGCAGGGGGTTGGACTGGATGGCCCACAAGGTCTCTTCAAACTCTATGATTCTATGTTCCTCCCTGCTGGGAAGAGACTGTGCAATGTTTTGATTCATCCATTCCAACCGATGAATCAAAGAAAATCAAGCAAAGTTAGACAAGAGGAGGAATAATTCAATCCGTGATCATCCTCTCTTCCTCCACAAGAATTACAGACCTTGGTAATATTATGTAGGGGGATCACAATTCCCAGCAGACCTGGAAGTGTCCTAAGTCTACAAGAGATCGGCCAAAGAGATTACTATCCAATAGTATATCTCATTTCTCAATTAGGAAGAACTTCCTAATTGTGAGAGCTGTTCAGCAGTGGAACTCTCTGCCCCGGAGTGTGGTGGAGGCTCCCTCTTTTAAATAGAGACTGGATGGCCATCTGTTGGGGATGCTTTGAATGCGATTTTCCAGCTTCTTGACATGGGGTTGGACTGGATGACCCACGAGGTCTCTTCCAACTCTATGATTCTCAGACGTCTTCCTCTTTCTTCCCTTCTCTTCTTTTTGCCATCAGGATGAAAACAGGACATCTGCAGCCTTCCAGCTGATTGAGCTCAGAGTCCTGAGCAACTGGGGCCACCCGGAATATACCTGCATCTACCGTTTCCGTGTCCACGGGGAGCCGGTCTCTTAACCCCTCCTCAGGACCACAGTCTTGCTAGTTGGCTACCTCACGTTCTGCGCCTCGGACTGACAAGGGCTGACGGAAAGTGGTGCCAGGAAGGAGAGCCACTTGGGAAGGGCGGCGCGGCTGCTTCTTTTGCTCTGTTGCTCGTAGATGTGGAGACCTCAACAGCCACGCTTCTTGCTCCGTTGATTCTCTCCTGGGGAAAAAAAGCTTTCAGTGTGGAGAGAGGAGGACGAGGGCTCCTTAATTTGGTATTTTGTACTCAGCTGGGTTTTCTAATGTTTTGTTTTTTTTTTAAAAAAAAAAATAGCCTATGCAGTTGTTTATATCCTCCCTCTCTTTCCCACCCCAAACAAGGAATTGATTTCTGAATGTTCTTTTAGAGGGCCATGTCAGGGTAACTCTCATGGCTCTAGTGGCGTTGATGTAATTATCATATACAGGGGTGGGTGGGGTGATGTATTTATAAAAACCGCCTCAGATGAGAGTGGTTTGAGACGTTGTGCTATTGCTTATTCCTTTCTTGGCTTGACAGGAATGTATTGGGTTAATGTGTTGTCAAAGGCTTTCACAGCCAGAACCACTGGGTTGTTGTGAGTTTTCTGGGCAGTATGGCTATGTCCCAGAAGCATTCTCTCCTGACATTTCACCCACATCTATGGCAGGCATCCTCAGAGGTTGTGAGGTCTGTTGAAAACTTGGAAAACGGGGTTTATATATCTGTGTAATGCCCGGAGTGGGAGAAAGAACTTTTGTCTGTTTGAAGCAGGTGTGAATGTTGCAATTGGCCACCTTGATTAGTATTTAATTGCCTTGTAGCTTCAAAGCCTGGCTGGCCAATTGCACCATTCACACATGCCTCAAACAGACAATATTTCTTTCTCCCACCCTGGATATTCCATAACCCAATTTTCTTAGTTTCCAACAGACCTCACAACCTCTGAGGTTGCCTGCCATAGGTGGAGGCGAAATGTCAGGAGAGAATGCTTCTAGAACATAGCAGCAAACTCACAACAACACATTTTTTGGGTTTTCTTACTTAACCATAAAATATAGTTCTGGTGTAGACTGCAGTAGGGGTCTAGAGCACTGCATATTGGGAAAGACAGGGAGAGACAAAGCTTGGAAATGTTATTTTGGGGCCTACACATCCCAAAATCTTAGCTGTAGACCCAAAATGAATGTTTCCAACCTTTCACAAAATGAGCATTTATTTAAAAGAGTCTATGAAGCACTTGAAAACTGGAGCACCATGTCCTAAACGGGAGATTAAAATTAGCGGTTTTCCATGTGAAAACAGTGGAAAAATTAAATTGGAGTACAATAAACCACTCAGTCATATCACTTATTCTTGCATTGCTCTGCAGTGTCTCATTGGTTATAAAGGAATGCAAAGTGACCCTCACACTTACGTCAAATTCCCAGTAAATGAGGGTGATTTGACAACACTGAGTTGTGAATGCACTCGGTATGCAAATAGAGGCACTCATTCCACAGCTGAGTCCAGATAGTAAAAGATTCCAGATTCCAAGAATAAAGCTTGATGAGCCTTGGCTCAAATTATGCCTTTTTTCCACTTGCAATGGAAACAGCTGTGTTTTGCTCTCATGCTGCATGTTTTTTCTTAAAACTCATAATACATTGCTGTAATATAGGTTGGTTGTGCTACAACATAAATGACTTCCTATGGTCAAAAGGGGTTTGATACTGCTCGCTGAGCTTGTGTATTATATCTATTAATATCATGAGGTTGCAATGAGCTGTAGTTAGGAAGTGTCCACTGAACTAGCCAAATCATTCAGTTTGGCCTAGGAGTAATACAGGAGTCATTTTATATGGTGTGTATAAAGGTAAAGGTTTCCCCTGATGTTAAGTCTAGTCATGCCCAACTCTAGGGGTGGTGTTCATCTCAATGTCTAAGCCAAAGTACCGGCTTTGTCCATAGACGCCTCCAAGGTTATGTAGTCGGCATGACTGCATGGAGCACTGTTACCTTTCCGCAGAAGTGATACCTATTGAACTACTCACATTTCTATGTTTTCGAACTGCTTGGTTGGCAGAAGCTGGGGCTAATAGCGGGAGCTCACCCCGCTCCCCACATTCAAACCACCGACCTTTCGGTCAGCAAGTTCAGCAGGTTAGCAGTTTAACTCACTGTCCCACCAGGGTGTATGGTGTGTATACGACCTCATATTACCACCTAATCTTTGGAATTGGCCTGATGGGTGATGAGGAAAGTCAACACACTTCTTTAATTGATGTACTCCTGTAGTATATGAAATGAGGGCAAGGAGGTTAATGACAGGGTCCTCTTTGACACATAATGTTCTAACAACATATTCCTCAGACTCAGAAAAATACTTGTGCAGGGATCTCTATAGGATACCTCCTTGCTAGTGCATTGTTGACAAAGTTTAATTCGTGGTTACACTAGCATAGGCCAGAAAGAGGATTCCAGTCTCGTAGTTCAGGGTGGACAGTGAACTCTTACCACTTCAAAATATAAACAAAAGGATGATAATTTTGAATGTTCTCTGATTTTTAAAACACTCCATATGAGTTTAACAAAACAGCACAGCAAGGGGAAATATATATAAATAACTTGAGCAATGAGGCCAATGTGGCAGGAATTACAATTCTCATCAGGCCTAGGCACCATAGCAGTGGTAAGGAATTCTGGAAGCTACAGTCCAAGAACATTTGGAAACTTCTGCCTTGCAAACACAACCTTTGAACTAAATTCAGTGGGGACACATTTTGTCTTGTTGAAGTAGGACAATGGTTCTCAAACTGTGGGCCCTCAGGTGTTTTGGACGACAACTCCCAGAAATCCCAGCCAGTTTACCAGCTGTTAGGATTTCTGGGAGTTGAAAGTCAAAACATCTGGAGACCCACAAGTTGAGAACCACTGAGTAGGGGGAGGGAGGCTGAGTGCTGGTAGGGTGGCCTTCCATCTCCCCAGGGGTCAGTAATAGACTCTTACCCCTTGGTCAGTGTATTGTGTTCATCTAAGGCAGTGGTTTTCAACCTGTGGGTCCCCAGATGTTTTGGCCTTCAACTCCCAGAAATCTTAATAGCTGGTAAACTGGCTGAGATTTCTGGGAGTTGTAGACCAAAAAAACCCAGAGACCCACAGATTGAGAACCACTGATCTAAGGAATACTACTGAAATAATTACCTGGATAAAGTTGCAAGGTCCTTGACCAAACAGCATTTTGACAATGTAAAATACCTGCCCAAAGAGGAAAGAATCCATACTGAAAATCAGATGTATTTGCATCAATCTGGAGATGGGATGCCTAAGAAACATAGCATAGAAACCTGCACTTGCTCCTAGATAGAGTAAGTTGTCTTTCCTCCCTGTGAATTCAGAGATAAGAAAAATGTTGCTCTCTTCAACTTGGCTATTTCCTTTTGTTGTTGTGTTGGGGGGGGGGGGGGGGCAGCGGCGGCGGTTGGATATAGCTTTCATTTTTTCTGCTTGCCTAGTAACCACTGTGCTTTTGAATGCTGCACATCCTTGAGAAAATAGTGTGAAGATGTAGTACAACCTGTTTTGGGGTCCATGTGCCTGCCAAGAGGATAGTTGTGGAGGCAAAGGCAAGCTTTAACGGATGGCTGCAAGAAATAAAACATATCCCTCAGAGCTCCAGTATTATGTAGGCCCCACTGTTTCAGTGTTTCAAAGTCATACAGTTATTGGGTATGACTCAAGTGACTTAGTGTGGTTATTAAAAGTCTGAGATGTGTTTAGCTAGTTAGGAAACTGATGTAATTTCCTTGTATCCAGCGTAGCTTAGCAGGAATGTATAGATTAGGTAAAACCTCAGCTTGTGATCACTAGATCCTATAAAAGTTAGTTATAATGTAAAGCAGTGTTTCTCAATCTGGAGGTCGGGACCCCGGGGGGGGGGGGATTGAGAGGGGGTTTCAGAGCGGTCACCAAAGACCACCATATATTTCTGATGGTCTTAGAAACCTCTTTGGCAGAGAAGGCTGAAGATCTCTCCGCCTGTCCTTCTCTTCCTTTTTGGAATCAGACTTCAAATCCTCCCACCAAAAGTCCTCCTCTGCTGTGATTGGTCAGCCTCTCAGCCAAGGGGAGGGCTGTTTCTGAGACTCCCAAGTGGGTAGGGGAGAGCAGGCGGGCTTGGCACATGGCAGCATGGTGGGCATTTATGGGTGAGGGAGTGCGTGTGAGGCTGGAGAGAGGCTCAAACCAGCGAATCCCTTCAAGGCATGGGGGTTCTGTGTGAGAAGTTTGGCACAATTCTGTTGTTGGTGGGGTTCAGAATGCTCTTTGATTGTAGGTGAACTATAAATCCCAGCAACTACAACTCCCAAATGTCAAGACCTATTTCCCCCAAATTCCACCAGTATTCACATTTGGGCATATTGAGTATTTATGCCAAATTGGGTCCCGATCTCTCATTGTTTGAATCCACAGCACTCTCTGGATGTAGGTGAACTACAACTTCAAAACTCAAGGTCAATGCCCACCAAACCCTTCCAGTATTTTCTGTTGGTCATTGGAGTTCTGTGTGCCAAGTTTGGTTCAATTCCATTGTTGGTGGACTTCAGAATGATCTTTGATTGTAGGTGAACTATAAATCCCAGCAATTACAACTCCCAGTTGACAAAATCAATCCCCCGCAACCGCACCAGTATTCAAATTTGGGTGTATCGGTTATTTGTGCCAAATTTGGTCCAATGAATGAAAATACATCCTGCATATCAGATATTTACATTATGATTCATAACAGTAGCAAAATTACAGTTATGAAGTAGCAGCGAAAATAATTTTACGGTTGGGAGGTCACCACAACATGAGGAACTGTATTAAGGGGTCATGGCATTAGGAAAGTTGAGAAGCACTGATGTAAAGCAAGGGCTATTTACTCCTCGGTGGATCCAAGAGAGAGCTCTCATAGCTAGTATTTACTGGAGGCAGTAAATTGGCACACAGAGTCGTCATTGTTTGTTCCATCTATTGTCGAAGGCTTTCATGGCTGGAATCACTGGGTTGTTGTAGGTTTTTCCGGGCTATATGGCCATGTTCTATAGGCATTTTCTCCTGACGTTTCACCTTCATCTATGGCAAGCATCCTCAGAGGTAGTCTCTGAGGATGCTTGCCATAGATGCAGGCGAAACGTCAGGAGAAAATGCCTCTAGAACATGGCCATATAGCCCAGAAAAACCTACAACAACCCAGTTTGTTCCATCCTTATTTGCTATGGGTTTAAAATGGTGGAGGGCTACACCAACCAATAGTCTAGCTTTTCAGTCAAGGAGAGGGAAGTTGATAACTGTACTTGTATACCTTTGTCAGGCTTAAAAGTTCTCAAAGTAAGAAGCTTGTGCAATTTGAAGCGATATCAGTTCCAACAGACCTCACTACCTCTGAGGATGCTTGCCATAGATGCAGGCGAAACGTCAGGAGAGAATGCCTCTAGAACATGGCCATATAGCCCGAAAACACCTACAACAACCCAAAAGAGATATTGCCTCTTCACATCCTTTTGCATTGCAGACTCTTTGGCCAACTGCCCCCAAAATTGGGGTCTGGAGCTCTCTAGAAAAATTGGGAAGCTTGCCTCAGTCTTAGTTTTGGTAAAGAAGAATCAATGTATGAATATTTTTCTCTGCGGTTTTTTTACTAGCGAATAATGCTGGGATAATTTTCTAATTATAAAGAAATACCTTGAATGTTTGTTGTTTGCATATGAAGGAAATATTCAGTATTTTGATTCTTAGCTTAGTTTAACTTTGTACTCCCTACGAAATGGGTGAGTGTCGAGCACTGGTTTTTAATGTGTCGCAAATGTGTCTTTTAACATGTTGTAAAATGGGTGAGAGAAAAAGCAAGAGAAGCCTGTGGAGGTGTATATACTGTATATCTAAAATCCCGGGTTGGTCATTCAATTGTATGGAGCGAGGATACGTTCTAAACCAGGCATGGGCCAACTTGGGCCCTCCAGGTGTTTTGGACTCCAACTCCCACCATTCCTAACAGCCTCAGGCCCTTTCCTTTCCCCCCTCAGCCGCTTAAGGGGCTGAGGGGGAAAAGGAAGGGGCCTGAGGCTGTTAGGAATGGTGGGAGTTGGAGTCCAAAACACCTGGAGGACCCAAGTCTGTCCATACCTATTCTAAACAGTTTATTAGCACATCCATTGGTACTATGGAAACTGAATCAATTTCAGATCCATGTTCGCTCCATGATTGCAACCAGGGCACTGCTGTCTCATGCAGATTATTACCTTTTTGTGCTGAATCTCCTAGACTTAAGAGGGCACCCACAGAGTGGAATTGCCTTCTGCATTGCTGAGTTTTGCAGAGTACTGACAAACAGGAAACGCCGTCCACAGCATGGCTTCTTTTTCCCCCCTCTCCCTGTTATGTCTGGTCCTCTTTCACTCTGTAAAGCATCAAGCACAATGGTGGCACTGTATTTATAATAATGATAATAATGCTTCTAAGGAAAAGAAAAACAGCTTTTTACAATGCAGGGTGGGCAAAGGTGGGGGGTTTGTATCTTAAGACTGTAGCCTCTTGCAAATGCTGCACTGTTTTGTTCATTATTTTTTTTAATCTACAGATTGTAATTTTTTTGCCTATGCAAAAGGAATCCCAGACAATAAAAGGTTTTTTAAAAGGTGTCGAAGTTTGTGTGGTCTTCTTACTTCTTCTTAGGCGATCCCTCATTGGCCGAGTAGTATAGTAGTCTTCCAGGATCAGTTTTCTGGTGGATCCGTAGATGACTGTGGAGTTCTATTGATCTGCATCTTCTCCCGCAGTGAGGGAATTGGTTTCCAGGTGGAAGGCAATCCCGGTCTGGGTTGTCTTGACGCACCTTCCTCTTGGCACGTTTCTCTCTTTCGTCCTCCATTCGTGCCTCTTCAAATTCTGCAGCACTGCTGGTCACAGCTGACCTCCAGCTGGAGCGCTCAAGAGCCAGGGCTTCCCAGTTCTGTGTCTATGCCAGAGTTTTTAAGGTTGACTTTGAGCCCATCTTTAAATCTGTGTTCCTGCCCGCCAATATTCCGCTTTACGTTGTTGAGTTCAGAGTAGAGCAACTGCTTTGGGAGACGGTGGTTGGGCATCCGGACACCGTGGACAGTTTAGCGGAGCTGATGGCGGAGGACCATTGCTTCAATGCTGGTAGTCTTTGTTTCTTTCAGCACGCTGACGTTTGTCCGCCTGTCTTCCCAAGAGATTTGCAGGATTACCCGGAGGCAGCACTGATGGAATCGTTCCAGGAGTTGCATGTGATGTCTGTGTGGTATAGTGATTTGAGTATTGGACTATGACTCTGGTGCCACATGCAGAATTCTGAGAAATGTAGTTTAGGGCAGAGCCCTTTTGAATTCTCTGCTATAGAGGTCCTCATCTTCTCAAACTACATTTCTCAGAATTCTGCAGGCAGTAGAAATGCAGAGCTTCCAGCTTTAAAACCCTGGTGTGATAATATGTCTGGTGTTGATTCCATCTTCAGCTATGGAAATCATGAACGTGGCATCATGGCTTGTCAACTTATTTTGGTATATATATCAACTTATTGGTGACCCAGATGCAACGAAAATAGGGTAACCTGAGACTACTATCCTTCATTGAGTCCTTGAGAGCTTTTATTGTCACCAGGCATAGCAACCTGCTGAATTTAATCATAGAATCAAAGAGTTGGAAGAGACCTCATGGGCCATCCAGTACAACCCCCTGCCAAGAAGCAGGAATATTGCATTCAAGTCACCCCTGACAGATGGCCATCCAGCCTCTGCTTAAAAGCTTCCAAAGAAGGAGCCTCCACCACACTCCGGGGCAGAGAGTTCCACTGCTGAACGGCTCTCACAGTCAGGAAGTTCTTCCTCATGTTCAGATGGAATCTCCTCTCTTGTAGTTTGAAACCATTGTTCCGCGTCCTAGTCTCCAAGGAAACAGAAAACAAGCTTGCTCCCTCCTCCCTGTGGCTTCCTCTCACATATTTATACATGGCTATCATATCTCCTCTCAGCCTTCTCTTCTTCAGGCTAAACATGCCCAGTTCCCTAAGCCGCTCCTCATAGGGCTTGTTCTCCAGACCCTTGATAATTTTAGTCGCCCTCCAGCTTGTCAATATCTCTCTTGAATTGTGATGCCCAGAATTGGACACAATATTCCAGATGTGGTGTAACCAAAGCAGAATAGAGGGGTAGCATTACTTCCTTAGATCTAGACACTATGCTCATGATGTTCTTCAAACCCATCTGTTGTCCTTCATGTTGCATGAAGCTTGAAGAAACTGAAGGAAATATTTGGGGTTGCATGTGCATTCAAATAAAATGGGACATAAAGAATTCTCATTTGTCTGGAAACATTGCAGATAAGTCCAGTAAACTTCAGAGTGTATCTTGTTTTGAGATAGAGTTGTATGTCCCCAAAGTCTTATGTAGAGGCATTGCTTGAGGATACTTATCTTGTGAGGGCTTTGTGTCTCAGAAACTGACCTCTCTCAGCCTGGGCAGAGTTAAACATGACAAGATGGGTCACTGCACTGCTTTGGATACTGAGATGCCACTGCAGATGAAGGTGACCCAAAGAGTCTTGTTGGAGCAGACCAAAGGTGTATCTACTCTAGGATTCTGCACACGCAGTACCCAAACGGTTGCCTGTGCATACAAGAGAGTATCCGAAGAAAACTAAAAACCTGGCTGTTTGAACAGGCGTTCGGATAAACGGTGCAATTGTACATGATGAATATAGGATACGGAATTTGGACGATGAATTGGATCATGATTCTAGTTACGAGACATTAATGTGTTGGTATTGATGTGTTATTACCCTGTATATTATGTTGTTTAATGGTTTTTTTAATTTTTTATGCCTGTTGGATTGACTTTTTGCTCTTGTTGTGAACCGCGTTGAGTCGCCTACGGGCTGAGAAACTGCGGTATACAAGCAAAGTAAATAAATAAATAAATAAATAAATTTCTGTGTTCCATAAAAACCATTACAGAGACATGTTGTCTCTGATACATAGTAAAGATAAAGGTTTTCCCTGACATTAAGTCTAGTCATGTCCGACTATGGGGGATGGTGCTCACCTCCATTCCTAAGCTGAAGAGCCAGCATTGTCCTCCGAGGCACCTCCGAGGTCATGTGGATGTCATGACTGCATGGAGCGCTGTTACCTTCCCGCAGAAGCAGTACCTATTGATCTATTCACATTTGCATGTTTTCAAACTGTTAGGTTGGCAGAAGCTGGGACTAACAGCGGGAGCTGACCTCACTTCCCAGATTTGAACCACCAACCTTTCGGGCAGCAAGTTCAGCAGGTCAGCAGTTTAACCCGCTGTGGCACCGGGGGGCTCTGATACATAGCCACAAGTAAAAGGAAACACTTCTAAAAATTTCCAATAGTACAAGAAGTCGCCCTGAGGAAATGTAGATCTCCAACAGGAACATATTTCCTGTCTTCAAACAGGAACAGGGGCCAACAACACATTTTAAAGACCAAATCTGTGTACTAGTTCATAGCTTGGGTTCTCATGAGAAACTAAGGGCCCTTCTACACATGCGTAAAAACCCAAAAGAAACCAGGATAAAAAGGGGGCTAAATGAAATCTGTGGAAAGTGCAGGTGGAATTGGGTTAATAGCTGAAAAACACGTGAAGAAATGCGCTTAAAACCCAATTCCGCCCAAAAGAATGTGCATGACTGTATTATCTCTGCAGTTGTGCAAAACATTACTTCTTTCCAAGCCCTGTGTGGACTGCTCCAGCAAATATACATGTTTTAAAAGTCTGAATTAGCTGATTGGGCTGTCAAAAAAATTGAGCCGTGGATACACAGGTAGAAGCACAGTTGGAAAGCAATTAGAACTCTCTGCAACCATTCCTTTGTTCCAATGTTTATAATATTGGGCTTGGATTTATAATTGGATGAAAAGATAAGAAATCTGCTTGTACGTACATTAGGATTGCCATATGAGCGCATATGAGCTCCAGCACATCTTGGAGATATTTTTAAAAAAGAAACCAAACCACCGCCAGATGTCCCACCCACCCCCCTCCCAATCTTGTGGACTTGTAATTTCTGCTTCAAAGACGTGAGGATAGTGGGGAAACATTTCCTGGGACTGACTAGTCTTGTGTGTGGGCTTGCTGTCAGGTCCCATGGTTTTTTGCCCCACTTTTAAACCTGCATTTTGACACTGTCTGGAAGCACCCTAAGACCATTTTTCAGAATTCCCTACTTTCCATAAGTGAAGGAGTTGATACGCAGCTTGGCCAAATACAGGAGACAAAAAGAATTCTTGTGTAAAAGAGCAGATGTAAATAAATAGCAATTTGACAAGGACCCACTTATTTACACAGTGGTTCTCAACCTGTGGGTCCTCAGGTGTTTTGAGCTACAACTCCCAGAAATCCCAGCCAGTTTACCAGCTGGTAAGATTTCTGGGAGTTGAAGGCCCAAACATCTGTGGACCCACAGGTTGAGAACCACGGCACTTACAGTATGTTTCAGAGCTAGATCTTATCTCCTTTACACTTTTTGGATTCAAGAGTGGAAAGACATTCGCTGCTTCATCTTTTTTTACAGTGGGGAGAACTGAGAAGCATCACAGCATTGATTTTGATATTTTTAAGAAACCTTTCTCTTTTATTTTTCTGTCTTTTTTTCCACACCTTGCCAGCTTCAGTTGTCTTTTATTGTTGGTCACAAAATGAAAACACAATAATGTGTGATTTTTTTAAAAAAAACAAGTGTTTAAAATTGAACTCTTCAGCACTGCACATTCCTTTCAGAACTAAGGAATGAAAGGATAGAAAGGGGTGGGAAGCACACCACACAGAGGCCTTGCATTCCCTTGGAAACAGAGAGCAATGAGATTGATGTACTTCTTAATGTCACTATAACAC
Organism: Anolis sagrei; assembly: GCF_037176765.1. Classification (NCBI taxonomy): domain Eukaryota; kingdom Metazoa; phylum Chordata; class Lepidosauria; order Squamata; family Anolidae; genus Anolis; species Anolis sagrei. The sequence continues at coordinate 163,891,329 of NC_090025.1, forward strand.
CAGTGGCATTGAATGGAATGGGTTGCAATCTTGCTATAGCCACTTCATATTCTGCTTTCCTCTGAGGGTGCTATAAATACTGTAGCTGCCATAGATCATGGTGAACAGATGTTAAGGCAAACCAGAGCTTGGAAACATTGGCTGACATTCTGCATTGCAGCTGTGAATTCATAACCCAGAGTTATGACTCTGTAACTGCTCCATATTCCACTATCTTTTGTATTCATGACTGTGGCGTAAATGCTTCCCCAAACCCACCTTAAACTCAAGGGGCCAGCTCTAAGCAATGGAGGTTTGTAGCCCAGTTGAGTGGGGTGCTTCAGGACAACATCACCAGCTCTTCCCATGCAAAACCCTGAAGCACTCTACATCCTGAAGGACGCCATTGGACCTCTGTCACTTGGAACAGCTGCTGGGATTTAAGGAGCATTTCAGGAGAGTTTCAGGAGGTCAAATCCTTAGGTCATTTGTAGCTACATCTATGAACACAATGCAGAATCTCAGTCATTTTCTTTTAAGATTGAAACTCCCTGAATTCTCCAGCCATCATGACAAGCATCTATGTAGACTGGGGGATTCTGGAAGTCCAAAAAAGTAGGTTTCCAAGATATGTGCAAAACTGCCTTCCCCAATGTGGTGCCCTTTAGCTGCTGTTGGAACTGCTCCTATCATCCCAGGGATCTTGTCAATTTAAGCCAGTGATTCTCAGCCTGGGGTCCCCAGATGTTTTTGGCCTACAACTCCCAGAAATCCCAGCCAGTTTACCAGCTGTTAGGATTTCTGGGAGTTGAAGGCCAAAGACATCTGGGCCCCCCAGGTTGAGAACCACTGGTTTAAGTGATGGGGAGCCAGCCATTCTTCAACCCAGCTGAGGGTACCAGTTTGGAGAATTCTGGCATAAAATAAAACTTTTTTTCCTTTCCATCATTCAAACTAACTTTAAAGGGACCCATTCATTCCAAAAACTCTGCTAGGATAGAGAAAGTCTGAGACAGCAATGCAGGAGATTTTTTTTAAAGTTACAAACCGGTGAACTACAAACTTTGTGGTCTTGTCTTCTTCTTTTCAAGCAACAACATGATGCCAGTTAAAAGAATGGGTGCCTTAAACAGACACAGCAAACGTTTTCTATCAAAGTTATAAAAATCACAAACATATGTCCAAATCTGAAAGCACAGCTCAAAACCAGGTTCAGCAAACTGCAAGCTGTCTCTGTAAATGCAGGCAAACCCACCATGCGTGCCATGGTACAGGTAACACTCTTGAGAGGGAATGGAACAACAGGGCGGATGGGTGGGGAACCTGGCCTTTTGAAACTATAGCTAAATGCTCACTGATTTGTGAAGAGAGTGGTGTCTCCAAATACAAATACGTAGGAACGGAGCTGGGAAATGTTACTTTTTTGGACAAGATTCCCAAAACTGTCAGTGATCATGCTGGCGTAGGGTACATCTGGGACATGTAGGGCCCTTCCGCACTCCACAATTACAGCACGACTGTTCCACTTTAACAGTTATGTCTATATCCTGTGGAATCCAATGGTTTGTAGTTGAGTGAAGCAGTAGAGCTCTTTGGAAGATAATTCAATATATCCTTCCCTAAAAAGCAAATCTGAGTATTCCATTGGATTAAAGTGGACTCATAGTGCTACAATTGCAGGGTATAAAAGGGCTATTAATCTAAAGCAATGTTTTCAAGCATGTCTTTCACATGTTCAAAAAAAGGCAGCAGGCATCACTGACAGCGCTTGTTCTTGAGCATTTGGAAGACACGGTATGGAATTGGGAAGTCTCTCAAAGCCAGGAACAATACTGCGTCATCTTCACACCCCACTCTGCTTTGCAGACATAGGCTGCGATTCTACATCTACAGGCAATTCTGCACATACAGTACTGTGTCCTGACACAGCCTGTCAAGTCCTGGGAGGGGTCCCTGCAGTTGCCATTTACCAATGGGAAGAGGGAAGAGGGGAAAGGCCATTCAGAATACAGAGAAGCAGCTAATCTTAGCTCAGTTGGGAGGTAGCAAAATGCGGCTGTACTCTCCAATGGGGTGCACCTGCCCTTTCCTTTCCCCTGCTCAGAGCACCCAGATTTTCACGGTCATGAACTGCCTCCTTCCCAACTTTCCTCTCTTCTGGTACGCAACAGCTGCAGATGCCTCTCCTGGGGGCTCCATAGTGGGAGATTTTTGGACAGAGCACAAGTGCAAATGTATAGCTCTCTATGCCACAACCAAACAGGGACTTACATGCACATAAGTTACACTTACGTACATGTAAATCATTAAAAGGATGCCATTCGTGGCGGGCTGCTAATCCAGATATAGTCTGCGCAAGGACACTGCTTGGCTGGATTTGCAAGAAAAGCATTTGTTTTGAAACAATAGCTTGAAAAGGGACTGTGTGAAATCAACTTTTTTGCTTTAATGGGGACTTTTAGAAGCCACCGCAAGAGGAAGGAGTGTTTTGGGGGGCACCACCATGCAGTGGATTTTGGAGATCTAGGATCTCACTTTAATGCAACTTGGGTGGGGCTGCAGGTTTGAGGAGACCCTTCATGCCAATTAACCTATTACAGTAATTGCTACATTAGAACAAGGGAGGCCTGGCACCCATGTAAAAGCGCCCTGGTGCCAGAAGGGAGGAAGGACTAACTCATCCCAACCAACTAGCACCCTTATACTTTTAAAGGTCTGGGATTTCAGGCATCCATCATAGACAAGACACAGGCTTAGTTTTTAAAAAATGATGGGGTGTGGTAAGAAGGAGAAGGAGGCAGGTACCTTACTGTTTTTTTGTATACCTAGATTCTCCTGAGTCTTCATTTGCATACACACCCGCAAACACCCACACACCCACACACACATCCACCATAATAAAAACTAATAAAAATCATGACTAAGAGCTCACGATGTACAAAATGTTTTGGGGGTCAAGGGAAGAGAAGGTGGCAGTTGGTCAGTCCCACGTGTGCTTTGTCACCTTCGCTAGCTTAAGATACAACCCATCCCTCTCCTTTTCCAGTCCCTCAAGTCATTCTCCAGGAAGGGAAGAAGAGAGGTTCACAGCAGCCAATCAACTGGGATGGATTTTGGTTACGCTGCTCCGGGGTTTTTTTGGATTGACGAAACAGAAGGAAGGGGGATGAATTCCTCAGGGGTGAAAAGAAGATGTTCAGCAGCCACCAGCGGGAGTCATGATAGCCCCCTGGGCCTTTACTTTATGGCGCTGGCCTCCACGTCGCCGGCCACCTCCTCCAGCCTTGGCCTGTTTGGTGAGAGGGAGGGGGGAGGAAAGAAAAAGAAAAACCCAGGTAAAGGTTCAGCGGAAAAGAGAGCATCTGGATCCCATTGCTTAAAACTGAACAAGAAGAGTTGGAGTGAGCAGTATGAATCTAAGGAAAGGACAAATCAAACCAGCTGAACAGCTGAGGATCTTTTCATTCAGCTGGACCTTCAGCAATTGCTTTTTCTTGATAAGGAAGAGGATTTAACTGGGTGGGTTCTGCTTTTTTCCTCTTTCAATCCTGTTTCGTTTCTTCTGGTTATTATTCTTGTTTCTTCGGATTTGTCTTGTATTATTTAATGTTTAAGCTATCTATTTATTTATGCACAACATTTATATTCCACCCTTCTCACCCCAAAGCGGATTCAGGGTGTATCATGGAACACACATGAGAGACTCCCTCCTGGGCACACAGAAAACTGGGCGACTTGGAAGGCACTGAACAGACTGCGCTCTGGCACCACGAGATGCAAAGCCAACCTTAAGAAATGGGGCTACAAAGTGGAATCCACGACCTGCGAGTGTGGAGAAGAGCAAACCACAGACCACCTGCTGCAATGCAACCTGAGCCCTGCCACCTGCACAATGGAGGACCTTCTTATAGTAACACTAGAGGGACTCCAAGTGGCCAGCTACTGGTCAAAGGACATTTAATCTACTACCAAGCTTGCAAACTTTGTGTTTTGTTTGTTTGTTTGTTAAAAAATGCAATGCAACTGTTTGGTCTGCCCCTGACACGATAAAAGCTTCTATTATAACAAATTAAAGAGTTTGAAAGGACGAGGAAGGAAGAGGAAGGAAAGAAAAATGATGCAGCCAGGATGGCCTTTGTTCCCCAAGACAAATGAGCCAAAGCAGCAAGAGAATACAGAAATACCTTATTGCCTTCCCGGTTGTGAGGCTCCTCATCCAGTGCAGGCTGAAGGAAAGTGTTAGAAAGACAGAAGCAGAGATGAGCAGAAAGAGCAACAGTGAGAAAAAGAAGTTCCTTGCCTGGGAACTCCTCTGCATGACTGTTCAGAGTCAAGGCCCATTGATTTCAGTGTGACTTATTGCAAAGGGTTTATTAGGATCACAGTCCAAAATACTCCACAACAGTAAGAGAGGAGGAAAAGACACAAGAATTGTACACAGAGGCTTATACACACACACATGCACACCACTCCAAGAAGGGGAGGATAGCAAAGCAACAGAAGACTCGTTGTAACACAAAGACACAAACTAAGAGAGCTTTTTCAGACTCTTGGCAACCCAACTATAAAGCACAACTTGTATAACTTAGAGACAAGCCTGCTTCTTTGCTGTCCCAGTCAAGCAATTACCAGTTTAGCAGAAGCTTGAAATGCATTTCAATTACAACCTTGGAAGTGGCTTACAATCACCACATGTTTAAGACCCATCCTCCTTTTAAAAAATCAAGTAAATAAAAAAACAACAACATCCTAGAAGATTAACAGGAAGTGATATTTCTTCCATTAAAAAGATCAATAAGACTTGATATCCTCTTGAATAAGTATATTCTACTCCTGCCTTCAGAAAGCAATGCCGACTCCAGACAGAGTTCATGTTCCATCTTTCTGGCCAACACATAAAAGGTCCTTCTCCTTGCTGAGGATGTCCTTATTTCACACATCAAAAGGACACAAATTGCAATCCACAATTTGCAATAAAGCTGTAAGGCTCATACAGGAAAGGCAGATATTTCAAGCTCTGAAACTCAATACATTTAAAACCCTTTTCAGATTAGAGTAGGGACCTCTTCACTCAGGACATTTTGCCCCATTTTGCCACTTTTAGCAGCGGCTTGGAAGAGGCCTTACATGCACCATCTCACAACACATGGCAGGCCCCACCCACATTCCTCCCAAAGTGGGGTGGAAGCGCTGAAAGGCTCTTCCTCCACCGCTAAGTGGGAGGAAAGTGTTGTTTGGATAGTTCCAAAGGAGCTACCCCACACTTCCCTTCCTTTTGCTATGTACTGCTACCCTTTCTGCCATCTGATGGGGAGAAGGAAAGGGTGCCAATTCACCCTTGTCCCATTCCTACCAGGTGCTGAGGGGAGGAGGGAGGGTGTGCAGGGCGTCACGAGCCGCTCCGCAGACATAGGGCCATATGAAGAGGTGGCAAGATTTTTTTTTAAAAAAAAACATTTGATTCTATGATTCTATGATTTTGTCCTTGAACTAAATCTGGAGAATTTCTAATTTTGGTGAGAATTTATAAAAGAATTCTATCAGTTTCCCATTAATATGGAAATTGCATTTTTTACACACCACAACATGGCAAGTACCTTTGTTTTTGGAGAAAATTTTGCTACAAATTTATTCCAGTCCAAGACTGCAAAAACAGAACACACAATATGAATGGGCCTCAAATGCACCCATTTTAATTCTGCTTACCTGAACACCAGCCACCAATATTCCTGCACAAGTTTTGGCAGAGAGGGGGAAAAGGCTCCTCTTCATGACTAGCATTTTACTATGGAAAGCTTGACAGCAAGGAAAGATAACGCTTTGAAATGGGCAATAGGTACTGAATAAGCCATTGTGCATACCTGGGGTTGCTGGGCACTCGTTGGCGCTGATGGGACTGCTGCCACCGAAGTGGCTTCTTCTGCCACTGCGGGACCCGCTGCTGCCATTCCCGCCTGGGCTCCCCCTTCCTCTCGCTTGGTCAGGGGGCCTTTTTTTGTCGACTGCATCTTGATCTGCTGGGGCTTGGAGTTCATTGGAGAGTTATTTGTGGTCTGGAGTAACTGCCAGACAGAAAGAGATGAAGCAAGGTAAACAGATCTGGGGTTTTGCGTGCATGGTGATGCCTGCTCTAAAGCAAAGAATTGACGAAGCAGGGTTTTAAACAAAGGTGGAAATATATGGCCAGCGAGGGCCTTTTGCTTAGACCCTAGAGTCTGCCTACACAACACATTTCCACAAAGGCAAAAGATTGTACCTCTGTAAGACTTCAGGGAGCACGATTCTCTGGCAAAATAAGGATAGGCCCCTGTACCTTGTTTAAACCCCAACTCAAATTCCTTGAGCAAAAGCAGAAGTCAGCTTCCAGTCACTTTTATAAGGAATTGGAAGTACAGTCTCATGCAAAACAGAGTCACCTTAAGTCCCTACACTGGGAGAATGCTGACTGGTAAGTGATAGGGTCAGGAGAGCCACAAAACCCATCAGGCTGTTCATTCTTGATTTGAATATATAGAAAAGAAAAATATTTCTGTCAAATTACACCATTATAGTAGCTTGATAGCACTTAACTCTCATGACTCCATCCTATGAAATCTTGGAATTTCACGTACCATCATGTATTTAGCATCCCACCAAACAACAAATCCCAAAATTCCACAGGATTCAGTCACAGCAGAAAAAGTGGTATCAAAGTGCTTTAACTGTGGTGTGAAAGAAACTTAAGATGGGGAGTTTAATTTCATTGTAAAGCAGAAATATAAAGTGCAAAGGGCCCCACAAAGCCCACCAAAACCAGCAGTGTTACTATCAAGGATCAACAGACCCTTCCAGGAAGCACAATTGAGCAATTTCAAAGAACCTTGTACACAAATCAGGAAAAGGGAGGAAGAAACATGTTTGCATCGCCCTGAGAACTCCCCTTTGAGAAACCCCACACTGTCTTATCCCAAAGCCTTCCCCCACCTTGGTGATAGTGCCCACAGCTTTGGTCCGCCCCTCACGGAAAACCAGCCGCTGGTCTATGTGCAAGTACTCCGGGGTCTTGATGAAACGGAAGTGAACGGTAGCCTTGTCTCCTGTTCGTAAACAGTCTTTGTCCATGCTGAGAATAGTGGCTGTTTGGCGGATGCTGCCACAATGCACTGTGAACAGTAAGATTTTCACAGGTAACTTAGAAGCTATGAAGGAATAAATCTCAACTGCATAGATTATGCCAAGCCATTATGGTCTTTGAGTTTGTTTCCATGATCATGAGTCTTAATTTTGTCAGAAATATTAAAACTTAACTGGGTATTTTTTATTACAAAAGTGTGATTCAAGCACTGAAGTAGTTAATAGGCCGAAGCCTATTAGAGGCAGTGGGCCACAGCTAGTGTCCTCCTGAGGAGAGTGACTAGCCCGAAGCTTGTTAGAGTTAGTGAGCTGAAGCTAATATCGTCCTGAGGAGTGTGAAGTAAACCTCTGTGTGAGAGAAGCCTTGTGTGAGAAAGCTCCAGTGTGAAGGCTGCTGTGTGTAAAGCTACTATGTATTTGTTTATTTGTGTTATGTAAATAGTGCAACCATATTATTTTTCTATAAAGAAAAGCCTCCTATGGAAGAAATAACATTGGTCTCCGTGTTTTTGTTCTCTTTATCACTTTGGGCTACTGGTGCTGAGTCACACTGCTGCTAATAAGTTACTCCGCTGTACATTTATGAGGGGGGTCTTTTGTTAACAAGCCCACTCGTCCCAAAATTTTGCACTCTGTTACTGTAACTTGGGAAACGGGAGGCAATCCACAGTCTGCAGATGTCAAGCCCACCCATTTTTGCACCTCCTCCTGAATCTGTAACTCTGCTACCATGATTCTGGCAATTGTAAAAATTAAAAAAAAACCTCCCACATTTAAAAAGAAGCATGCAGGAAGCAAGCAGCAAGTTTTCACAGTATGCCGTGATGCCTCACAGACTCAGCCTGAAAACTAAATGCAGACTTCCCATGTGCCTTGTTTTGAAGACAAAATATGGCTAGGTTGTTGTAGGTTTTTCGGGCTATATGGCCATGTTTTAGAGGCATTCTCTCCTGACATTTCACCTGCATCTATGGCAAGCATCCTCAGAGGTGGTGAGGTCGCTACCTCTGAGGATGCTTGCCATAGATGCAGGCAAAACATCAGGAGAGAATGCCTCTAGAACATGGCCATATAGCCCAAAAAACCTACAACAACCCAGTGATTCCATCCCTGAAGCCTTCGACAATACAAAATATGGCTTTTTGGAGACACAGAAGTATATTTGGAAGTGCTGGTAGAGTAGTTCCCCTCCCTGGGGACTATGCAGTCCAACCTAGAGTAAACTGTATTGAACTATATTCTGTTACTTTTTTTCTTAGTAAGACAAAGATCATCTAAAACTTCAGAGGCAATCTTAAAAACTGGAAGACTTCCCAAGTGACAAAACCACAGAGACATAAGAATATCTATAACCCAGTGTCTTCAATGTGTAACCTGTGCCGCAGCCTTATTCCCTTCCCCTTGCACAGACACCAGATTGATAATTTCAATGGAACTGATCAATGAGACCAAAAATGATTTTTTCCATGGCCATCAACTCAACCTGCAGCTGAAGCATGGCTCTGACAGTGATACATCAAGCACTCCCTTGGCATGATTCCATTCACTGGGGTTTTCTGCCATTTGTGGCTGCTTTTTCACTAAGTTCTTTTAAGTATCACTAACCACAAACAGGTTCAGTATCTTAGGATCAAAGCAGAAGATGCATGCAAGCACCTCAGCAAACAGCAATACCTACCCATTGCCTGATAACGAGGACTGATGGTGGTCGGGTGATGCAGTACTAGAATTTCTGCTTCAAATTCCCAAGATGCTTGTGGATTCAACCGTGGGGACACCATCACCATACCTTTCCGTATAGAGGAACGCTTGATCTGGGAGCAGAATAATGTAAAACCAAATTTAGGAAGTACTCCAAAAGCTTATTCCAAAAATCAGTTTAATTCCACAGCACATTACAGAAGGAAAACCACATCAGAAATATAAAAGACAGTCATTCCAGAGGTATAACATGAGGGTCATCCAATAGTGCTGAATAGGCATTTTTCAAAAGTGAGAAGCAAAGAGAGGCAAACAGAAAAAAACATTCAAGCAGAGTTCAAAGGACAGTTTGGGTCAGTATAACATTCCTAACTTTAAAGAAAGCCTGGCCATGAAGCTAGTTTGAAGTGTGCTTCAAAGATTTTTATTCTCTGGTCCTTACTAATTGAATATGTTGACTAGAAACACATATGCCAGCAAAATACAAAACACCTAAGGCCTCTATGGCTACAATGCAATCCTATAATTATTAATATGACTAATCCCGCTAAGCGCCATAGAATTTACATCTGAGAAATTGCACATAAGATTGTATTCTAAGCAAGGGGGGAATCATCCAGACTTCCAGATGTTGTTGGGACTGCAATTCCCAGCAGCCTTAGCCTGATTCACTAGTGGCAGGAAATGCTGAGAATTGCAGATCATAATATCTGAATGCTAAAACTCCAGATCGTAACATCAGAAGTACTTCAATACTGAGGAGGAAATGTACAAAACTTCCACTCATCTACTACTCTCCCAAAAGTTTAGGAAAAGCTGTTTTTGGCCTTTGGATATTCTTGAAATACTCACATCTGCAGGCTCCAGATTCATGATTAAAACCAACCAGGGATCACCATGCCCCATATTATTATATAGTGGCAATATGAACAAAGGACCGTTTCAGACAGGGCCCAAAATGTGGGCCCTGTCAGACTTTTACCGTAGGCATCCAAACAACGCTTCAGGTAAAAGAGGATTAACTTGGGACAAAGCAGGTAAACCCTGCTTTGTCCTGAATTAAATAGATACCCCATTAGACCCAGGCATTCCTAAAAGGCCTGGTTCTAATGCAATATGAGCCCTGTGGGGACAGACTCCTGGGACTGCTTCTGCAGTCCCAGGAATGTCCCCACAGCCCAATATGCTTCTTTGAGTTCCATGAACCCGGAGAAGCAAAGAGGGCACCCACCCATTCCCCAACCCCCATGAAAAAGCCCTTAAAATAAGAATAAATGTACTGGGTGTCATGAGGCCTCTCCGGCAGGCCTACTGGCACATAAAAATAACGCACCAGGAGGTGTGTGGGGGGGGAGGGGGGATTCCTCCCCCCTCCCCCCACCTACTGGTGCATCATTTCTATGCACTAGGAAGCCTGCTGGAAAGGTCTCATGGTGCCCAGTAAGTTTATTCTTACATTAAGGGCTTTTGTGTGTGTGTGGGGGGGGGGGGGGGGGGGGTTGGGGAATGGGTGGGTGCCCTCTTCGCTTCTCCATGCCTCTAGTCATAACAAAGCATGCATGTTCACATAATTTAATGCTATTGGGCATGATCATCTTCCTTTTTTATATCCATATGCAGTCCTGGAATCAAACTTCCACAGATATGGAGGTCCCACTGTAATTACAAATATTCTCTCCATTCCTACTTCTGAGTACCGACATTTAGGGTACTAGTTATTTAATTTTTTTTCCCAAGAAGAATAGTACAAGGGATCAAAAGGTTTTCTTCTGGACTAGAACTCCCAGAGTCAGCCCACACATATATTACCACATGGTCCAGGAGATTATAAGAGTTGTGGTGTAAAAAATAGCTTTTCCAACCTCTCAGTATCAGTGAAGTTTACACTTACCTTTTTCAAAGCAAAGGAGGCAGTCTGTCCTCCCCGCACCTCTTTGACTGGCATGCGCTTGCGGTGGATGGACTTCACAGCAATGGGCAGGAAGTTACCCAGCGGGTCTGGACCTAAGAGTAGGGTGTCATTTAACTTGATCAGGCCTCTTAAGGTTGTTCCAGACACCACTGTCCCAACACCCTATATACAGGGAGAAATGAAAAAAGAACTGAGTTATTAACGCTGGGAGAGGAATGGCAGATCCTAGTCCCCATCCTTTCTCAACCCTGGAAAATACGGCAGAAGCAACCTTCCTAGCACCACTCTCCTTACTGGAACAGAATAAGTGTCATCTATTTGGAATTCTGCGGGTTCCTCTTCCCTGTAACTGGTCCTTGGAGACAGGAGATTGAGAAACATCTTAAGCAATTCCAAGTTCTCACCAGTGACATTGGAAATCTGGAATATTGGACACATCCTAATGGGAAAAAAAGAGAGTGAAAAAAACAGAAATTATTCATGACTTTGTGCTATCTTAAACATCATGTCTTGGGATGCCGTGAAAGGAAAATGCCATATAAGACATACTAGATGTCATACCACTGTAGACAGTAAGGTTGGAATCTTAGTTATAATTCCAACAAGTGATTTCTGTTGGAAATAGCAACCTTCTCAAACCTCCACTAGTTATTTGTTTGTATGTAATTCAGATTCCTTACTGTATTTCATTTGTGTATATTGGTATGCAATTTGCCCATAACTCTGTTGTGGGAAGGGCTGCAGACCATGTGATCAGGTCTGGGTTTGTTCAGGGTTCAGCATCCATTTTAGAAACAGACTTCAACATAGAAACTGTATGCTTTCAGACGCTAGCAGGAACAGTATGCTTTTAAGAAGACAGTAGGAACTGTATGTCACCAGCAAGCATAGTTGTTTTGTCTTTCAGCCCCAGTCTTTCAAAATGTTTACCCTCACAACCCCCTCAAACAGCTAAAATTGCTTGAAAACAAAACCAGAAGTGATATCACTTCCTGTGTGGTGTAGTGTCCACATGGAGGGCACTGCTGCGATCATAAATGCCTGCCTTGACTTTTCCTACACAAGACATTCAGAATCTCTACTACTTAACCTGTCAAAGCTGACAACGTGGGACCCTCCAGCAGACTGCAACTCCCATCAGCTCCAGCCAATAATGAAGAGCACTGGGAGCTGAAATCCAACAAGATTTCAAAAGGCTCACTTTGCCCACCCCTGCTGTAGAAGTAGTTCATCTTGCTACTGTGGCCTCTTTATGTGCTTCTCATTTGTCACCTTTCTGAGCTGAAGTTGGACGCAGTCACAATGACATCATCCTTGCTCTGGACCAGCACAGGGATCTTCCGGCATCCTGGGGACTTCAGAAGTCGCTGCAACAGCTTCAGGGTTTCTTTTTAAATCAAATAAAGAAAAGCTATACTTAACATCAAGCAAGTAGTAATTGCATGCAAGCGAGCTAAGCTTCAAATCTGTATCAGCTACTGTTATAGAAATAACTCAGGAGTTATGAAGAAATGGCAGAACAGATGTGTTTTCAATGTCACTGTATTATTTATTATTATTTTATTATTTACTTCATTTGTATATCATTTTTCTCATCGGGGGAGGGGGGGTTCAAAACGGTTTCCAACATATATACAGAAAAATTCAGTGCCTCACATACACAAAAACCTAACATAAAAACAATAACATACCGCTATCAATTAAATAATAAAAACGCAATTACATTTAAACAGTGAAACGTGGAGTTAAAAACATCTTAATATAAATGTTAAAATAACACAATCCAACAATTCTAGTCCAGGGCCATTCCAAATATCAATATCTATTGCACATGATCCTGATTTTTCCTTGTATTGTTTACTGCCCAAATGCTTGGTCCCATATCCAGGTTTATACTTATTTTTTCAAGGTCAGGAGGGAGGGAGTTCCATAGCTGAGGAGCTACTAGCGAGAAGGCCCTGTCTCTCGTCACCACCAATCGAAGTTGCAAGGGAGGTGGAATCGAAAGTAGTGCCTCCCCAGACGATATTAATCTCAGAGATGGTTCATACATGGAGATACGTTCAGATAGGTAAGCTGGGCCGAAACCATTTAGGACTTTATAGGCTAAAGGCAGCATTTTGAATTCTGCTTGGTAGCAGACTGGCAGCCAGTGGAGCTGGCGTAACAGGGAGGTTGTGTGCTTCCTGTACTCCGTTCCGGCAAGCAGTCTGACTGCCATCCATTGAACCAACTGGAGCTTCCAAACAGTCTGCAAAGATGTAGAGTGTGTATATACCTGTGATCCACCAGATGTAGTATTAGAACAGGGGTCCTCAAACTAAGGCCCGGGGGCCGGATGTGGCCCTCCAAGATCACTTACCCGGCCCTTGCTCAGGGTCAACCTAAGTCTTGAAAGCACACAAGAACAACAATCCTATTTCATCAGCCAAAAGTAGGCTCACACTTCCCATTGAAATACTAATAAGTTTATATTTTTAAATTGTTCTTCATTTTAATTATTGTATTGTTTTAAGTGTTTTTTGCACTGCAAATAAGATATGTGCAGTGTGCATAGGAATTCATTCATGGGGGTTTTTTTTCAAATTATAATCCGGCCCTTCAACAGTTTGAGGGACTATGACCTGGCCCTCTGTTTAAAAAGTTTGAGGACCCCTGTATTAGAGCTTCCAGCTTCTTTGGCCATCTGCTATATTAGCTGGTTCTGTTCTGCAGCATACATGTTAACAAGAATGGATGCTGAGATAGTCCTAAAAAAACCCCCACTCCACTATCACTAAAAATAAACACCCTTAAAAGCCCTACAAAAAGTAACTAGAAACAACCAAGCAGTAGTATATTTCTGATTACCCTTTCCAAAGGAGACAGTAATGATTTTTTTCCTAAAAGTTTACTTTGTATCTGTGCATACTTCCGACAGTCTTTTGGAAAACTCACTCCAATTCCTCAATATCCTGCTCCAATAGCAAAGGGACAAGGACAGAGGGTCTCACCACCAACATCCAGTTTTGAGGAATGATTGGGAGCAAGCATGCCACAATATCCAAAGTTACAATCAGCAAGACACCATTTTCGCCAGAGAGATAAATAGCTGTGGATATACTTGGTTCTTGTGGGTTTTTTTGGGCTATATGGCCATGTTCTAGAGGCATTTCTCCTGACGTTTCGCCTGCATCTATGGCAAGCATCCTCAGAGGTGAGGTCTGTTGGGACTGGGAAAGGGGTTTATATATCTGTGGAATGACCAGGGTGAGACAAAGGACTTTTGTCAGTTGGGCTAGGTGTGAATCTTTCAACTGACCACCTTGATTAGCATACAATGGGCTGACTGTGCCTGGAGCAAACTCTTCTTGAAAGGTAATTAGATGTCCCTGCCTGTTTCCTCTCTGCTGTTTTTGCTGTTGCAATTTTAAATTTTTTAATACTGGTAGCCAGATCTTGTTCATTTTCATGGTTTCCTCCTTTCTGTTGAAATTGTCCACATGTTTGTGTATTTCAATGGTTTCTCTGTGTAGTCTGACATGGTGGTTGTGAGAGTGGTCCAGCATTTTTGTGTTCTCAAATAAAATGCTGTGTCCAGGCTGGTTCATCAGGTGCTCTGCTATGGATGTGGATATAGCTTTTGCCTCAGGCCCCTTCTTCATTGCCATATAATCAAGATTGTCAAATCAGATAATTCACATTATCTGCTTTGAATTGGATTATATGAGTCTACACTGCCATGTGATCCAGTTCAAAGCAGAGAATCTGGATGTTATATGGCAGTGTAGAAGGGGCCTCGGAGTGGGTGGCTTCATTTTTCGGCTGACAAAATTGGCAATGTTCTAACACAGGGGTCCTCAAACCCCAGGGGCTGGATGCGGCCCTCCAAGGTCATTTACCCGGCCCTCGCTCAGGGTCAACCTAACTTTGTAACAACTTGAAAGCACACAACAACAACAATCCTATCTCATCAGCCAAAAGCAAGCCCACACTTTCCATTGAAATACTAATAAATTTATATTTGTTAAAATTGTTCTTCATTTTAATGTATTGTTTTTAAGTGGTTTTTGCACTACAAATAAGATATGTGCAGAGTGCATAGGAATTCATTCATGTTTTTTTCCAATTATAATCTGGCCTTTCAACAGTTTGAGGGACGGTGAGCTGGCCCTCTGTTTAAAAAGTTCGAGGACCCCTGTTCTAACAACTTTGAAAAGAGATGTCCAATTTAATCTAACGCCTTGGTTTAAAAACATCTCCCAGCAAAAATAATAAATTGTATTTGCCAGAGCAAAATCATTTCTCCATGAATCCTAATTATCATGATTAGGAGTGAAAAGCATAAGATGCATTTGAAAAAAACAGCTGCTAAGGGCAGTCCAGATATAACACCATCAACATATTTTACTAGAGTCAGCAGCTCTGAAGAACACTGAGTGCCAGCACAGCCTCCTCATCACATCTCTGCTTTCTACCAGTGCGCTAATTATACACTTGAGATGATCCTTGGCTGTCTTATGCATCACATTAACTCAAAGGACCAACAGTCACTGTGTCAGAAGACCTATGGGGCACCTGCACTGTAAAATTAATGCAGTCTGATACCACTTTAACTGCCATAGATCAATGTGACGGAATCCTGGGAGTTATAGTTTTACAAGGTGTTCAGCCATCTCTGGCCAAGAGTACTAGTACCTCATCAGACTACAGATCTCAGGATTACATAACATCGAGTCAGTTAAAGTGGTATCAAACTGCATTAATTCTAATTAGTAACAGGCTATTATTTCCAGCAGCCAATAGGGCTTAGCCTTCTTGTTTCCTATTCCATAAAGGCAAGGAAGGAGCCCCCGGTGGCGCAGTGGGTTAAACCACTGAGCTGCTAAACTTGGTGACTGAAAGGTCGCAGGTTCGAATCCAGGGAGCGGCGTAAACTTCCCCTGTCAGCCCCAGCTTCTGCCAACCTAGCAGTTCAAAAACATGCAAATGTGAGTAGATCAATAGGTACCACTCTGACGGGAAGGTAACAGTGCTCCATGCAGTCATGCTGGCCACATGACCTTGGAGGTGTCTACGGACAACGCTGGCTCTTCGGCTTAGAAATGGAGATGAGCACCACACCCCAGAGTTGGACACGACTGGACTTAATGTCAGGGGAAAACCTTTACTATAGGCAAGGAACATTCATTTCATTTCAGATGGCCTATAAAAGGAGGAGCCAAGTACATACACATCTCAACCCACAAATCCTTTGACAAAGAAGCTCCCTTTTTCTAAGTCTTTTTATGCTGGCCCAGCCAAGCTTCTCCTCTTTCCTTGTGTTCTGTTTCATCGTGAAGTGTTTTTAAATTTTTAAAACAACTTTGGGATAGCAAGGATGGTGCAATGGCGCTGGAGAACCACTACCACAGCATACCAATAGAATTCTAACCAATGTTACCATAAAGCCACTAAACATACAGAAAACATGCTCTGCCAAGGCAACTTCAGCGTCAATGCTGAACAGAAAAACATTACAGAAAACAGAAAAGAGTCCATCGTGGACACAATAATCAGGCACTGAAGATTTTAGACATTGGGTTGATGTGAGTTTTCCAGGCTATATGGCCATGTTCCAGAAGCATTCTCTCCTGAAGTTTTGCCCACATCTATGGTAGGCATCCTCAGACATGAGGTCTGTTGGAAGCTAGGTAAGTTACATTTATAGATCTGTGGAATGTCCAGGGTGGGAGAAAGAACTCTTGTCTGTTGGAGACAAATTTGAATGTTGCTTAGCATTTAATGGTATTGCAGCTTCAAAGCCTGGCTGCTTCCTGCCTGGGGGTCCTTTGTTGGAAGGTGTTAGCTGGCCCTGATTGTTTCCTGTCTGGAATTCCCCTGATTTTTGAGTGCTGCTTCTTGATTTTAGAGGTTTTTAAAACTGGTAGCCAGATTTTGTTCATTTTAATTGTTTCCTCCTTTCTGTTAAAATTGTCCACATGCTTGTGGATTTCAGTGGCTTCTTTGTGTAGTCTGACATGGTAGTTGCTAAGTTTTCTTGGAAATCTACTTACGGCCCCCTCCCTTTCAAAAGAGAGTCAAGACTTGGCTCTTTGAGCAGGCATTTCCAAATACAATGTAATAGACATAGGAAAATGGAATGGTTGAACAATGTGATTGGACAATGTTTTTAATAGGAGATCTAATGTTGATGTTTTTATTGATTTTGTTATGGTTTTATTATCTGATTTTTTTTATTGTATTGAAATTGTATTTTATGGTCTCGGCACCAATTGTGAACCACCAAAGTCGCCTGCGGGTTAAGAGGGATGGTATATAAATATAGTAAGTAAATAAATAAATAAAAGCCATCAAAGGATTCCCCCATGTGGTAAGCAGCCAGACCTTGAAGCTGAAAAGTTATGCAATGCTAATCAAGATGGGCAGTTGCAACATTTTTCTTTAGCTTGTTTTTTTTTCCTCTCTTTTTTTAATTGTCTTTTCTCTCTCAATGTAGTTTTTAATTGTAAACCTGTGTTGAAAATCAATAAAGATTATTGGAAAAAAAAGATAGGCAGTTGCAACATTTACGCTTGCCTCAAGCAGACGAGAGTTCTTTTTCCCACCCTGGACATTCCACAGATATATAAACCCCACTTGCCTAATTTCCATAAGACCTCACAACCTCAGAGGATGCCTGCCATAGATGCAAGTGAAACGTCAGGAAAGAAGGGTTCTGGAATATGGCCATACAGCCCGGAAAACTCACAGCAACCCAATCAAAAGGTGGTTCCTCAGCCTTTTCACCATATCAAAAGAAATGGTTTTGAAAACCACAGCTAATCTAAGATGACTATAGAGATCAAACTGTAAAATGTTAAAGAAGGAAAACTCTGTAATTAAAAAGCAACAAATAGCATAGGGTTATAAAATGCTCTGGCGTGGGCTGGTCATGAAGAGTCGGAAGTGACTGAACAAATACACAACAACATAAAATGCAATGTCAAAAAATACAAATCAGAAATTGACAATTACTGGAAAGAAAAAAATATTTTAAAATTAATCTAGTTTATCTGCAAGCAGTCACCAAGAAAGAAGATGGCAAATACTTCTTGATAAAAAGAATATGTTTGTGTTTACATCCACTTACCTTGGAGAATATTGGCAGGACACATGTCAATCTTGGTCACTACCACAAAGACTGGGACATTGAGTGCCAATGCCAGACCCAAGTGTTCCTTGGTCATCCCAACAATCCCAGCATTGCTGCCCACCTACAACAAGACAAAACATGAGGAAAGGGGTGGTAAAAATAGATGTGGAGAGACAACCACTCTAAAGCTCTGGCTCAGGACCAAACAACACCTACAGCAAAGGAAGTGGGATTGGGAGACAATTAGCCTTTTGAAGGGAACATTTTCATGAGCTGTCTTCCCAGAACATTCAAAGTATGAATGGAGGACATAGTATGAAGTGTGAATGGAGGACACAGTTCTATCTATAGCAAAGTCTGAAATACAGTGCTACACTAAGGAGGAATCAAAACAAACCATATTGGCATCCCTGAAGCCATTCAACTTTTTTGTACTGTGAAATTACCCATTACATTACACATATTAACTTCTAATTTCCTGAATCTCATCTGATAGTGAGAATTTAAGCATCTATTGTTTTCACCAATACCATAACATTACAGTATGACAGATGCTGGAGCTAAATAGCTATTGTTACAGTGACAGCTTACCATTAACATGCAGAAATCAGGTAGATGCCCAGTCATGCCAAAGACAGTAGTCTTCAGGTACTTCTCATGCCCAGCCAGGTCAATGAAAGTAATGACCTTTGTGGATTTCTCACAAATCTTAGTCCATTCCAAACTTCCACCGTGGCTGTCAGGCTTGTTCACAACATTGCCCTCGCTGTCGAAACCCAAGATGTCATTGCCTACGCTGCTGGTGCGCCCCGATTCAATCTCATGCTTGTGGCGAAAAAGCTTCTGGCGAGCAAAACCACGCCCATTGTCCAGCTCACCATGGGTGAGGACGCCCAGCAGAGTGCTCTTCCCAGCATCCACGTTGCCAACCACTGCTACCCTGTAAGAAAAGCAGACAAAAAAATCTATATTTGTGCACTTAAGCCTTTCGAACAGCCCCCTCAGGGCTAGCCCTGTTATTAGATAGCGTGAGACAGGTGCTTTGAGCAACAGAGTTGAGCTGATGTAAAAAGAGAGCATATTGTTAGTTATTCTATTTGCTTTTATTATATTTTTAGTGCCAGGCATGGAGGCAGATGAAAAAAGAACTCACCTGGCTTAGCTTACTTTGCAACAAAATGACTCAGGCCATTTCTAAGTCCCAAATAAGAGGAAACTCTTTAGCATATACAAGATATAAGAGTTTATAGTTAAACAATCACTTCGTAATTATCTATTCTCAAATTGGAGGAATAATAGGATGCTAATGCTCTGAAAGAGACAACTGAATAAACTGAATATCCATGTTCATAGCCAAAGTTCTGTATAATGGGCTATCTTTAAGATAACCATTTTTGCAGGAGTCTACCATATCCCATGCAGCTGTGGACAAGTCTACATAGGGACCACCAAACACAGCATTCAAATGCAAATCAAGGAACATGAAAGGCATGCAGACTAATTCAACCTGAAAAGTCAGCCATAGCAGAGCACCTGATGAACCAATCTGGATACAACATATTATTTGAGAACACAGAAATGCTGGACCACGCTAACAACCGCCATGTCAGACTACACAGAGGAGCCATTGAAATCCACAAGCAAGTGGACAATTTCAACAGAAAGGAGAAAACCATGAAAATGAACAAAATCTGGCTACCAGTTTTAAACAGGACAGTAAATAAAGAGCAATACTCAAAAAATAAGGGAATTCCAGACAAGAATCAATCAGGTTTAGCTAACACCTCCAAACAAAGGATTCCCCCAGGCAGGAAGCAGCCAGGCTTTGAAGCTGCGATGCCATTAAATGCTAATCAATGTGGCCAATTGCAACATTCACACTATCCTCAAGCAGACAAGAGTTCTTTCTCCCATCCTAGGCATTCCACAGATATATAAACCTCACTTGCTTAGTTTCCCACAGACCGCTCAACATCTGGGGATGCCTGCCATAGATGTGGGTGAAATGTCAGGAGAGATTGCTTCTGGAACATGGCCATACATCCTGAAAAACTCACAGCAACCCAGTGATTCTGGCCATGGAAGCATTTGACAACACATTGAACTTCAGTTGTATTACCCTCAGTGGTAATACAAATATTTTTAAAAGTCTTACCATCTTGTGCAAACTCTGTAGTTTGAACGATGATGCTGCAGGTGGAAGAAAAAAGGGTGTGCTCACAGGAGTACACCCTCTTTTTCCTTCTCCTCAGAGTCCAAACCAGCTGCACCTTAAACATCAGAACTGCCTCTCTAACCTTCCCATTAATAAGCAGTCGCTATTTTTTTTGTCGTGTCAGGGCAACCAGTCAATTATATTACATTTATAACAGAACAAAGCAAACAAACAGACAAAATACAAATTGTGTGAGTTTGGTAGTTGATTAAATGTCCTTTGACCAGTATCTGGCCACTTGGAGTGCTTCTGGTGTTGCTGCAAGGAGGTCCTCCATTGTGCATGTAGCAGGGCTCAGGTTGCATTGCAGCAGGTGGTCAGTGGTTTGCTCTTCTCCACACTCGCATGTCATGGATTCCACTTTGTAGCCCCATTTCTTGAGGTTGGCTCTGCATCTCGTGGTGCCAGAGCGCAGTCTGTTCAGTGCCTTCCAAGTTGCCCAGTTTTCTGTGTGCCCAGGAGGGAGTTTCTCATTTGGTATCAGCCATGGATTGAGGTTCTGGGTTTGAGCCTGCCACTTTTGGACTCTCACTTGCTGAGGTGTTCCAGTGAGTGTCTCTGTAGATCTTAGGAAACTATTTCGAGATTTAAGTCGCTGGCGTGCTGGCTGATATCCAAACAGGGGATGAGCTGGAGATGTCTCTGTCTTGGTCCTTTCACTATTGGCTGCTACTTCCTGGCGGATGTCAGGTGGTGCAATACCGGCTAAGCAGTGTAATTTCTCCAGTGGTGTAGGGCGCAGACACCCCGTGATAATGCGGCATGTCTCATTAAGAGCTACATCCACTGTTTTAGTGTGGTGAGATGTGTTCCACACTCAGCAGCGGAGTAGCACAGCGCAAGGGCAGATGTCTTCACTGTGTCTGGCTGTGATCCCCAGGTTGTGCCAGTCAGCTTTCGTATGATATTGTTTCTAGCACCCACTTTTTGCTTGATGTTCAGGCAGTGCTTCTTGTAGGTAAGAGCACAGTCCAGAGTGACTCCCAGATATTTGGGTGTGCTGCAATGCTCCAGTGGGATTGATAGCTGTTGGAGTGAAATTTTGCAGAAGGCACAAAAGGCTAGAAAACAGCCTTCTGAACTCTATTCAGAAACAGTGCTACATGCTTGTAAGCCTCACTTACATTCCTGTACTGACAAGATATTGCCTGTGAACGAGCTCTAAGCTAGAGAAAATTCTTGAGTACCATTTGGCCTCTTCTTTGGTTTTTGTACCATTGACAACAATGACACTTTTTCAGTTTGATACTCACAAAGTTTTACAAAGCAAACCTGGAAGAATATTTCCAGTTTTTAAGCATCCAATTAAAATTTCAGGAAAGGATAAGGATTAGGAAGAGGTGAAAATCAAAGACAACAACCCCTCAACTGTTCAGTTTGATTAATTCCAGGTAATTTGTCCAGTCACAATATACTGTTTTAATCTTCTGAGGATAATATTTTAATTGCCACAAGAAATAAAAGTTAATCTATGTACTACCCTAGAAACCAAATGCCATTTCCATGAACCAGTCTATACCATCCGTTCCACTAGCAACTTTACACAAGATGTTTTTTAATCTACAAAGGCAAAACTAAAATAAATCTGGTGACTGATAGACATAAGGACATGGCTTGAAAAGTGTTGTGCCCAGTGGGGGAAAAATAGAATAAAACCATAGAATAAAACCATAGAAAAAAATAGAATAAAAGCCTCCTATTCAAAGATGGCTTTATCAAGCATGTCTTCAAGATCCTAACTTCCAGCAGTCTGTACACATAACGTACAACAGAAAGAGAAATTTTAATTAGCAAAGAAAAATCGAGTCACTTTCACAGTCAAACCAGAGTAACCAGCTTTCTATTATGCTGCAAGAGAAGCCTGCCAACTAATTATCTCTCCACCTATTTCCTCACCTGACCTCCAAGAAATCATTGTCACCCACACGTTTCCGAACCAAATAGTCGCGCACTTTGCCTCCCGCCTCTTGGTGTTCTCGTAAGAGGATCACATCTGCATCGATTTGCTCTGCCATGCTCTTCACGGTTGCATATGAAGCTTCCATGTCTGCATCACTGAGCCCATACTCAGTTCCATCTAGTTAAACATGGGAGAGAAAGAAAAGGGGATCAGAGACTTAAGAGTATTGTTTTCCCACTTGATACAGAACTTCTACTCTAATCTTGTTAATGTAAACTCATCTTACGACTGGAAGTGGTTATCGTACTTAGAATAGACAAGAGGAATTGTTTTTTGCCCCAACAGCTAAAGTTTGAACTTTAGACTTAAAAACCAAAAAAAGGGGGACGTGGTTGTAAATGTCTTACACACTGGGTGATCTTGAGCAAGTCACACACGCTCAGCTTTAGGGGCCAACCTCCTTGGAATAAAGCTTGTCCAGAAAAACTATGAACATTTTATCATAATTCAGGCCCCTTCTACACTACCCTATATCCCTGGATCTGATCCCAGATTATCTGCTTATCCCAGATTGTCTGGCAGTGTAGAATCATATAATCCAGTTCAAAGCAAATAACCTGGGATCAGATCCTGAGATATAAGGACAGTGTAGAAGGAGCCCCAGAGTTGATTTGAAAGTACATAAAACAATCTGAGGAATACTACAGTGGGGGTGAACAAGTTCCCAGTAGAAGAAGAGCATGCTAAATTCCTTGCCAACCAACCCACTTAACCCACTTAAGAAGCACAAATCAAACTCTGCAGAACACAAATTTATTTTAACCCAAGACCATATTTCTCACACACTTATTTTCGATTAAAAAAGTAACAAATGAAAAATCATTTTTTCCAGCATATAGGTACAGCAAAATGGGTGGCAGTAGAGTCACATGTGAACCACATGTTGCTCGTGCCTACAATGGAAGCAAACAAAAAAAATCAAGTGCACCTGAATGACAATTCCAAATGCTTATACCTTTAACTGTTTGCTCAGACCTATCTTTAATCCAAGCTGGATAGTACAGATCTACTAGTGCATGTGTGTGCATGAGCATGTGTGACAGAAGAGGCAGACTGTTTTATACTAATCAAATGCCTTCTTCCACTACTTGAAGACCCAGCAGGAAAAGCCCAATTGGATCCCTGCTTCTAAGTCAAGGGTCACAATCATGTGGGCCACAGGCCTTCAGAACCATTTTTGCAGCCCTTGGACTCCTCTCAGTGTCCTTTCCATTGTGATTGTTTTGTTATAAAGGGAAAATGGCTGCTCTTTCAAAACAGAGCCCACCCTGCATCTTTTATTTTGCCTAAATTTTCCCCCTGCCAAAAGAGGCTTACAAAACCTGAAACAAATTTTGCTTACCTCTATTTTCTTTTGTTGAGGGCCTGCTTTGGCCTGTGGTGGCTCCAAAAAACTGACATCAGGATACTCACAACCTGCCCACCCATCATAAATAGTTATTCAAATATTTAAAAAACTGTGGTAGTACAAAGGGCAGGAGCTCATATTTGCAAAGACATCATGCAAAACATGTGCATAATGGAAGTCTCATTCACACAACAAATATTCAAGTGCATAAATGCCCCGTGGTTCATGAACTGAAGGGAATTATTTTTGATCACTGGTTTCTCATTCTTTTGAGGATTAGGCTGATTGCGGTTATTTATTTATTTCATATTAAAAGTATTGCATAAATTAGTATAAAATTAATAAAATTAGAAGGAGCACAAGCAGCTAAATATCTTTTGACCAAAAGTAGGTAACAGCAACTGCACTGTCTGTAGCCTCAAACAATTCTTCCTCTGTACATGAGGCAGGACATTAAGGACACGCATACAGATGCAGAATTGGCTGTTCTGCTCCACAGTTGCACAAGGTGGAGGATTCTTTTAGGCAGTGCAATTTTGCCAGATTGACTTTTGATCTGCCACTCCACTTCTGAGTCTGTTCAGGGACTTCCAAGTTGCCCAATTTTGGTTTGCCCCTGGAAGAAGACCCTCACGGGGGGGCCACCCAATTGGGTTGCTGCTATGCTTCCTACTGATATAAGTGCTAAAACCTTTGGTTACTTTAGTGGGGACGAGGAGCCTTTCCCCACTAAATATTCCGAGGAAAGAAAGACAATATGCCCATCTTACTGGGAAAATAGATAGGGATTAATTTTTTGGAATGTTTTGAACTTGCTTTGTTGAAAATTAGAGCACATACACACAAAAATGTAAAAATCCAAGCATTCATTTTGGACAAAAAGCAAAAATACAAACAATACTGTGAAAGTGTCACAGGACACTACATTGCCTTCAACTGGTTGCCTTTTGCTTATTCAAATACAGGTTGGTGTTGTCTATGAAAATGCTTCGTGTTGCTATGGCAGAAGGCAAAATGTGACCAATAAATTTCAAAGCATTAGTCACCTACAGGCAAGGTGAAATGCATTTGTTACTATGAGGAAATAAAAGCATTTAACCCTCAAGTATGAACCACACATTTTCCAAATACCATAATTCAAGCCACTTGCATTGAGCCCTGTTAATATTTTATTTGTGGTACTGGAGAAGGAAACCAGACTCACCTGATCCTTGTCCAATGACATAGATGGTCTCTCCGCATCCTTCATCCATTCTCTCCCACATCTGCCGTAGTAAGCTATCATACTGTTCCGATGTTGGGCTCACCATTACAAGCTAACAAAGAAATAAAATATCCACATTGCTCTTTCTGATTTTGTAAAGGAAAACAAAGCCACCTACCCAAATGCCTGGTTAGATATCAGAGATCACATTCTCTCAAAAATGTTTCTCTTATACATTTCAACTACATCATAAAAGATCCATATTGTACACCATAAAGGGATGAAGTCCCCTTTGAATGGGATTTTGTTCTCTGAATTTTGTTTTCATTTTGAGCTAGTATTAGGGGAAAAAAAGTGGCACTTCTCAAGAACAACTTCAGAAATTGGGCTTTGCAACAGAACTATAGGAAGGGATAAAATGCAAATTATAATAATCACTTCAAAGGGAGAAGTTACAATAGCCCGCTTCCAGCTATCCTTCCAGAAGAAGTCTGAAGCCTTTTTTATTCAGGCAGGATTTTAAAGAAGAAAGTTCTCAAATGTGAGGGGTGTGTGTTTGGTGGTATTTGATTATATTTCACAATGTTTAAGTGTTTTGAGAGTTTAAAATTATTTTAACTAATTTGTACATTATATATTACATGAAATAATACTAATAATGTTGCAGTACAGTAATATAGTACAATATAGTAATATATAATACTAATATTGTTATGTTAATTATTGTATGTACATATAATATTGATATAATATTGATCATAATATTATAATGTAATACAATATAATACTAATAATAATGCAATATAATAATATAATTGTATATTACATATTACATGTAATATTACTAATAATATTACAGTATAGTTGTATAGTACAATATAGTAATATATAATACTAATATTGTTCTATGCTAATAATATATTGTATATACATAGAAATTCATAATAATATTATAATGTAATACAATATAATACTAATAATACAATATAACATATTATAATAATATTGTAATATAGTAATACTAATATATTAGTATTGTACATGTTGTACAACCATGTTGTAAACTGTTCTGAGTCCCGTCCCCCGTCCCCCCAAGGGTGAGAAGAGCAGTATAGAAATGCAGTAAATAAATAAATAAATAAAATTCTATTTTAATATTTGTAAGCTACAGATTTTAAATTGTATTTTGATGTTGTCAGCCGCTTTGTGGCTTGATCAAGAGATAAAAGCGGAATAATAACAAATATAATAAATTATTTAAATGAAACAAGCAATCTTGCTACTTTGACATAGTTAATATACAAAAAATAAATCAAAGGTGCTAACACTTCACTACATTATTATATACAAGGAGGATATTATCATGTCCCTTCATGTCATTTCTGACTGACAGTTACTCTGTCATTGGTTTTTCTAAGGCTGCAAGAATGTGACTTGCCTATGGTCGCCCAGTGGGGATCCATGGCTGAGTGATTTGTGCTGAAGTTTATAGTAATAGGACATTCTGCCTTGGTTAGACCACACCTGGAATATTGCGTCCAATTCTGGGCACCACAATTGAAGAGAGATATTGACAAACTGGGATGTGTCCAGAGGAGGGCGACTAAAATGATCAAGGGTCTGGAGAACAAGCCCTATGAAGAGCGGCTTAAAGAGCTGGGCATGTTTAGCCTGAAGAAGAGAAGGTTGAAAGGAGACATGATAGCCATGTATAAATATGTGAGAGGAAGTCACAGGGATGAGGGAGCAAGCTTGTTTTCTGCTTCCCTGGAGACTACGACACGGAACAATGGCTTCAAACTACAAGAAAGGAGATTCCATCTGAACACGAGGAAGAACTTCCTGATAGTGAGAGCTGTTCACCAGTGGAACTGTACTTTGTTTAATGGGTATGCTATTGTGTATGAGATTTATTTTAATTGCCTTGTATTGTGTCTGTTATTGCTTGTATTGATGTATTGCGGGCTCGGCCTCATGTAAGCCGCACCAAGTCCCATGGTGAGATGGTAGCGGGGTATAAATAAAGCATTATTATTATTATAACTCTCTGCCCCGGAGTGTGGTGGAGGCTCCTTCTTTGGAGGCTTTTAAACAGAGGCTGGATGGCCAACTGTCAGGGGTGCTTTGAATACAATATTCCTGCTTCTTGGCAGGGGGTTGGACTGGATGGCCCATGAGGTCTCTTCCAACTCTATGATTCTATGATTTGTGTATTAACATTGCATCTGTGTAGTTAGAGAGTCTTCATTTTTAGGCCTGTTCCTGGGGTTTTGTTTTTTTAATCGCCAAGGTAGTGACATCTCTGGCCCATCCTCTGTTCAGATATCAGCCAGCATGCCAACACCTTAAATGAAGAAATAATTTTCTAAGATCTACAGAAATACTAAAAGGAACACCTCAGCAAGTGAGAGTTCAAAAGTGGCAGGCTAAAACCCAGAACCTCAATCCATGGTTGATCCCAAATGAGAGACTTCCTCCTGGGCACACAGAAGGCTGGGCAACTTGGAAGGCACTGAATGATTCAAAAACTTGCATTGGAGAGACCACATCATCTCTATGTTATTAAATATGGTTTTCTGTGGGCGAGCAGATGGCGACTACTGGATGGCATATGTTCTGTATCAGAAACTTGAGCTGATGTGGTCTATCCAAGGCAATTTTCTGAATCGGCACCCCAAATAACCAAACCGAATCTAAAGTTGACCAAAAATTGAATCGTAATCATTTTGGTACTAATGTTAGAGAGTCAAAAAAAGGTCGGAAACCCCTGTGACTTCTATTCATTCACACTGGTTAGGTGTCACTAACCATGGCATGTAAAGTGGTGTCAAGTGTAGAAGTCTGTGATCCTGCATTATCCTGACATGCATCAGATAAACAGAGGGTGTATCTGCAACAGGTATGGGCCAAGTTGGGCCTTCCAGGTGTTTTGGACTCCAACTCCCACCATTCCTAACAGCCTCAGGCCCCTTCCTTTGCCCGCTTAAGCGGCTTAAGCGGCTGAGGGGGAAAAGGAAGGGGCCTGAGGCTGTTAGGAATGGTGGGAGTTGGAGTCCAAAACACCTGGAAGGCCCAACTTGGCCCATACCTGATCTAGATGCCCCAGAGAGGGTCTCACTTCGGAATAAGCGGCCTTTAGGGGAGTGCTAGAAGGCTTTGGCATCCCAGAGCTCCGCCATCGGCGCCTGCCACGTCCACGGCCATGAGAAGCAGCGCCAACCCGCGTTGGCACGTTCAGACGAGCGCCAGGATACACGGGAGTGAGGGGGTTGCCTCAGACAGGGTCCCTACGGTGGCCGAAAGGGCCTTGAGCGAGAGGAAGCGGCCTACCTTGCTGGTGAGGTCGAGCTCGGGCTCTCCGTTCAGCACCTCGCCGTCCTCGCTGCAGTCCGAGTCCGGGACTCCTCCGCCGAGGTGAGGCCTGGCAGGCGAAGGCGCCGACCCCGGAGCCCCGGCCCCTCCGCCGTGAGAAGCCGGCTCCGGGGCGAACATCGAGGCCGGCACCGGCGAGCCTCCCATCGGGGAGCGACTCCGCTCCGTCGCCATCTTGGCAGCCCGGGCCTCCTCTTCCCCCTCCCCCTCCCCGGGGCTCATTAGCATAGCCACGCCCCTCCTTCCCTCCCTCGCGCGCGCGTGTCTAAATTATGCCCGCGCGCTACTTAAGAATCCGCCAATCAGGGCGCAGGGTGATGAATAATTGCCACACGCATTAAGCCACGCCCCTTTCAAGAACCCATCAGCCTCGAAATGATTGAGAATAGCTCCAGTCCTGTATTTTAGAGACATATCCCAGGGGGTGGGTCTTGAAGGCTGCTTCTTCTTAACCAATACGGAAGAAGAAAAGCGTGATAAACCACTCTTCTAACCAATCGCATTCAATATTCAAATAAAAGGGTATAGCGGCAAGAAGAAGGCGGGGTTTTTACTTTCGTAGCCAATAAGAAAGCGATATGGGGACTGTAAGGCCAATCAGATTTTAGTAACTGTTTATGATCTCGGATGGGGATTTCCTCTATTTATTTGACTATTTCAGACCGAGATAATCCGAAGCAAGGGCTGATGACACAGGGTTGAAATACATTCCAACGAGGGAGGGTAATCTTATGCAACCGAGATGTCACAGGGGAGAATTGGATTAGAAAATACACTCCATTTCCTTGTTGTCTGCCCTGTGATTGGTTTCAAAGGTCACAGGCAAGATCTCATGCAATAATTTTGTGTATCCAGACATTTCCTTCACATCTCATCCGGGGATTTCTTGCTTGCTTCAGTATCAGTGAGATGGTGAACCTGATCAGGGCTGAAATCCAAATGGTCAAGGAGCTATCCAAGGTGCTGAACCTATTTGTGAGCTAAGGTTCAATGTTTGGAATGGGTCCTAGCAGTACAGAACAAGTATGGGCAAACTTGAGCCCTCCAGGTGTTTTGGACTTCAACTCCCACAATTCCTAATAGCCTACAGTCTGGGTTGCTGTTAGTTTTCCAGGCTGTATGGCCAGAGCATTCTCTCCTGACGTTTCACCCACATCTATGGCAGGCATCCTCAGAGGTTGAGGGGACTATTATATGTTAGGAATTGTGGGAGTTGAAGCCCAAAACACCTGGAGGGGCCAAGTTTGTCCATGTTAATACACAAATGTCCTATTACTATAAACTTCAACACAAATACCAATTGGAGTAATGAGAAAAATACCAAACTAATTCATGAATGAAGGGACCTTGAAAGAAACCTAAAGGAGGGATACTCCTCTTGAAACAAGGACATAAAAACACCCGGGAACCTTGTTGTATTCCCAAGACTGTTTATCACATTTTGAATTCGCATGGGACAGTATTGGATATGTTGAAGTTTGTCCACACGACCTTTGGAAGATCTAACAAATCATTTTGAAAAACATGCGCATTCACACCTAGCTCCAGCAGACAAGAGTCCTTTGTCTCACCCTGGTCATTCCACAGATATATAAACCCTTTTTCCTAGTTCCAAAACACCTCACTATCTCTGAGGATGCTTGCCATAGATGCAGGCGAAACGTCAGGAGAGAATGCCTCTAGACCATGGCAATATAGCCCGAAAAAACCTACAACAACCCAGTGATTCCGGCCATGAAAGCCTTCGACAATACAATATTATGTTTGTTACACTGTTGTAAATTGTCCCTACGTGTTTGCTTCTCATGCTTGTGTATTATAGGCGTTAGTTTGCTATTTTTCTCATTACTCCAATTGGTATTTGAGCTGAAGTTTATAGTAATAGGACATTTGTGTATTAACATTGTATTTATAGATGTCTGTGTAATTAGAGCCAAGTTTGTCCATGCCTGGTATAGAATCACAGAGTTGGAAGAGACCCCAAGGGCCATCCTGCTCAACCCCCTGCCACAAAGGAAAACACAATCAAAGCACTCCCAACAGATGGTCATCCAGCCTCTATTTAAAAACCTTCAGAGCAGGAAAGTCCCCCCGCATTCCAAGGCAACATCTTTAGGTTTCAGATATATGTATTTGTCTTCTTGTGGAGGCCAACCTCATGACTCTCCAAAATGCCACATGACACCTCTTATTTCCATCTTCTTCTTCCCTTTTTTCTTCTTGTTCCTCTTCTTCTTCTTGTTCCTTCGTGCTTCCCAAAAGCTATTTTGTTGATTCTGTAATGTGGTCAACTGATACTAAGAAAGCAATTTGGTTTTACCAAATTGAACCATAAGAATAAACAATGCAAAAAGGAATCATAGGGATGCTTAAAGGACTATTCAGATATACCCAATTGCAATCAGCATGAATTTAGCCATCCATAGTTTGGAAATATTATTTTAAAATTCCCAAAAGCAAATGATGATCTTGTTGTTGTTTTTAAATAAAGGAAATATTTTTACTACACCATTGCATATAAAATGATGTTGGATGTCAGCATCTATATATTTTGGTTTCTACACAGGGTCCTGGAACCAAACCTCAGCAGATACCAAGGGCCCACTATATTATGGGTGCACTCACATAGCTGTATTTGTAATGGTACTGTATAGTATATTATAGTTATATATAATATGGATATTGTGCTATCCTAATAATATAATATATTGTATATATATATATCTTGTAAGCTGCTCTGAGTCCCCTTCGGTGGTGAGAAGGGCAGCATATAAATGTCGTAAATAAATAAATAAAACCTTGGTGTTTGGATTTCTCTTAATTATTCTGGTGTGTATGTCTGTCTTAGCACAGTCTAAAATTATAGGCTCGAGTCTCCCTTCTATGGTTGTGATGACATCTCCTTTCAACCAACAAGCAACGGGCAAATTTTATTGAACTACAACTCCCAGAACACCACGTTAAACAATTACAACCAGGGCATTATGGGAAATGTAGTCCAACATTCTCAGAGTTCCACAGGCTCTGGCCACGACTAAAACGATCAAGGGTCTGGAGAACAAACCCTATGAGGAGTGGCTTAAAGAGCTGGGCATGTTTACCCTGCAGAAGAGAATGCTGAGATGAGACATGATGGACATGTACAAATATATGAGGGGAAGTCATAGGGAGGAGGGAGCAAGCTTGTTTTCTGCTGCCCTGGAGACTAGGACGCTAAACTATGGTTTCAAACTACAGGAAAGGAGATTCTACCTCAGGGGTCCTCAAACTAAGGCCTGGGGGCCAGATACGGCCCTCCAAGGTCATTAACCCGGCCCTCACTCAGGGCCAACCTATGTCTGAAATAACTTGAAAGCACGCAACAATCTTATCTCATCATCCAAAAGCAAGCCTACACTTCCCATCGAAATACTAATAAGTTTATATTTGTTTAAATTGTTCTTCATTTTAATAATTGTATTGTTTTAAAGTGTTTTTTGCACTACATATAAGATATGTGCAGTGTGCACAGGAATTCATTCATTTTTTTCTCCAAATTATAATCTGGCTCTCCAACAGTTTGAAGGGACTGTGACCTGGCACTCTGTTTAAAAAGTTTGAGGATCCCTGTTCTACCTGAATATTAGGAAGAACTTCCTGACTGTGAGAGCTGGAAGTTTCCTAAGTCTACAAGAGATAGGCCAGAGATAACTATCCAATATCTCATTTCTCAGTTAGGAAGAACTTCCTAACTGAGAGCTGTGAGAGCTGTTCACCAGTGGGACTCTCTGCCACGGAGTGTGGTGGAGACTCCGTCTTTAGAGGGTTTTAAGCAGAGGCTGGATGGCCATCTGTTGGGGGTGCTTTGAATGTGAGAGCTGGAAGTTTCCTAAGTCTATAAGAGATAGGCCAAAGAAATAACTATCCAATGGTATATCTCATTTCTCAATTAGGAAGAACTTTCTGTGAGAGCTGTTCAGCAGTGGAACTCTCTGCCACAGAGTGTGGTGGAGACTCCTTCTTTGGATGCTTTTAACCAGAAGCTGGATGGCCATCTGTCGGGGGTGCTTTGAATGTGAGAGCTGGAAGTGTCCTAAGTCTACAAGAGGTAGGCCAAAGAGATAACTATCCAATGGTATATCTCATTTCACAGTTAGGAAGAACTTCCTAACCGTTGAAGGCTTTCATGGCTGGAATCACTAGGTTCTTGTGGGTTTTTTCGGGCTATATGGCCATGTTCTAGAGGCATTTTCTCCTGATGTTTCGCCTGCATCTATGGCAAGCATCCTCAGAGGTAGTGAGGTCTGTTGGAATTAGGAAAATGGGTTTATATATCTGTGGAATGATCAGGGTGGGACAAAGCACTCTTGTTTGCTGGAGCTAGATGTGGATGTTTCAACTGACTATTAGTATTAAAAAACTCTAAAATTACAACAGCAAAACAGCAGAGAGGAAACAACCAGGCACATCTTAACACCTCTCAACAAAAGATTCCCCCAGGCTCAGCCAGGCCTTCAAATGCTAATGAAGGTGGTCAGTTGAAGCATTCACACCTGGCTCCAGCAGAGAAGAGCTCTTTGCCCCACCCGTCATTCCACAGATATATAAACCCATTTTCCTAATTCCAACAGACCTCAATACCTCTGAGGATGCTTGCCATAGATGCAGGCGAAACGTCAGGAGAAAATGCCTCTAGAACATGGCCATATAGCCCGAAAAAACCCACAAGAACCTAACTTCCTAACTGTGAGAACTGTTCAGCAGTGGAACTCTCTGCTATGGAGTGTGGTGGAGGCTTTTAAGCAGAGGGTGGATGGCCATTTGTCGGGGGTGCTTTGAATGCGATTTTCCTGCTTCTTGGTAGTGGGTTGGACTGGATGACCCACACATGATGATTCTACGGCTCTTTCTTTAGCGCCAAACTGCAGGAAAAAAGAACACCCATGCGGAGGGGGGCGGAGCTAAGTAAGCACCGCCCTCTCTGACGTTGGTCAGCGGCGGGGCGGGGCTAGCGAGCGTACGCGCGACGGGACCCCCCTCCCTCGGGGCTGTGTTTTGTGTTGCGCATGCGCGGGCTCCTGGGTGGCTGTTGGTCCAAGGCAGGTTTGGGGCCGCGGACTGGTGAGTAGGGAGACCCTCTTTGGGGGTCAAAAGAGGGGTATTTTGCCTCCGTGCCGTCGACGCAGGGAGATTCCTGAGGGAGAGGGGAGCCTGTGGGGTTCCTGAGCCTGTGGGGTCTCTACCTCCCCTTCTAAATGCATGGTTTTTGTCCTCCTCCTCCTCCTCCAAATAAGCAGGCATTGTGGGCCTGTCTGTCCCTCATAAAGAAGAGGCCTGAGAAGAGGGAAGGGAAGGAGATGGAGGAGGGCTGTCGGGATTGCACAACCGCTTCTCTGTCAAACAGGCCCGAGTTGCAAGGCAAACACAAGCTCCCCTCCTTTGGCCTCTCACACAGTACACTCACACAGATAGGGAGCTATATTGTATCTCAGCCATGGGCAAACTTGGGCATTCCAGGTGTTTTGTACTCCCAACTCCCACCATTCCTAGCAGCCTCAGGCCCCTTCCTTTGCCCCCTCAGCCGCTTAAGCGGCTGAGGGGGCAAAAGAAGGGGCCTGAGGCTGTTGGGAATGGTGGGAGTTGGAGTCCAAAACACCTGGAAGGCCCAAGTTTATCCCCAGCTCATTGGACAGAATAAGGTGGCATTCTTGACTGGCTTGAAGGCAAAAAATGTGTGTATTACGTTAAGAAAAAGCATGGACCAACAGGAAGGTTGATATAAAAATGATATAATATAATAGATATTATTAATGTAAATGAAATGTTTTTCTACGATGTGCTGTGTCCGCCGTACTCCAATTTACATATGCGCCCAAATTTCATATAAGGGGTTTGCTTATTTATTTATTTATTTATTTGTGACATGTATATGCCGTCCTTCTCACCCCAAAGGGGACTCAGAGCGGCTTACAAGTAAGCCATAGATGCAGGCGAAACGTCAGGAGTGAATGCCTCTAGACCATGGCCATATAGCCTGAAAAACCTACAACAACCCAGTGATTCCGGCCATGAAAGCCTTCGATAATAAATACAATATACTATATTATTATCATAGCACAATATTAATATTGTATATGTATATATGTTTATATGTGTGTGTGTATATATATATTGTCGTGTCAGGAGTGACTTGAGAAACTGCAAGTCGCTTCTGATATGAGAGAATTGGTTGTCTGCAAGGACGTTGCCCAGGGGACGCCCAGATGATTTTTGATGTTTTTATCATCCTTGTGGGAGGCTTCTCTCATGTCCCCACATGAGGAGCTGGAGCTCATAGAGGGAGTTCATCCGCCTCTCCCCGGATTTGAACTGCGCCACCAGGGGCTCCAATATTATATATTACATTGTACTATAACATTATACTGTAATATTAGTAATATTACATTTAATATAAAATATATAATTATAATATCATGTTATTATTGTTAGTAATATATTGTATTACATTATAATATTATCAATATTATGTGTATATACATTAGATTATATTAGATTATAAGCACAGTGCAGGAGACAAGATGGAACTGCCTTCCTGGCCCCTCTCTTCACTCTGATCTCAGAGCAGCAGTTGGTGCTGGGGGGGGGGGGGGGGGGGCGGTCCCAACTGATGACACTGGAGGCAAGATGGAACTGCCTTCATGGCCCCTCTCTTAATTTAATCTCCAGTTTGTTAGTAAAACTGAATTACTGTGTTGCGAAATGATGCCTGTCTAAAAAAAGTGAGCCTGAAATGTTTGGATACCTCTGCTCTAAGACCTATAAACATACAGGTTGAGCATCCCTTATACTTCATCGCACTAGAACAAGGGTCCTCAAATTAAGGCCCAAGGGCCAGATACGGCCCTCCAAGGTCATTTACCCGACCCTCACTCAGGGTCAACCTAAGTCTGAAATTACTTGAAAGCACACAGCAACAACAACTCATCAGTCAAAAGCAGGCCCACACTTCCCATTGAAATACTACTACTACTGCTACTACTAATAATAATAATAATAATTTTATTTTTATGCCCCGCCAACCATCTCCCTTAGGGGACTCAGGCGGCTTACAAGGGACACGCCCAAGATTACAATTAAAACACATATTTAAAACACTTTAACCAATTCAAAAATCAGATAAAACAAATAACAACACAATTGAAAGCAATATAAAAACAATACAGCTGAAAGAAACATAGCTGAGGTACAGAATCTATGAGTGCAATACATTTTTACGGGAGCGCAGGAAAGTACAACAATACAGTAAACTGGGCAGGAAATACTGTCAAGCACATGTTTAGGTAGGACGTATGCCAGTGTAAAATACGAGCCGGTGTAAAGTGTGGAACTTCAATTAGGGACAAGAAAGTTACTGATGAGCTGCTTAGTCAAAAGCACACCGGAACATCCAGGCTTTTAGTTGACTACAAAAGGAGGACAAGTTTATATTTGTTAAAATTGTTCTTCGTTTTAATTACTATATTGTTTTTAAGTGTTTTTTGCACTATAAATTAGTTATGTGCAGTGTGCATAGGAATTCATTCATATTTTTTTTCAAATTATAATCCGGCCCTCCAACAGTTTGAGGGACTGTGACCTGGCCCTCTGTGTAACAAGTTCAAGGACCCCTATATGAGAGAATGAACCCATTTAAAAATCTGGTTTCTGCCTCCTGCAAAATTATGGGTTTTGTAGTTTAGTAAGGCTGTTAAAGGCTGCTCCCTAAACTACAAACCCCCGCAGGAGGCAGCAAATGGATTTAAAGTGGATTCATTCTCTAATGTAATGAGGCCTCTTATCTGGCATGAAGGCACAAATATGCTTGTGAGGTTACAGAAAAGAATGGATATGGAAGCAGGAGGGTTGGAGGTCTTCGGTGATATTAGACAGGCCTTGGGTGGTATAAGGGGCTGCAGTAGCACAGCGGGTTAAACCTCTAGCTGCAGGAAATCTGCTGACTGGAAGGTAGGCAGTTCGAAGCCGCGAGTGTAGGTGAGCTCTTGACTGTCAGCCCTAGCTTCTGTCTACCTAGCAGTTTGAAAGCATGCAATGCAAGCAGATCAATAGTTACTGCCTTGGCGGGAAGGTAAAAGGGTGTCCCATGCAGATATGCCGGCAACACAACAGAGATGTCTATGGACACCATGCTCCTTGGTATGGAAAAATGGAATGAGCAGCTCCCCATGGCTGGAGTTGAACATCACCTCCAGATGCCAAAGATAGAAAAAGGAGAAGGCCTTTATCTCTGTCTGTGTTGTATGTCGTTGTTCACTGTTTGTAAAAAGCATTGAATGCTTGTCTCATGTGTATTTTAATCCACCTTGAGTCCCTCTGGGGAGATAAAGCATACTATAAATAAAGTTGTGTTATTATTACTATAAATGACCCTATTTAGGGTAGACCTTATAAATGATCCTATTATGGCAGGCCTTATAAATGACCCTACTTTGAGCCTAGAAAACACACACACACACCTCTGCCCCCAATCTAAACATCTCTAAAATGGGGTATGTCTTAAAGTGTCATGTGCGTTTCTTATATATAAATACAGGGGTTTTTTTCTTTCTGTGGTCCTGATGAGATGGTGGGCGGGAGAGAAAAAGTGCATCCATGAGTCCCCATGTTGCTTACTCCTGATATAGAATCTTAGAGCTAGAAGAGACCCCCAAGGGCCACCCAGTTCAACCCCCTGCCATGTAAGAAGGCACAATCAAAGCACTCCCAATAAGGCAGCCTCTGCGGAAAAACCTCCACACTCCAAGGCAGCCTATGTTATTCTCCGACAGCTCTTACTCTCAGGAAGTACTTCCTATTTTTTTCAGTGAAATCTCTTTCCCTTCCATTGATCCCTTGTGCCTGGTCTCTAGAGCAGCAGAAAGTTGTTTTTTCCCTCCTCCTCAATAGGACACCCATTTAAATCTTGAAACATGGTTCTCATGTTCCCTCTCTACCATCTCTTCTCCAAGCTAAACATTCCCCTGGAGGAAAAGAGGAAGGAAAAAGAGAAGGAAGGAAGAGAAGGATGGAAGGAAGGAAGGCTGGAAGGGAACGCAGGGAGGGAGGAAAGACAAAAGGGAAGGAATGAAGGAGAAAGAGAGGGAAGGAGGGACGAAAGAGGGAAGGAAGGATGAAAGGATAGAAGGGAAGAGGAGGGAGAAAGAGGGAAGGGAGGGAAGGAAAGAAGAGAGGAAGAGAAGAAAGGAAAGGTGGAAGGGAATAGAGGAAAGGGAAGGAAGAAGGAAAGAAGAAAGGATGAAAGGTTAGAAGGGAAGGAAGGAGAAAGGGAGGGAGGGAAGGAGAAAGGAAAGAGAGAAGGAAGGAATGATAGGATGGTGAGAGAGAGGAGGGCCTGAGAAAAGAGCCCTAGTGGCTGCATCCGGCCCCAGGTTTGGCCATACCTTCATTAATGTATAAGTCTAGAAATGTTAATTTAAAAAAAAGCAACCGAACATAGCTGAGTTGACTTATTCATGGGTCAGTGTGAGTACTGTACATCAGCTCTTATCACAATAGGAAGAGTGGCGAAAGGCAAGAACTTTATCTCAGTAGAACATAAAAAGCCTTAACTCCACCATGGCACCACTTCTGGCCTTTTTTAATGCCTGGGTGGGAAATGCCGGCAGTGGCCCAAGGTGGCTGGTCCTCCAAGGCGACATTGGCACTTTCCCTTCTTTGCTGAACAATTCTTGAGGGTAGTCTCCAAAACTACCCTCTACTTATACATTAGGTCAACTTATACATGAGTATATACTATACAGTAAACATGTTTCTTGTTTAGACTTGGGTCCCGTCTCCAAGATGTCTCATATATGTGCAAGTATTCGAAAATCCAAAATAATCCCAAATACAGCACAGGTCTAGTCCCAAGCATTTCGGATAAGGCCTGTTCAGTCTGTAGCAGTTTTCAAAACTTTTGTGTACTTCTGTGTTGTTTGGTGTAATAAAAACCCTCTACTTAATTTGATCATTTCTTTCTCTTTTTAGGAACATACAAACGATTGGGCTTGGAGTATTCTGCTTACTGAAGGCAGAACAGCTTCTTTTCACTTCCTGCCTTAGAAGAAACTGATCTTTCTCTGCTGCTTGGCATCTTTGCTTGGAGAAAACAGATCCTCCCTCAATAATGCAAAAATGCAGTTGATGCTACTCTTGGTCTGTTGTATTCGTTTTGGGCAACAGCAACCTGGCCTTTAATTAATTTCATACTGTTTGTCTTTTTCTGTCCTTTTAAAGGGGCAAACATATATTCAGAACTTGAGTCTTGGTTTTAGAGATATCTTTGACCAAAGGAAATGGAGGAAAAGGAGCGATGTGACGAATTCTATTTGACACTGTGATATTGGAGCCATGTAAAATATATACCAAGGGGAGACGAGGAGAAGGGCAAAAGTATACTAAGGACAATTTCTTTGCAAGCTAAGGGAGGCAAGAGAATAGGGAGAAGAAAAATGATCCACATCTTAAAGTTACTTTTGCAGCCATCGAATAACGTGAACTGTTAAAGCAACAAGACTTTTACTTGGCTCAAGTGGAGTTGCTGAAAAAGAAACAGTTTATTTGTTCTTTGCTTGTCTGATGTGTGGAGAAACACCTTATCGTCTCCCATCTTCACTGCTTATATCACAGAGGAAAATGAGTTGTGTGCCATGGAAAGGTGACAAAACCAAATCTGAAGCACCAGAAACACCACAGCAGACACCAGTGCGTATTTATCACGAAAAACAGCGTAGGGAGCTGTGTGCGCTCCATGCTCTCAATAACGTCTTCCAGGATGGCAATGCCTTTACGCGAGATACATTGCAGGAAATTTTCCAGAGGTAGGAAAATCATGGTCTTTGTCTCCATTCTCATGGAAGAGGATGGATTGTTTGTTCTTTCATGGGTTAAATGTATGTTTTGGAAACTATAGAATTGATGGAGCAAATTAAAAAGACATCTAGGATAAAAGTACTGACTGTGAAATAGTTTACTTGTTCCCATGATTTACGGATACTTTATTAGAAATATTGCCCCCCCCCCCCCACCCCCAGGTGTAGTTTGGAGGAGTCCACATGTCTGTCTCAGTCCCAGAACAAGAATTAAAGTCTCTCTAGGTCTTATTTGTGCATGTTCTTAATATGCAAACATGAAAAATTAGATACCTGCATGTAACAATTGAGGAACCAGAGGCTGTCTCAAGTTTCCTGCTGATGGAAAATGCTGCCAGTTTATTGTATTTAATATAGGTCTTAGTATCATGTGATGAGGGTGGTTACTCATTCTTCTCTATACTGGTAAACTGGCAGTAGTTTCCCCCACTCAGTGACTGGAGCTTCACTGTCTTTTACAAGACCTTCTGTTCTCACACATACCACTCCCTTTTCAATTATCCTGGTTGCTCGTCATCCTTTACTGTAGCTGTTGTGTGCCTTCAAATTGTTTCTGACTTATATTGGTACTTACAAAGTTGCCTTTGAGTATTCCTTGTTTAAGAAAGCCATGTGAAATTTTTTGGATTGCTGTAAATTAACAGGTGACCTGAAGGTATATGCACGACACAAGGTGATTTTCTTGACAAGTTTTGTTCAGAGGAGGTTTGCCTTCCCCTGGGGTGACAGGGTGTGATTTGCCCAAGGTCACACTAGTACATCACACCGACTCTCATATTATCATTTAGAAAAACAAAAAATAAGATTATCCCATTAAAGTTGTAAAGTTATATCATTGTAATTGTCTTGAAAACAGGGAGGCCTCCACTGAAAAATTAGATTGTAGGCATTTACAGCCAAAATGCCCCAGCATTTTTAAGGTTACAGTTCAATGTTCACTTCATTGAGTCAATCAAATTGAAGATGCAGTGGGGGGCGAGGGATACATTAAAATGTACAGGATTTGGCTGTGTTTTTTAATGAACACAAATAGAGAACTTTTCTCAAGATGCTATATAGACTTGTGTAGTTATTAAAACAGGCTCCAGTATCACCAGAAGTGATCTGAACTTTGTGCAGGCCATTTCTCACTCCATGAAAAAAAAATCAGATATTGATAGACTAAAACATTGTTAGGCTTTTATAATTTTAAGCACCAATTTACAACTTTTGAATTCAAATTAAATTACATTTAAATTCAAATTCTTTCTTTTTTGGATAGAGTCTCATGAACAGAGCTGCACTTTGTCCACCTCTGCTGAAAAGTTCACTGAACCCTTGAAAGCAGTATCTTTTAAAGGAATGTAATTTGGTGACAGAAAAATCAATATGAATGCTTTTATAGGTTCTTGTGGTTTTTTTTCGGGCTATAGGGCCATGTTCTAGAGGCATTTCTCCCTCTAGAACATGGCCCTATAGCCCGAAAAAACCCACAAGAACCTAGTGATTCCAACCATGAAAGCCTTCGACAATACAATGCTTTTATATTTTAAAAAAACCCTTTGATATTGCAGGGAACAGAGGAGGGAATGATTTGAACTGTCATTTTAAAATGTTTTAATCCATCTACAAGCTTATTTCTCTAATCTGTTCTGTTTCTGGCAGTCTTAAGTTTGTGCTATGTTTCATGTTCAGGTTGTCTCCTAACACTATGGTGACACCACACAAGAAGAGCATGTTGGGAAATGGGAACTATGACGTGAATGTCATCATGGCAGCTCTTCAGACCAAAGGTTATGAAGCCGTTTGGTGGGATAAGCGCAGGTAAAGAGGGCCACATATTAGGAGAGACTTAACATTTTGGGAATGGTTCCCACCTGGTTTTATTCCTGAATGTGAGAGCTTTACTTACCATTGCTTCCCTCCCACCCCCACCCCACTCTCTCTCTGTTCAGGGATGTTAATGTAATTGCCCTTTCTAATGTGATGGGCTTCATTATGAATCTCCCCTCAAGCCTCTGTTGGGGTCCACTGAAACTTCCTCTAAAACGGCAACATTGGATCTGTGTCCGTGAAGTGGGAGGTACCTACTACAATCTTGACTCTAAACTCAAGGTGCCTGAATGGATTGGTGGTGAAACAGAACTCAGGTACACTGTCTGCTATTTGTAACTACGTTTGGAAGCTCTCTGCCTCTACACTCACCAGGTTCAAAAATAATTCTTGCTAAATTTCTCACTTTTTTGCTGTGAAATGCTTCAGTATGTCCACTGGGGGCATAGGGGGAATTTCCACCACATCCCTATGTTCCTAAGAGGCGTTTGGGAGCATTTTTACAGGAGCAGATGCAGCGCTCCTGCATTTCCTATCGCTTCACAGTTGCCCACCTCTGCTATATAGGATAATCTGGATAATCTAAGCAACCACAAAGGTGAAGCATTCACAGCAAAGGGTGAGAATGGTAATTACACGCCTTAATCTGGATGTTGTCATTTTATTTTTTGAGTTATATGCACTAGTAATAGGAGACATTTGTCATTTTCTCTAGTTCTTTGCACCTAGTTATAATCAGATAAATGAGTTTATTTCTTGTCTTCATAAATTCTTTTCTGCTGATACTTTTTAGTGTAGGTATAAAAAACAAAACTTTGTTGCTTAGGTTTTTCTGTGTCTGAATTATAACCACTAAATGCCAACTCACCAGACAAGGTCCTACTTTGAGCTGTAGAAAATCTTCAAATTCAATACTTTCTGTAACTGCGAAAGTAGTTATAGAACTACATAGAACAAGAATATACATAGAACATACATAGAACAAGAAATGACTCTCAGAGAATATATGGGTTGAGACAAAGGGAATTAATTATCTTTTAGTAGTGAGAAGTTAGATAAACAGGCCCAATGCCTTGATTTCTAGATAAAAAGTCATAAATAATTACTATTTATATTCTGCTCATGCAGCAGCCAGTTAGCCCAATTGATATTTGCGTCTGTATTTTTCCTTTTTACAGGAAGTTTTTGAGGCATCAGTTGCGAGGAAAGAACTGTGAACTTCTTTTGGTGGTGCCTGAGGAGGTAGAAGCACATCAGAGTTGGAGAGCTGATGCATGATCTGCAAAATCCCTGCCCTCACACTACAGTACTGTTCCCTCCCCTCACCAACTT
Organism: Anolis sagrei; assembly: GCF_037176765.1. Classification (NCBI taxonomy): domain Eukaryota; kingdom Metazoa; phylum Chordata; class Lepidosauria; order Squamata; family Anolidae; genus Anolis; species Anolis sagrei. Next base: position 163,933,277 of record NC_090025.1, read on the forward strand.
CTAATGTCCTGTGATGTGGATAACGAGCACTCTTAATTCCTCTTCCCCGGAATTCTGGAGGGTTATTTTCTCCATTATGAGGGTGCAATAAGGCAGCCACAAGTCATTGTCAGGGCCAGCATGAAAGGAAAGAGTTGCTTCAACGCATAAAAGGAGAAGGAGGCAGAAGTCTGCTCTGTGCTGTTTAACTATAGTGTGATTTGAGTGAGGTGTTGGAATTTCCCCCTACTTTCCTTTTCTCCTCCACGGTCTTAAAAGACTTTGTAGCAGGTTGAACACTACTATCTTCAGAAGTCCCCAAAGCTGGATGGGGTGGCTTCAGAGAAGGGCTTGGACAAGAATTTCCTTCCATATCCATGTCTCCCTCCAACACCAAACTACGTAGAAGAAATCTGCAAATCATATGGGTCTCTCAGGAAACTCTAGATATTCTTAGCAATGGTATGGTGCTTGTGGACTCCTTTTTTGTAATAGTAATTGTGCCAAGAATTAGGGGATATGTAGACAAAATGGGACCACCGTTACAGAACTCTACAGGAGTCTGTGGGGTTCTTTTCTCATACTCTTTACTATAACTGTGTCCTTTTATTGGTCTGAGAATGAAAGACTGAATCATTTGGAAAAGAGATAATTAATTGATGCTTATTTAAAAGCCTCAAGTATTTTTGTTAGGTGGGCTAGATGTAGCCTGTGTTTATTTTTCTTGTCTGTCGGTCCTGTAATTCAGGGAAAATACTCACTGTGCAGGGAATAAAATTGCAGGCTGTTTGAGGATGGAATCATGGGATGAAAAGTAAACAGAGTCAAGTTTCAGTAAGGTAGGAAGCTGATGGAAAGGCAAATTTTAATTTCCGAAGATTTATGGGGAACAGGCTCTAAAAGTTAGAGCTCTGTGGCTTCTGTAGCAGTTGTCAGTTGAGGCAGTGTGTGTAAGTAACTCTGGGTGTGAGGTGGGAGCTATTTCCAAAAGGTCGACAGTGTTGCATTCTTCTTAACTGGCAACCCACTCTTCTCACCAAATCAGTGGTGGATGAGAAGATTCTGTTAGGAAATTCATTTTCCTTGTCACCTTGTGGAGGTGTTGGGCATCGTTTATTCTTCTCAGTTACCAGATGAAATGGCATTGTGGCTGATCTTTCAATCTATTAATTCCTCCTTGAATCCAGATTGTTCTCTTGTTGAATTTTTTACTGCTTGTTGCCAGCTTCATTTACAATAGTGTTCAAGGAACAGATAGAAGATTCGTGGTTCAGCATTTCATGTAGGGAATGTTTAGCTACAAAGGGGGCCTCCAAGGATCTCCAGCCTATCGGTTCTGAATACGAGGAAGATATAGCCCTTTTAAGCTAGCATTCCAAGTACCTATCCTCCCCTTTCATAATTCAATACTATGTAAGTGGCATCAAGCCAAATCTTGTTTATTGGCCTCTGGATAACCTGCAGGCATTATAGTGGAAACCCAAGATGGCTGTTCTCTGCATGTACTATAGTCCAGACCTAATACTTCTATTTCAACAGAAGCCTCCCCATTCTTCTGGGCCACACATTCCAGTGACCAAAACCAGCTGGCAGAATTTGTACACATCTCCACACTTTTCACAAGCAGAACACCAAGCTTGCAGTTCTGCTTCTAATTTGAAGCCATTTTTTCAAATGTTTAAATATATATATATATAAGCAGGAAAGACTATTCTCTACGCTGTCTAAAATAGCACTTTGGAGAGACTGTGTTTGCATGGAACCCAATGGACCAGTGCACAATATGCAAATCTTTTGAAAACCTATGGCTGTTTCTGTCCTCTCTGTGTATTTATGCCATTGTTCTGTCCACATGGAAAGTAGTGTGATTCAGCAGCTCAGGAAAAGGGAACATGGGATCACACACACCCGGACCGGAGTTATGGCAAGAGGAGAGAAACCAGCTCAGTTCCATTGCTTGGGAATGGAGAAGCCCATAATTGTTTTCTTGCTTGTTTGGTTTTGTTATAGCCTTGTCTTGGGTTTGTTTACAGAGATGTATTTTGTTTATCCAAACATTAAAAATAAGAAAACCTTCCTATGTATCTTGTCACTTCATGTAATAATGAAGATATAAGGAGAAAATAAACACATGCTGGTATGAGGTATCCTCTGAGAAAATCTTGTCCTCTACAGGTTTGAGGGAAAGTCTTAGTATTCAGCATAAAGCAAGAATGGTGTAAATTAGATCTGAAATGAAGAAAACACTTGTTTGCACTGAAACTATTTAATACAAAAGTGCAATACTTTACTTTGATACTAATAGATTCAGCACAGATAATTAGCAAAATTGACTTTTCCTGCTTCACTTATTTTCGAAACATTATAGGACAGAAGACTTTAATGAACACTAGATTCTTCTCCATACTATACCTGCTGGCACGTTTCCTGCATTTCTTGCTCTTAATTCTTTTGAGACAGATCTTAGATAAAGCAGGAAGGGAGCACAAGATTATTCACACAGATAACACTACTGGCTAAAGCTGGCCAGTGTTGGACTTGTCCTGAGGTGGTTTTCTGGAGGTAAGGATACCAAATAGAAGCTTCGAAAGTCCTTGCAGCAGCCGATTATAACATTGATTCAGTGGGTGTATGGGAAAATCATGACTGTCAAAAGATGAAGGAAGAAAACCCATCTCAGGAGATCCAGATTAGGGTTCTGCCTCCATTGTGAATAGGTGAATGTCCCACAAAGAAAAAAAGGCCCCAGCCTTAACCCAACAACAGTTCGAACATATGATTTCAAGCTTTCTTCCATGTCATGGCTCCAACGAAGCTTAATTAAATCTTTCCAGGAAGAGGTGGCAGAGCACCTGGCATTCCTCCAGAAAGTCCTGTGTTGGGTCCTAATAAAATCTGTAAGAAATGAGAGACAGAAAAACCATAAGCAAGATCAGTAATCAAATCTAATTATTGGGCAGGATTCCCACCTTAGATCTCATGTGTCTCACAGTTCATTTGCATCCCACATGCTCATAAAAAATGAAAAACCAATGCTCCCAATTATTTTGCAGCAGTGTTATTCTTACAAGGAGAACAAACCACTTCGCAGATTGAAGATATTTGCAGCCCCAACCCATTTAATGAGGGCAGGAAACCAACTAGGGCCAAGACCAAACTCCTATCAATGAGGAGGGCAATGTTCTTGAGTACCATTTGGGAACAAGGCAGGAATATTAGCTCAATGAAAGGTGAGAAGGATAAAAAATATGATTCTTGGTAAATGAGAAGACAGGATTACATGCATTCTGGTTAGGAAGCCTCAGCCAGCTGTCATCACACAAATGCTTTGCACTTAAAAGAGAAAAGCCTTTGCTCCTGAAAGCACTTAAAGCCAAGGATCTAAGCCAAGTCAATCAGCATAAATGTTTTGTACTCAGCTAAATACCGTTGATCACCAGTATACAGAATGGAGGTTAATAACGAGAAAAGAAGCAAAGATCCAAATATTAATCCTATCTTGAACCAACAACAGTAGCAACTGAAAAACACTATAATAAAGGATAAAATGTGAATATGCATGGATGATCTGGATTGCATCTATCAATGATAGGTAGGCAAACTGAAGCCTTAAAACATATGACCCATCAGCATTGTTTCAATGCTCTCTAGCCTCCAAATGTCTAGGATCATGCTTTTTTCCAGGCAAAAAAGGATGGACCACCTTTTTTATATATATACCTCCAGGACTGGAGATTAATCTTTCAGTAGTCATAAGATTCCCCTACACATTTTAAGAAGGGGGAGAAGAAATTTCTCAAAATTAGAAGTAAACTTTCAGCCACTTGTGGGTTCTTTTCTTTTTAGGCATTTGGTGTTGCCCTAGAGCAGTGGTTCTCAACCTGTGGGTCCCCAGATGCTTTGGCCCACAACTCCCAGACATCCCAGCCAGTTTACCAGCTGTTAGGATTTCTGGGAGTTAAAGACCAAAACATCTGGGGACTTGCAGGTTGAGAACCACTGCCCTAGAGGGTCCTAGGACAAGATATTGCCCCAGAGATTCTCCAGTTTCCCACCCCTGACTACTCTTGGAGTAAGCTGCAGTTTGCTTTTTGCTATCAAAGGGTTTGTGGTCCATGTGTATGCAGAAGAAATGATACAGATGTAGAACTATATCAAATAAAACTAGTTAACTGGATGATGTGACAGTTAATCATGGGTTGTCTTCAGCGGTTATGCTAGACTGAGGATAGGAGATCCATAGATGAAAGGAATTCACTGTATCAAATTATTGAATTGTTGCACTAGAACTGTTGAATTAAAAGACAAGACAATATAAAGCTCACCTGCCGCTGTTGCATCTGCTGCTGCTGCTCCATCTGCAGTTTCTCAGTTTCAAAAACAACAGGGAGAACTAGGATCATGAAAGAAGTTGTCCCAATCCACAGAGCTGCCCTGGAGAATCTTTAGGGAGGAAAGGTCAAAAGCAAAATGTTTTCTGTTGTTGCTTGAATAAATACCTCAGGTCTGAAACAGACCCGAGGTATTCCTTCATATAGCCACATCTGAACCTTATGCTATTTCCCTTTTCACCATTGCATTTTTGCCTCAAATTACAACTACTCCATAATACCCATCCCTGAAAATTAAAAATCACTCTATGCCTTCTCATCTTGACCTACTGACATGCCATCAGTAAGGAATTAATAAATGGAGGCATAACATATAAAAGCTGCTCAATACTTGTATTACAATTAGATTATCTTGAAAATAAAACATTTCTAAATTTTAGATTGGAGATAAGCTGATAGTTTGAAGATGGTCTGTCACAAAAGTTCAGCCCTCATGCACCCTTAAAATGTGCTATGAAAGTCTTGGAAATCCTGCATTTGGCACAGAAATGGGGGGAGAGAAGAAAATTCCAATTCACACTGTACTGGATATGGAGAGGCTTCACTGGATTCTGACCCAGGAAAACTGCAAGTCACATGCTCTAACTTGTCCTGTGTCGAAGTTTTCGAATCCACAAAAACCCATGGACTTAAATGCCAGATAACTTCATCAAACATTACAAAATGATTTTAGGCAAATTCGGCAATATTTTTGTTAAATATTTCCACAATATTTTACACAAAATATTGTGGAAATAAAATGCTTAGTAATTAGCATTTAACTTCCCAAGACCACAGCAAATACACAAGTTTTAAAACTAATGCATAAAGTTGTAAACAACTTGGGATCAAATTATCTGAAAGAATACATTTCCTTGTACGGGAAACCTGTACCACATGAACAGTCCTGAAGGTGCCCTTCCTACTGGACTACAATCTCCATTTACTAATAGCAACATGGAAATGGATCCTTCTCTGTACTCTCCACCATGTTAAAAGGGCCAGTAGAATGCTCTTTCAAATCAGAAGTAACCAGAAGTAACTCAGACAGGCCCAAATGTGGCAGAAAATTCCCTTACATCTGCTACAGGCATTTTAGAACAAAAAGTGAAAAGAAATAGCCATAACATGAGCATAGTAGCTTCATGTGGCCAATAGGCTGTACTTTGCCCAGTCCTTCTTTAAATTCTAATGCTTTAAAATTATCTTCTCAAGCATAACTTTCCTTAACAGAAGATATGTAGGTTTCAAGCAAATTACAGATTATTGTTTTCCATTTTTAAGAGACAAACATACACACACACATTAGTAACAATTAATAGAAGATAATCCCATGAAGGCAGGTAGAATAATGGTCTGAGTGTTAAGACTATGACTATGGATGCTGGTGTTCAAATGACCATAGGCAAGTTCTACTCTCTGGGCCTCTGATAAAGGCCTTTGAACAAATCTTTCCAAGAAACCCAGATGCTACACTGCTATTCCCATCATGCCTTACAACTGGCTAGATTTATTTTATAGCAACACCAGAAGCACTCCAAATGGCCAGTTACTGGTCAAATGACATTTAATAGAATGCCAAGTTTTAAAAAAATACATTACAACTGTTTGGTTTGCTCCTGATATGATAAATAAATAACTGGCTACATTGGTTGAGGATGATCAAAACTGTAATCCAGAAACATCCCTAGACTACAAGTTATGCATCCCTGCCTCAATCACAGGCAAAATAGATGCAGAACTAAAGGGAGGAAGGGGACATTCATCTAACATCCAAATGAAGAATATTTCATTAGGTCTTGTGTTGCAGGGTCATCTTGCAAATGACTGAGGAGAAGGGCTGTTTGTGCATTGGGAGAGGCAACGAGCAGTAACTTGAAACTCTATGCCCCACCCTTTCAAGGGGTAAAAGTTTCATTCATGGGCAGTTTGTGGTTGCAGATATATAGCAATTTCAAATCAGGTCAATCTCTTTGAAACACCCTGTATAATAATCACCATTACCAGGAACGACAGATATCGCAGCCTGATTGCCCTCGCATCCAAAATACAGAAAATGCAAGGACTAGTTGTCACACACCACAACACAATGGAGATAACACCACCTATTTTTCCTTTCTTACCTGTACATTTTCTGGGCTATAGAAAGCGATACGTCAAAAGTTGCTCCAGCTGCAGATCGAAGACTGTCTGGGAACATCTCTGTCAAACCCCAAAGTCTCTCTCCCAATGTCTCATCCAGCTGTAAAGGAAGAGAAAAAATGTTGGCCTGGTAGTTCTGCATGATGATTGTTAAAGGGTCTACATGTACAGTGATATCTTGAGTTAAGAGTTTAATTTCTTCCATGACTGAGTTCTTAACTCAGAACACACTTATCTTAAAGCAAATTTTCCATTGAAATGCTAATAATCTGTTTGGGCCCCTCATAATCCCCCTTCCTATTTTTGTGTTACATGTTTTTAAATAGGATATTTACTCTATAAATAACAAATTATGTATAAATGCACATTATCATGCAACAATAAACAAAGAAAGATCAACTGTAAAATGGTAGAAGCAAAAAGTTGTGGCAAGGAAGCACAAAGTGAAGAGGCAAAAGCATCATTTTCTTCATACTGTACTCATTCCAGCCTTCCTCCCTCTCTTGCTCTCTCTCCACGATGCCAGACATACCAGGAATAAAAAACACACAAAATCAACTAACCCAAAGTTCTTCAACACAAAATAGAGCAGAGGACAACAATCTTTCAAAATAGACAAGAGCATGAGGTACAGAAGCTGCTCCCTTGAAGTCCTAATACTCTGTCGCTGGCGCTCCCTCTGACGCTAGCTTTTAACTCAAAATTTGGCAAACCATGGGCCGAGCAATGGGTCTTAATTAAAAACACTCTTAAGTTGAGGGTCCACTGTAGTTTTCATTGTAACGTTACCATTTACAGTTTTTAATTTTATGTTTATGCTTTAATTCTGATTTTTCTAAAGAAAATTAGCTTGCTTTGTTTCTTAATACAGGCTGAGCAACCCTTATCCAGAATCTTGAAATATCTCAGAATCCAAGTGTTTACATGGCTAGCTAAGACAGTGGCACCTTTGCTTTGTACACAAATGTGGTTTCATGGATGAAATTATTAAATACATTAATAATAATAATAATAATAATAACTCTATTTGTATACCGCTCTATCTCCCCAAGGGGACTCAGGGCAGTTTCCAACATTTAAGGTAAAACATTCAATTGCCAGAAAGGAAAACCATACAGACAAATTAAAATAAGCATCATAAAACATAAAATCCTACTAAAACGTACATAAAAAAATTAAAAACCAATTCCATTATAGTTCCATCAGTCGGGTTCAAAACATCAATTAAAATTAAATTAAATAGACAGAATACTGGGCACTATGTATATTTATTTATGACATTTATATCCCACCCGTCTCACCCTGAAGGGGACTCAGAGTGGCTTACAAGTTATATACACATACAACGTATCATATTATTAGCATAGCACAATATTAGTATTATATATTCCTATATTGTACTATACCAAAATACTGTAATATTACATGTACTATAAAATATACCATTATATCATATTGTTACTAATAGTGTTATATTGTATTACATTATAATATTATCAATATTATATGTATATACAATATATTGTATTAAATTATATCAGTAGCACAGCACAATATTAGTATTATGTATTACTATATTGTTGCTGGGGGAAGAGGCTCTGATGACCCAGGAGACATGTCGGAACTGTCTTCCTGGCTCCCCTTCTTCACTTTGGTCTCAGAGTGGCAGCAGTTGGTGCTGGGGGGAGGAGCTCCCAACTGATGACACAGGAGACAAGGTGGGGCTGTGTTCCTGACTCCCCTCTTCTCTCTGGTCCCAGAGCGACGGCAGCTGGGGGGAAGGGCTCCCAACTAATGACACAGGAGACAAGGTGGAACTGTCTTCATGGCTCCCTTTCTTCACTCTGGTCCCAGAGCAGCAGCAGTTGATGCTGGGGGGAAAGGCTCCCAATTAATGACACAGGAGACAAGGTGGAACTATCTTCCTGGCTCCCTTTGTTCACACTGGTCCCGGAGGGGCAGCAGTTGATGCTGGTGGGAAGGGCTCCCAATTAATGACACAGGAGACAAGGTGGAACTGTCTTCATGGCTCCCTTTCTTCACTCTGGTCCCAGAGCAGCAGCAGTTGATGCTGGGAGGAAGGGCTCCCACCGATGACACAGGAGACAAGGTGGGACTGTGTTCCTGGCTCCCCTTCTTCACTCTGGTCCCAGAGCAGCAGCAGTTGATGCTGGGGGGAAAGGCTCCCAATTAATGACACAGGAGACAAGGTGGAACTATCTTCCTGGCTCCCTTTGTTCACACTGGTCCCGGAGGGGCAGCAGTTGATGCTGGTGGGAAGGGCTCCCAATTAATGACACAGGAGACAAGGTGGAACTGTCTTCATGGCTCCCTTTCTTCACTCTGGTCCCAGAGCAGCAGCAGTTGATGCTGGGAGGAAGGGCTCCCACCGATGACACAGGAGACAAGGTGGGACTGTGTTCCTGGCTCCCCTTCTTCACTCTGGTCCCAGAGCAGCAGCAGTTGATGCTGGGGGGAAAGGCTCCCAATTAATGACACAGGAGACAAGGTGGAACTATCTTCCTGGCTCCCTTTGTTCACACTGGTCCCGGAGGGGCAGCAGTTGATGCTGGTGGGAAGGGCTCCCAATTAATGACACAGGAGACAAGGTGGAACTGTCTTCATGGCTCCCTTTCTTCACTCTGGTCCCAGAGCAGCAGCAGTTGATGCTGGGAGGAAGGGCTCCCACCGATGACACAGGAGACAAGGTGGGACTGTGTTCCTGGCTCCCCTTCTTCACTCTGGTCCCAGAGCAGCAGCAGTTGATGCTGGGGGGAAAGGCTCCCAATTAATGACACAGGAGACAAGGTTGAACTGTGTTCCTGGCTCCCTTTCTTCACTCTGGTCCCGGAGGGGCAGCAGTTGATGCTGGGGGGAAGGGCTCCCAACTAATGACACAGGAGACAAGATGGGACTTGTCTTCCTGGCTCCCTTTCTTCACTCTGGTCCCAGAGCAGCAGCAGTTGATGCTGGGGGGAAGGGCTCCCAACTGATGACGCAGGAGACAAGGTGGAACTGTCTTGTATATGTAAGTATTCCAAAAACTTTTAAAAAATCGAAAGTGTGGAATACTTACAGTCCCAAAGATTTTAGATAAAAGGATGCTCGACCTGCATATTGTTAAGCCTGCTTCAGCCCCATTATAAGGAGATATGTATGATATAAATAATTGCAACAACACAAAGCTATTGGATAATCCTGTCATTGCTGCTACTGGAAGAACGACTGACTGGGCAAGATTTCCACAAAGGTATGGGCCAACTTGGGCCCTTTAGGTGTTTTGGACTGCAACTCCCACCATTCCTAACAGCCTCAGGCTTACGTGGCTGAGGGGGTAAAGGAAAGGGCCTGAGGCTGTTAGGAATGGTGGGAGTTGCAGTCCAAAACACCTGGAGGGCCCAAGTTGGCCCATGCCTGGTGTAGATGCATCCAAGGTCACCCAGGGCTGAGCAGGGATTGAAACCCGGCCCCCAGAGCCCAGGTCTCCTTTCCTCTTCCGACAATATCTTGAGCAATTAGTCCTACTTCTAAATCGGACCAATCCCAGCTCTTGCACGGCTTTCTCTCTGAACCCACTCGCCCTTGCAATCCCTCTGAGGCTCCCGCATGGGCCTCATGCCGGGCCCGCCCCGCCTCCGAGGCGCCTCCGCTCGCACGAGGCCGGCCCCATCCCCACTCCCGAGCCCCACAGGCAAAAGAGGGGCCCCAGACCTCGTCGTCATCGTCCTCCTCGACCTCCGCTCCCAGCTGCTCGACCTTGCCGGCGCCGCCTTTGGGCAAGAGCAGGCCTTCGGGAGACAGCGGCGTCGCGGCGGCCATGACTGCAAGCGAGGACAGCGAGAGCGCCTGGGCAGCAGGGTAGAGTGTCGTCGGAAGTGAGCGCGGGAGGGAGTCTGCGTGGAGGAGCCGAGCTGCGACATCTAGTGGAGGGGAGGGCAATGAACAGCCCAGCAGCAGGTCCTCTCTCCTTCCACTGTCACAGTATTCAGGAATCGCAGTGCTCAGTCTGTCTGGACTATCCTCCAAAACACAGGATGCCCTGACAAATTTGTGAACATCCTGCAGCTCCTCCAGGATGGCAACAGTCTTCCAAAACAATGGCTCCCAAAGTGACCCATTTAAGGTGGGATCAGGTGTCAAACAGGGATGTCTTATTGCCCCAACCTTATTCTCTAGGAGATACAGCTTAATGCCCGAGGTACAGCTTAATGGTGTGACATTTAGAAAATGTTGACTATTTCCACTACCTTGGCAGCCACCTCTCCACCAAAGTCAACATCGACACCGAAATACAACACCACCCGAGCTCTGTGAGTGCAGCATTTTACCGAATGAAACAGAGAGTGTTTGAGGATCGGGACATCCGTAGGGATACCAAGGTGCTTGTCTATAAAGCTATTGTCCTCCCAACCCTGCTCTATGCCTGTGAAACGTGGACTGTCTACAGACGTCACATGCAACTCCTGGAAAGATTCCATTAGCGCTGCCTCTGGAAAATCCTGCAAATCTCTTGGGAAGACAGGCAGACAAACGTCAGCATGCTGGAAGAAGCAAAGACCACCAGCATTGAAGCGATGGTCCTCCGCCATCAACTCCACTGGACCGACCACGTTGTCCGTATGCCCGACCACTGTCTCCCAAAGCAGTTGCTCTATTCCGAACTCAAGAATGGAAAACAGAATGTTGGTGGACAGGAATAAAGATTTAAAGATGAGCTTAAAGCCAACCTTAAAAACTGTGCATAGACACCAAGAACTGGAAATCCCTGGCCCTTGAGCACTCTAACTGGAAGTCAGCTGTGACCAGCAGTGCTTCAGAATTCAAAGAGGCACAAATGGAGGGCGAAAGAGAGAAATGTGCCAAGAGGTAGGCGCCTCAAGCCAATCCTGACCGGGACCACCTTCCACCTGGAAACCGATGTTCTCACTGTGGGAGAACATGCAGATTTATTTATTTATTACATGCATTTCTACCCTGCCCTTCTCCCCCCCCCCCCCAAAAAAAAAAAAAAAGAGGGATTCAGGGCGGCCTCACATAAGAATCAAGTGATGCTGTCAACATATAAACAACAAGGGTTACAATTAAAACAGTAAAAATCATTAAAACACATTAATCATAAAAACACACCTACGGACCCACCGCCAAGATACCACATCTGGAGGACCATCATCCTCGAGCTATGAGGGATCGCCTAAGTAAGTTTCTAGGAGCACCCGGTGGTGCAGCGGGTTAAACCGCTGAGCTGCTGAACATGCTGACTGAAAGGTTGGCAGATCAAATTCAGGGAGCGGGGTGAGCTCCCACTGTTAGCCCCAGCTCCTGCCAACCTAGCAGTTTGAAAACATGCAAATGTGAGTAGATCAATAGGTACCACTTCAGTGGGAAGGTAACGGCACTCTATGCAGTCATGCCAACCACATGACCTTGGAGGTGTCTACAGACAACGCTGGCTCTTCGGCTTAGAAATGGAGCTGACTACCACCACCCAGAGTCGGACACGACTAGACTTAATGTCAAGGGAAAACCTTTACCTTTACTTATTCTCCATCTTCATCGCTATGGTTCCGCACCTTGTTGATGGGAAGCTTCCCACCAGTGTGGAAATCACCTGTCGGACAGGTGGTAAGCTATTTAACCTCAGCAGACTCAAAACCAAAACCACGGTCACAACAACATCCATTATAGAACTCCAATATGTTGATGTTAATGTAATCTGTACTTATGCAGAAGACGACCTGCAAGTCACTCTACATTTCTTTGCAGAAGCATACAAGAAGCATTGTCTATCACTGAACATTGAGAAAACCACAGTGCTCTTCCAGCAGTCACCAGCCAATCCCTCTGCAATGCTAGAAATACAGTTTAATGATGTAATGTTAGAAAACGTTGGTCATTTCCACTAGCTTGGCAGCCACCTCTCCACAAAAGTCAACATCAACACTAAAATACAACACCGTCTCAGCTCTGCGAGTGCAGCATTTTTTCCGAATGAAGCACAGAGTGTTTGAGGATCAGGACATTCATAGGGAGACCAAGATGCTTGTTTATAAAGCTATTGTCCCTTCCAACCCTGTTATATGCCTGCGAAACATGGACTGTCTACAGATGTCACACTCAGCTCCTGGAACCAAAAGGAAGAAACGTGTCAAGAGGAAGGTGCACCAAACTAATCCTGACCGGGACTGCCCTCCACCTGAAAATCAATGTCCTCACTATGGAAGAACATGCAGATTAAGAATAGGTCTCTACAGTCACCTATGGCCCTACCGCCAAAACCCTACTTAGAAGGCAATCGTACTCGGACACGAGTGATCGCCGATGATGGTGATTCAGGGTTCATCTGTAGAATTAATGCAATTAGACCCCACTTTAACTGCCATGGCTCAGTGCTGTGGAGTCATAGTTTCATGGGGGCACCACCAGCACTTTCCGGCAGAGCAGGCTAGAGGCTTTGTAAGACAGCTCCCAGGATGGCATAGCATTGGGCCATGGCAAAGTGGCATCCAGCTGCATTGCAGTTGTAGGCCATTGACGATTATACATTATTCTTTAAAAACAACTGGTGTTTTCTATTTTTTAAAAAATCACCTGAATATGCAATAAAATATACACACAATGAAACAACAAAAACAATGTAATAATTTTATTTCAAAAATATAAAAATAGACAAAGCAATTTAATTCCAACATTCTACATCACAGTCATATGAATTGAAGAGAATATAAAAACATATATAAATACCCAAAAGGAGTTGTTTTTTGTTTTTGTTTTTTTGCCAAGACCAAAAAAACAAACTACAACACAGGAAAATGACTGAATCGGTATTATAATAAGGCCAACTATAAATAGGAATAATCTATTCTTACTTATAAACAGCACTGGAACACGAGAGAACAGGAAAGAAATCAGACCAAATTGAGCAGACATCTCACATTTCTGCTCTGTGTTGTAATCCTGTACTTCAGTCAATTTTGCAATAAACACAACTGAAATTCAGTTATACTATAGTCAGATTATAAACTGACTATGGTATGTAACTTTTAAAATAGGTATCAAGATATTTTATGTTATTTATGCTCATCTCAGGTACAAACAATTTAGCTAACCGGTCCTACAAAACTAGAAGTCTATCAAGTTCAGTCTCACTACTCAAGTTCACAGCTAGGCCCTTGAGACACTCAAGAGAATTCATTGAGAAGTCAGTCTGAAATATATGTTATGACAATGGTCTTATACAGACATCATGGTAAACCATCAGTAGTGGCCTAGTAAACTAAGTTATCACAAGCCCAGAATATGGACTTTATTTTGTGTCATGTCTATACTTTGAACCAGGATTAGGAATTGTGTGGCCCTTCCAGATACTGTTGGACTGTAGGTCCCATCAAAAGTGGCCAGCATAACCAATCGTGAAAGTGCTGGGATCTATAGTTCAATGTCTGGAAGGCTGCACAATTCCTATCCTACTTTAAACTGTGGTTTACAGTTGACTTCTGGTTCTGGCTTGTTTGGAAGCTTTTAACTGTGGTTTAGATAAGAAAAGCTGTGATTATATCCAATTATCTGACCTACGGTATGTTGTTCCTTGCACAAACAGTAGGGAATTTGGCTACACTAGAATTGTAGGCATATGTGTCTTATGTCTGCATATTCTAATTTAATGAACCAGAACGTGATCATCTAAACGTAGCCAATAAGATCATAGAGATATAAGCTGTGACTGTGCTCTCCTCTTTTATTCAATATCCACACTCCAGAAGTATTTGTTGTATTGGCTTTGGGTAGAGAGAGACACACATTCATTATTATTAAGTAGTTCACTAGCAATTGACCTGAGTAAAAGTGTGCTGCAAAGATATATTCAATTATATTTGGATAGAAGCTTCAGAAGGAAGAAAAGGAACGACTGCCTCCTGACAAGACTGGAGAACTTCTTAATATATTTCTCTTGGGATCTTGGCTATATATCCTCTGAGGACAAGGACAGCCAGGCCTTCCAAGGCAAATGTGGCCTCACTGTTTCTTGGAGTAGTTCCTTTTGGCCAGATTCTCTTGCTCTTTCCTTCCCCATCTTCTATCCTGCTGTTCACTTTCTCCTTCGACTGTAATTTTTCAATTCTTCCAGTTCCTTCTCCATGAGGTGGGACTCTGCAGTTGTCTCAGAAAGCTAAACACAAAGCAAAATGACAGTGGCATGACATTTTCCTGTGGTGCATTTGTGCTTGGAAAAGATATATTATTTTTCTTGTTTTCTTGTGAAAGCTTTACTTCATCACCTTTTTCTAACATCAGTTTCTAAAGGAACAAATGGGTTGCTGTCCACAAATGCTTAAGCCAAACAAAAGATTTTAGCTTTTAAGGTATCACAAGACTCTTGGTTATTTCCACATCAATGCATCATCCAAAGAGCTTTTGGATTTGTTCTGGAGCAAATCTGATTCTCAGTTAATATAGAATACCAGACCCAACTGTCACCCTCTGTACTAAAATATGCCCTTCAGAAAACATCTAACATTGCTTTGCAGTTTATGTATTCGCAGAGGAGAGCTATCTTTTGGGCAACTATTTATCTGAAATTAAAATTGTACTTACATGAGATAGTTATATTGGAATTCAAATGCTACTACAGACCACTGACAAAGCTGTACTGATGATGGCATAAACATCCAGGCATTGTTAATACATGTAACAGAATAAAAGACAGAAGCAAATGGTCCCCTACTCACCATATCCAACAAAAGGTCCACTTTCAGCCGTAGTAGATTATTCTCCTCTTCCAGCTGCTGGTTCCTTTTGCGAAGGCGCTGTGTCTCCCGGTGGTCCCCAGTGCTCCCTAATGATTCTGGAAGGCAGAAACTGGCACTAAAACCATCCCACATTACAATCGAGACATCCAAGGTGTGGCCCTGTTTTGGCCAATAGTAACCAAATGCTACAAATGCCCAGACATGCTAGGATGTGTCAGATGTCTTTCAAGAAGGAAATCAGTATAATGAGGTTTGATAGAACAAGGAAAAACTTAGAACCAAGTTAATAGAAGCCCCTTCTACACAGCTGAATAGAATCCCACATTATCTGCTCTGAACTGGAATATATGGCAGTGTGAACTCAGATAACCCAGTTCAAAGCAGATATTGTGGGATTTTCTGCCTTGATGTTCTGGGTTATATGGCTGTGGGGAAGGGCCGTAAGACAACAACGCAAATCTCACACCTGGCCCTAAAATAGCTGAGATCAATAAAACCTAAAGCGAAAGTGGGGAAATGGGGCCTATGTTCTACATTAAACCCTAAAGGCCATTTGTCACCCTTCAAGGCTCCCCACCTCAATGTTTAAGGGAATTTAAATGTGTTTAACATTTAAAAATGGCCTGCACACTCTGTGGGGGACAGAGAAGGCAATATCGTTGTTTTGTAGCCCCCTCCCTCCCTCCTTTTGGGCCCAGAAGAGGCTTTCTTTTTCCAAAACTAGATGTAAATTTCATTCTTGACTCAGTGTTTCAGTTGCTGAAATTAGATGATGTGATGAACATTTTGAAAAAAACAAAAAGATGGGCACAGCCTTCTGTGTTCAATCAGAAACGTGCAGCCTCTCTCTCTGAGGTCATTGCCCATCCCTGACCTAAGAGTAAGTATTCAAAGGTACAGAGAAAGAGAGAGAGCACCAGACAGTGGCTGTAATGTCTGAGGACCTGGAAAGGAGAAGCAAGACCTTGGATCTGATTGCTTTTGTCGCTTGACTTACAAAATGTCTGCTTCCTCTCACCTGCTATCCACAGGCCATTCTCAAACTTCAGATTCTGTCCAGTAAGACTCATGACAGGAGTGCCATATTCCAGTCCCAGCTCAATCTCACGGGTAGATCGGTCCAGCTGTAGGGAGAAAGCCAACACACCACTTTATTAAATATTTCATTTCTGTTCCTCTCTGGGCCAAAAGTATTGGACTATTGGATTATGACCTGTTAGGATCATAACCTACTGGGGATTATGACCTGTTGGGATCATAACCTATTGGATAGCAGAGTTTCAGGAGTGTTCCTTTAGTTTATTGGGTAATGGATGATCACTGGACACGTAAATATCTTGTTTCTATTTGATGCTCTCAGCAGACAAAGGTTCAAGTAGACATCTTTAAAATAAACTGTTTTACTCACAATTTCATGTATTTAAATATACAGGTACATTTTTTATCAAGTTAAACTTTAAAACTTTTCAGTTTGTATCTTTAGCTTATAGTCTTCAACAGTCTCTTCAAAACTATATTGCTCTGTACAGCTTTCCTTTATGAAAGTCTACAGTGCCACTCTAAGCATCTATTTTGGATATGGATCTGCCCATTCCTGTCCCAGATGCAAGAACTCACCGAGTGCAGATTGGAAAGTGAAGCAGATTTTCTCGGTGGAGTCTTCTTCGGACTGAATGTGTTTCCAAAAAGAGGCATGGCTTCTCAGCCTTAAATCCTTTCTCCGGTTACCTAATCTAGTGAGAAAGTAACAGAAGCAAAGTTCACCTCCTAAAATTCTCATATAGGTTGAATATCCCTTATCCAAAATGCTTGGGACCAGAATGGATTTGGATTTCAAATTTTGAAATACCTGTTTTTGCATACATGTACTATCATAAAAAGTGGGCCCCAGGTCTAAATGCAAAACTTATTAATGTTTCACTTATACCTTATATACATAACCTAAAAGTAGTTTTATACAGGATTTGTAATATACTTGTACATAAAACAAAGTTTGTGTACATTGAAGCATCAGAAAATGAAACAATGCAGTTGGATACCCCTTTAACTGTCATAGCTCAATTCTATATAGAATCATGGGAATTGTAGTTTTACACAGCCATTAGTCTTTTACTTTACTTTGACTTGTTTTGTGGCTGGGGGATTCAATGTGGTTGTCCTGCCCATTTTAATTAGCAGCTATTGATGTGTGTTTATTGATTATTTTATTTAAATTGAGTTGGGTTTTTTCCTATTTTTTGTAAATGTTGTCTTATGTTAATTGGTATTGTTATTGTTATTGATGTATGTTTTTATGACACTATTACAGGCATGGACAAACTAAGGACCGGGAGCCGGATGTGGTCGCCTGAGCAATTATCTCAGACCCTCCTCATTTTCCTTGTCCTTTTGGCATAAGGACATGGTAGCCCGCCACATCCTTATGCCAAAAAGACGAGGGAGGAAGGCACGCAGTAGATTAGAGCCCTCCAGAGCACTCTCAGCCACCACCTGTCTCACCCTCTTTCTCTTGCCAAGAGAACAGCCTGAGGATCCGGAGAGGAGGATTGAAAGGAGGCTCGGGAAAGAGGATTGGGGCAGTCACTGTGTGTTTTACTTTTTTCCCAGCATAAAGATGGGGTGAGCTTAAGCGGCCGAGGGGAAAAAGGAAAGGGTCTGAGGCTGTTAGGAATGGTGGGAGTTGAAGTCCAAAACACCTGGAGGTTCCAAATTGGTCCAGGCCTGTTTTAACCAGTCATAAGTTTAAGGTATTTAGGTAGCAAGGCTGAATAATCTTGTCAATGGGTGCATCTACTACACTGTGAAATTGATGCATCTCCCAAGATCCCACTGCACTGAGCCATTGTGGTTGAAGTGGTGTCAAACTGCGTTAATTCTACAGTGCAGATGCACCCTAAATCCCAAGTACCATCATCCACTTTTCTATTGTCTCTAGTGGAAACCAGATATTCTGCTCAAGAGACAGCACCACAGAGAGTCCCCTTAATGTGTTGGACTACAACTCCCATCACTGCAAGCATCAAAGGGAAGGTAGTCCAATACATTATGATTATTACTATACATATAATTATGGCAGAAAATAATAATATAGGGAGAAGAATGAAAAATGTGGGATGCTAGGAAGTTCCTAGCCCAAAGCTCCCCCCAAACAGGGGTCCATCACACCCAACAGTAGCCAAATGGATCTCCTTACCCCGTTATAGCCTTTAGACCAGTTGGCGCATGCGCACTTCCACCCGATTTGTTAGAACTCCGCGGCCAGCGGTACCCCGGGGACGCGTCCCACAGCAGGCGAGACCATTTACGGGAGAGGGGTGAACGACGATTCCAACTTACGACAAAAAGAACCGTCGGTAATTTAAAAAAAAACCCGAATCTTTACCACTAACAAAAAATTGTATAAACCTGAAAATAACTAACCACTTCTTTTGAGGGTAGAAATTCGACGACGAATCGAGCACCTATCGAAAAGTCTACCCTTCTAAGTTCATGGAATGGTAGCGTCCCAACCCGCCGCCAAAGAAGGAGCGAAGGGGAGTCTCTGAGGTAGGACTGTACCATTGTTATATCCGGGGGGGGGGGGTGTTTTCAGAAGGAAAGCACTTTTAAAAACAACAGAGAATAATGTCATCCTCAGTGGCTGGGCTAAAGAAGACATTAATCCACATAGTTAATATAGGAATGGTAATAAGCCGCTTCTGTTTACTTTTTCCCGAGGGATATAAATGGTTTATCCACGCATAGGGTTGCCATGGTGATAGAAGGAAGCCGGCAGAACGTGGCCCGAACGTTCCCCACTTCCGGCCCAGAGTAGCATAGGCCTGAAAGAGAGCCTGAACGGTGTAATCGAGGATTAGAACCACGAAGGAAGCGGTTCTCCTGCCTGGAAAGGAAGGAAGCTTCTCTCTTCCAAGGCCTCGAAGCCACACAGTTGTATATTCTCTTCTATTCCTCTTTATCAAAGTCTTATGTATGTGTGTGTGTTGGTTTAATTGCCCTGAGTCAATGCTGTGGGATGCTGGAATTTGTAGTTTGTCGAGGCATCAGCGTTCTTTGACAAACAAGGCTCAAGACTTCATAAAACTGTGATCGGAGGTGACCCACAACCCCCCCCCCCCCCCCCCCCCCCAGGACTCTGTAAAAGATAGTTCAAAATCAGGGAATTCATAGTTTTGCCAAGGACATCAGGCTGGAATGATCCCATAATCCCTTATCTCTCCTCCTGTTTTTGTTAATGGACTCCGACTACTCAGTCCCTGAACTTCCATGCACCCCCCATGAACATTTATGAGTTCTTATGAACTTTATGGGTACTTTTATAAACTCTTGCCAAACTTTATGAACTTTGATCGACTTTGGGGGGCTGACGTGACTTCCCCTTAGACCAGGGGTCCTCAACCTTCCTAAGGCTGTGACCCCTTAATACAGTTCCTCATGTTGTGGTGACCCCCAACCACAGCATTATTTTTGTTGCAACTTCATAACTCTAATTTTGCTCCTGTTCTGAATCATAATGTAAATACCTGATATGTAGGATGTATTTTCATTCACTGGACCAAATTTGGCACAAATACCCAATACGCCCAAATTTGAATACTGGTGGGGTTGTGGGGGAGATTGATTTTGCCATTTGGGAGTTGTAGTTGCTAGAATTTATAGTCCACCTACAATCAAAGAGCATTCTGAACTCCACCAGTGATGGAATTGAACCAAAGGTGGCACACAAAACTCACATGACCAACAGAAAATACTGGAAGGGTTTGGTGGGCATTGACCTTGAGTTTGGGAGCTGTAGTTCACTGTAGCACTGTGAACTCAAACAATGATGTATCTGGACCAAACTTGGCACAGATACTCAATATGCCCAAATGTGAACACTGGTGGAGTTTGGGGAAAAGGACCTTGACATTTGGGAGTTGTAGTTGCTGGGATTTATAGTTCACCTACAATCAAAGAGCATTCTGAACCCCACCAATGATACAATTCAGCCAAACTTCCCACACAGAACCCCCATGGCCAACAGAATATACTGTGTTTTCTGATGGTCTTTGGCGACCCCTATGATACTCCCTCATGACCGCCCCCCACCCCCGGGAACCCGACCCCCAGGTTGAGAAATGCTGCCTTCTCTCTTCACAGGCCTCGAAGCCACACAGCTCTGTGTATGCTCCCTTACCCCATTTCTCATTCCCTATATGTATGTATATATAAGTAAATGGCTCTATCTATCCGGATCTCGGAGGGCTGATGGCCAGGCCATCCAGAACAATGGACATACTGGATCACCCAACAAAAAAGGACATCTTTCCATCTGCGAGGAACCGGGGATTTGTCATCCAGCTCCCTTCTGTGCCACATCTTGCTCTCCCAAAACTAGCATCAACTTCATCAATGAACTCCGTATCGCAGGACAGTTTGACAAATGACCTAGCCTCTCGGGGCTAGATAGGAATGTTAATTCATGGAACCAAACAATAATCTAGGCCAGGCTTGAGAGCATTCCATAGCATTGATGCAGAGCAGTTATAGTGCATTCATTCCATAGCACAGAGCACCCCAAGCTTTCCTTTTCCATTGCTGGAAACTTTGCTGTTCTAACACTTTCGGTTCTAAACAAGGAATCCTAAGGAGGCAGTCACTGTAATGCTCACCCCTTTTTTTTTTTGGCCAAATTACAAAGAGCACACTTTTTGGGTTGCTGTAAGTTTTTCGGGTTGTATGGCCGTGTTCCAGAAGCATTATCTCCTGATGTTTTGCCTACATCTATAGCAGACATCCTCAGAGGTTGTGAGGTCAATATGAGGAATCATAAAATAGCACGATAGCTTAAAGCAAACCAGGTTAATCAGGATTTGTAAATTTTATCCAACAGTGATTGTGTTTTGCTGTGAGAGACTGTATGAAAATACGGACTTAATGGAAATATGTCATTTCTCTCCTTAGGCTTTAGTTCTTATTTTAAGAGGAAAGATGGAGCTTATAAATACAGAATCTTTTGTGAGTCCTTTAAAGGGATTTTTGACATTTCCATCAGGAACCCAAGTAAGGAAAAGTAATCCCCTCCTTTGTAAATTAGATGATAAACCACGCTGTATCCTTTGTTCCCATGGTAAATGTTTAATAAAGATAATTCTTGTGTACATGTACATATCTGTTTTATTTCATTTTGAAATTTATTTTGAAATTCTAAAATTAGAAAAGCACATCTAATTGCGGCATCTTGTAGTTTTGTGCTTTTAGATCTAGTGTTTACCATAATGTGTCTTTCCACAACTCCATATGAGAACCAAGGGGCTGGGAGTTAATAATGAATTTGTTTGTTTTCATAGAATACCTGCCAAAAAAACCCTAGGAATCATTCTGTTTATGATATTTTGTGTTTTCATTACTTTGCATGTTTATTCACCAAAACTAGCTGCTGTATCCTCAACCATTATGTTTTACTTCTGATTTACATTAAAGATGACTACTGCTATACAAATAGTTATTTGGTGTTTCTTCTACCCATGTTTCAAGAAATTATGATATAAATTTGGGAAGATCTTAAGCCATCCTAGATTGTTAGTCATAAAAAATAAAAATAATGTTAACCAGCCCTGCAAAACTGTCAAGCCAATGTAGGCAAACAAATAATGTTAACCCTGAGCATTTGATATAGGACATGGTAAGAAATCAGCAGTGAACCAAGCAATGAGCTACTTGTGGACCATTACATGAGCTATCAAATGGACACCAGTGAATTCAACAAAAATTATAAAAAGAAAACACCCCCAGTCACAGAGTCTGTCTAGCATTTGAAGGAAAAGCTACTGGTTACATTTCCTAAAGTTTTCCTTCTCTTTCCAGAAGACATAGGATTATGTTCCTACAACAAAAACACTAATGTACTTAGCTTATCATGAAGCCCTTCTTGTGTTATACAAACAGACCTATAGCCTGTATTTTTTAATATATGATTAAAATTTGTTCAGTAAATATTTGAGTATATAGAACAGGAGACTGAGTCTAGGTCATTGTTCTGTCTATCCATGCAATCACCTTTCTACCTCATGATAATACTAATTATTACAAATCTGTAAAAATGTATCTTCTTGGAGCATTTACTCTTTGGTCTTCATCCAAAAGCCGCTTTGAGTCACCTAGAGACATAAAGCGAGTATAACTATAATGATAATGATATGATGATAAAGCTTCCAGAGCGACATACAGAGTAATAAAAGCAAGCCACAGTCTTGCACTCTAAAAGCACATGGAAAAGAATGGAAAGAGATCAGAAGGGGTTTAAAGCAGTGGTTCTCAATCTGTGGGTCCCCAGGTTTTTTGGTCTACAACTCCCAGAAATCCCAGCCAGTTTACCAGCTGCTAGGATTTCTGGGAGTTGAAGACCAAAACATCTGGGAATCCACAGGTTGAGAACCACTAATTTAAAGGAAATCTGAAGTACCAGATCTTAATTGTTATGTAGTTTTAAGATGGCTAGTAGTGACTAATATAGACTATTAAAAGAAGCAAGCAAAAAGAAAAAAGCAGTAAGAATAGTAATATGAAAATTTTAAATCCATCTTCAGAATGTATCAGAAGATTCCTTAACCAAGAACTGTTTAGTGTATGTCATTGGCAGTATTTCAAAAGTGAACAAGAAAATTGCTCATTTAGAATTGGGACTGAAAAGATATGACAGTAGCGATGTAGTAAGTGTCATTGAAACATACTGTGTAAGAAATCTCAAGGTTTTCTAATTCTTTTTTTTTTTCAGGCAAAGTATGGTTGTTTTTTTGTTTTGTTTTTTTAGTTTCTTAGCCTTTCTGACAAGTGGAAATTAATGTCATATTGTTAAGTGGAAGAGAAGTCAAATGTTGGTATCTTTGTAGTTGCGTGGTTCTAGCATATGTTACCTTTTCACCAAGTACCCTATATCTAAATACTCCAAGCTTTTGCACATGCATATACAGGCAGCAAAATTAGATGTCAGGTAAAGGTGGTGCCCATCTTTTTATATCAGTCAGTTTTCAAACAAAATCCAGCAGATTATTATCAGAGTATACATACTGTGCTCGTCTTGTAGACATGCATGCTTTTTTAAGCTTGACCAAAAGAAAAAATGTTTGAAAGTGCAAAATTGAGGACATGGTTTCAGCTAAGATGATTTTAATGGAAGAAGTTTTAGTATTTTCATTTTTCATTTTAAATCAGTGGCCTTTAACAGTCCTTTAGTGGTGTCCAGTGTATGTACAGTATGAACGAAGCACTTATATTTTTAATTTAAACCCCAAATTTCTTGAACAGCTTGTTCAAGGGGAGCGGGGAAATGGGAATGTAGTGGGAAAAATGTAGGAAGTGTGAAAGAAAGAAAAAAGAAGAAATGGGTGTGTGGTGTCATTTTATTCATATTTATTCAGATGTGAGCTCACTGTTCTCAATTTCCTAGTTATATCTAGTTAGAATTACAGGCTCCTTGCTGGACGAGGATTATACTGTGACAATCCTGAAAATTTCTTGGCCTTGGATAGGATTTCATGTAACAAGAATTAGAAAACAACAAGACAATTAATATCTTTCTATGGACAAATCTACCGCTTAAGTCAGTTTCAAACTGGTATTGGTGAAAGTGGTTTCTCTGTACAAATGATCACCATACATAGAAAATCCTGGAACCGGTTTGAGACCTGGATGGTGGTTACATAAACCATGGAGCCCTAATGCACATTGAGGGCTTCGTTCATGTGTTTTTGTGGGCATGTCTAGCTACTGCAGTTTCAAACCAGTTTTGAACTGCATTAAATGGTCAGTGTAGGTCGGACCTATATACCTTTGCTTTTCCAATCTGCCACAAAGATGTTGCTTTCTAGTAGTTTATAGAAAATTAGCGTGTAACCATCCTTGTCTCTTACTTTGTCTTTCAAGGTGATTGATGATACAGCACTGAAAAAACGTGCCCTGAAAAGGGGTGTTAAAAAAGGGAAAGGGGTGAGCAAAATAACAGGTAAGCATAACTACCTTTGACAATGAAACATTGCTCTAAAATCTTCCAAAGTTTTAATTATAATATAATTTTAAGTTCTAATTTCCCAACTTGTCATTGGCTCATTTCAGATGTCATACAGGTTTGCGGTTTGTACTAAACATACTATGGTTTGAACTTCTTTCCCTGCAGAAGGCAATTTTTTGCTTTAGAGTTGTTTGTCTGCCTTCCTGACCCATCTTCACATAATAGACTTCTGTGTACATTGCTGCCAGTATGCTGATGACACCAAACTCTTCCTTCAATCCAAAACCAATTCTAAACCAATTTCTTTTGTCAGAAGTGAGGATTAATAAATTTACAATTAGTCCAGACAAAATTATGTACTCCATTGGGTTCTGCAGAGAAAATAATTTTATGAAGAATTCTGACACAATATGATAACAGGTGATGGCAAAGTACATCACATTTCCTGCAAGCTTGCATAGCTTAAGATATGCTGGTAATACCAAACTATAGTTTTATATCTGAATGCAAATAAATTCCTCATTCAAACACATCCTGAGTTTATGTACCAGGGTGTAAATCCCATTTTACATTATCATACTTGCTACCGACACCACAAGTTTCACATTGTAGTGTAAACATCTAGATTACTTCACTTAAATGAGATACAATGGCTTGCATTAAAGGTTTACCTTCAACACAAATTATGAGAGTTTGTAGATACAAGTGGACCTCAGTTAATGAGGTAAATTTATTCCTTGAGTCCACTTCTTTAACAGTAACATGTGTAGAAATAACATGAAAGAACAGGAATAGGTTGCTAATTTTCTTCAAAATTACGGTAACAATATACATTTGAGAAATGAAACAACCAGATCTAGTAAACCTTGCACAAATAACTAAAAACATTCTAGAAAAAAATTGAAAGCTTCTTCCAAAATGCATCTTGGATCGATTCTTTCCCCTTCATCAGCCTCCATTTTTCTTATGATTTCCTTTTTTGATGATTAGGTAAAGGTTTCCCCTTGACATTGAGTCTAGTCGGGTCAGACTCTGGAGGGTGGTGGTCATCTCCATTTCTAAGCCAAAGAGCCAGGGTTGTCCGTAGACACCTGCAGGGTCATGTGGCCAGCATGACTGCATGGAACACTGTTACCTTTCTGCTGGAGCAGTACCTTTTGATTTACTCACATTTGCATGTTTTCGAACTGCTACGTTGGCAGAAGCTGGGGCTAACAGTGGGAGCTCACCCCGCTTTCCAGATTCGAATCACCGAACTTTCGGTCAGTAAGTTCAGCAGCTCAGCTGTTTAACCTGCTGCACCACTGGGGGCTCAGATGATTATGCTTTTTCAGTATTCAAGTATAGCCGGTGTGGCATACTAATCTTCTTTCCCTTGTTCTTTCTGTTTTGCTTTTCACATATGCTCAGGAAATTATTCTGGAGATAGCAGTTTATCTCACTTGTACACAACCACACACAGTTACAATAGGTTAGCCTAGAGTAGAAAGTCTCTAGACCAAGCTTTATTGCACACTTTACTGCAGACATACTGCTGCAACTCAAGAATGAAAGTCTATTTTTCTTCAGGCTTCCTTCATCACCCTTCCAATGCCAATATTGTAGAAAACTTCCAGAAGAGCGGAAAAGAGGGGCTGGAGTAGGCTCCCATCAAAAGGGTGTAAAAAGAGCTTCATTGTCCGAGAGTTGTTAATTGAGATATACCCGTATAAGCAACATTTTTAATTAGCATTTTGCAGATGGTGAATAATTTCAAACCACAATCCCAGTTTTTTCACTTAACAATTCCATTGCTATAACTGGAGATCCTATTCATATGCTCAGTGTGGCTACCTTTTACTTAATTTACAGAGAAAGACCAGAAGGGGACACAAAAGTTGAGTAGCCATAGCTCAGAGACTAATTCTCCAATATCTCCAAGAAAAATTGCTCTTAAAAAGGTACGGTACTATTTCAGGTTTCAGGAGTCCTTTGCTTTTGTGCATATTTGGGTTAGCATGATTCAAAATGATCATAGACTTTGAGCTCAGAATGATGTGAATATTCATTGAAGAAGCCATGCTGGCTCAGACTGCTTTAAACATTTCTATCATTACTGCTGCATTTGTGTTGTATTCGTAGTTAGCATTCCCATAGTGCCCTTCTTGCTCTGTTGGAATAACATTGCTATTAAATGGAGAGAAAACAGATCGTACAAGTGTTGCTTGAGCTCCTGGTATTTGTATCTATAGTTCTTGGCTGTTGTACACATGCTCAATTGGAAAGATGATACTGAATGTAATGCTTTCTAGAGCAGTCATGGCCCCAGATGAGCCCCCGGTGGCACAGTGGGTTAAACCCCTGTGCCGGCAGGACTGAAGACCCACAGGTTGCAGGTTTGAATCCGGGGAGAGGCAGATGAGTTCCCTCTTATCAGCTTCAGCTCCTCATGCAGGGACATGGGACAAGCCTCCCACAAGGATGATAAAAACATCAAATCATCCTGGCGTCCCCTGGGCAATGTCCTGGCAGATGGCCAATTCTCTCACACCAGAAGCGACTTGCAGTTTCTCAAGTCACTCCTGACACGACAAAAAAAATGGCCCCAGATTTGTAAGTGATAAAGAACAACCTGATGGTGCAGAAAACACAAACAGAGTATTCATTTTTTCCTGGAAATTCTTCCACAGTAGAATCACACAAATATTGGAACGTCAAGAGGTTGAAGTTGGCTTGCTTTTTGCATTGGAATGTGAGTCTTTTACATTGCTCATCCATTATTTGCCTTTAGGTTATGGTCGAAACAGATAAACTGGTGGAGTTGTTTGAGTACCCAGGATACTCTCATGAAGAAACAACACCACTGCCAAATGGGGTAGAGCTAGATGACATTTTGGAGAAGGTGATTCGGGCCCAGAGAAAAACATCAGTTGCCCAGGTATGTTGCTATCCTCAACTCTCCTGGTATGTGACAATCTGGAAGGGCTAGGAAGGATGGGTGAATTGTGTATGGGTGTGCATGCTTTTGTGTGTATGCTTATGTTTGTGCTCATGTGTGTCCATCTAGCACATCTTTTTTTCTGACTGAGTACTCCAGACATTGCTAAATGGCTATATTTAGAGACCTTTTTCATTAAAAGGTTACTTGTCCCACACCTGCTTGGAGGAAAACCTTACAATTCAGGTTGCAAGAACCCAAACATCATGTAATCCAGGGATGGACAAACTTCGGCCCTCCAGGTGTTTTGGACTTCAACTTTCACAGTGCCTAACAGCCTGTGCGTGGAAGGGTTATGTTTTGTTGCACCTTGCAAACCGCCGGTTCTCATCTCATTTATTTTAAGTCCAAAACATATGGAGGGCCGAAATTTGCCTAAGCCTGATGTAACCCAATTCCCTGGCACTGCTGTGCTTACTGATTGGGGTGGGGGGGCAAAAGAAGGTGCAACGGTTTATTGACTGACCAACAGCAATGTGTGTGTGTTCCCACCTTCTCTTCCAGTCTTCTTTCTTTACACTGTAATTCAAATCTCCCGTTGTTTGTCAAAGCACAGTTTGCTATTATACCCAAAGTAGAAAACTGTAGTCTAATATCAGAATATGAAATCAAGAGAGGGAAAGAGATACCTTTTTTGGCTTGTGGTTCAAGCCTGGATCAATTTCCAGTTTGAATATAATAAGAAAGGATAGTTCACAAACTCCAGTTGATATTTTTTAATTGCATTGCAAGAAGGAGTGAAAGAGGGAGTACAGCTAAATCATTACTTCTTAGTGGGCAGTGTTTGGGATCCTGACCTCATTGGTCCATGTTATACCCCTTTCAGGCTGTACAAGTGTCCAGAACTAGTAGAGCCCAATAAAATTATTAGACTGAAATCAACATATCTGAATTGTGCTTGTGAGTTTTAAATGTTCCTGACAGTCACAAACCCTGGATTCACATTCTGGCTTCTTAAGTTACTCTGCATCTTATTTAAATTGGAGTGCTGTCATTTAAAGTGATCTAATCTTACTAGTTTACTCCTCTAATGAAATTTGATTGCATTGTGGATGAAAAAGATACAAACTGGGAAGTGAAGAAAACTATTTCCATTGCTGTTTTATAAAGAAAATTTCTGTAAAAGTGTTGTTTGATTTCTTTACAGACAAGCTGGTCACTTCAAATGCTGCGCAAGTTTCTCAGTGCTCCATGCATCCGAGCTATTGTGCTGGACAGTTTCTGGTGGCAGTTTCTACAACTGTATCGTGTAAGAAAACAGCTGAAAATGGGTTTTGGCAAATTCTTTTGGTCATACCTTTTCACTTCTGTTTCTCTAAGCTTTTGACAGCTCTGAATTTCTCAGAATGATGCATTTAGTTCCACTAAAACTTTTAAATGTCAACCAATGAAAGAGTGAGGATGGAAATGAAGGCCTGACTTTTATTCTTAACTCCAACTAGAGGCATAGAATCATCTTTCAAAATTAGTTCAGTGGATATACTCGAATTAGACTAATACCTGGATTTAGGTCAAATATAACAACTTACTCTATATACTCATGTCTAAGTCTAGAGATTTTAGTAAAAAAAAATCAAACTGAAATCCTGGGTTGACTTATGAACAAGTCAATATGAGTACTGTACTAAAAAGGAACCATGCCCTTTTCTGAGGAGAGTAGCAAAAGGCAAGAGCTTAGATAATGTTATGAATATTTACTCAGTTCACTTTAAATGTCTTATATTTCCATTAAAGTTCTTTTGCACCATGATTGTTTCTGATTTTGGTCTTAAAATGTGCAAATAGTAAGCCAGGGACAACCAGGTGCAAAATGGAACTATTTATTTATTTATTTATTATATTTTAGCCCACCATTCTACCAAGAAATTCAAAATAACCCTTTGTATTCACAACAATCATGTAGAAAGTAGAAAGAAATAATAGATTACAAAAGTAAGGCCTTAAGTGAATGTCTAGACCAGTGATTCTCAACTTGTGGGTTCCCAGGTTTTTTGGCCTATAACTCCCAGAAATCCCAGCCAGTTTACCAACTGTTAGGATTTCTGAGAATTGAAGGCAAAACATCTGAGGACCCACAGGTTGAGAACCACTTGTCTAGACACTCTTTTGAAATCAGTAGCATATTTGACATCTGTTATTCATATTCTACCCTTACAGTCCAGGAAAGTATAACATTGATGTTCCTATGCCGCTGTTTAAAACATTATTTTTTAAACAACAACTTAGGAATATTAATACTGAAATATAGCTACATTTATTTAAAAAGGCAGGGATATAGAATATAGATTAATTTTTGGGATACTTAAGTCCATGCAGTTTAATACTCATATAGCATTTGCATTTTTAATAGTGCTATACAGCAGAATAGAAACCACACAATGTTTTTCAGTACTGAAGAACTGTAATCTCTGCAGTAAACTCCAGTAAATGGTCTCAGCAACTGCATTTTGATCCAGTTGAAGTTTCAGATAGACTGCCCCATTTATCAGTACATGTTCACTTATAATAGGCTGCTTCCATTGAGCCCCCATCACCATGGCATGCTAAGTAAAAAGATATGCCTCTTTGTTAACCTTTCCATTTATTTCTCTCTCAATAGCCAAATAAAGAGATTCAAGGACATTTATTTGAACGCATTGCAGAAAATTATTCCCGCATTCTCTTGGGCTGCCACAAGGTTTCCAACCGGGAACACATCCTTATAGTAAGTATGTACACATCTGAAAACAGATGAGACAGGTATTAGACTTCATACAAGGAAGTGGCATTGGATAGCCTTGTGAAGAAAACACATTACCTTCAGCATGTTGCGATGCTTTCATTTAGAGCTTGTAAATACTGGAAGAACTTTGAAGTATGGCAAACTTCTAATTCCTAAGTTATGCTTCTTTCTCTTGTATATACTCAAAATGTATATTGGAGATATGAAGAAAGTGGGAGTTGCTCAATCAACTTGCCCCAGCAAATCTTTCCCAGGTTATTAAGCCCACAAACAGTATTGAACATTCTACAATTTAGCAATTTATACTTTCCCTGCCCTCCCCAATCTGCTGGGATTCACTGGTTCTCTGCATGAACTGAAAGTATGATGAATCGTGCACAGTAATCTTGTGTTGATGGATAAGATAGGTAACAAATAATAATAATAATCATCATCATCATCATCTGACACCTAGGGCTTCTGAAATACAGTTTGGAAGAGCAGCAGCAACAACCATATTGGTTTGGGTCTTTGAATAATGAACACAAAGTTGCTGGAAGAGTTTTGACAGATCTTTTCTCTTTCTCTCTTTGCTTGAAACTTTAGTTTTTCCCATCAATATTGAGTCAAGCTGTGTATACCTGCTTCTGCTACTGTTTCTCAAGGTCCTGGTTCAATACCCCAGAATTCAAGGCCCAGCTCTGTGATGTATTCTCTGAGTGGTTTGGAGGTGAGATGGCCTTCTTCTCTATGATCAGTGAATGGAGTGCTTGAAGAATTTCCTATTCCAGACTCTTTAAAAAGCACAGCATCTCATCCACATCCTAAGAATCTTAGAATCTTATAGGAGACCAAACCAAACCCCATGGGATACCAAGAGTCCATTGTAAGTACTTTGCTGCTCACTCTCAAAACTTTCTTCTAATTTCCCCTATAATATAGGCATCCGACATGCTCCAGGGAGCTACAAGAAATGGAATTACTCCAAACTGGAACCAGAGCGGTCTAGGAGAGAAAATTTGCTCTCAGGAAAGGCACAGTTGAGGACTGGTAAGAGATCCCCCCACCCCAAATAACCTCCTTTTGCAGTACAATTGTAATAAAACTTAAGTTTACTAATTTAAACAAAAGGCCCTGTCTTAAAGACATAGGTGACAGGGCAAGTATTTGGCAATGAAAACAGAAAATTACCAATAAATTTCATGGCACAACACACGTTATGTACATTGCAGGTATTTTACATTTGATATGGTCTGTGCTAAGTGGAGTATTTTCCTCTAACAACCATGAAATTCTGAACATTTATCCAATGAAAATTACCTGCAGAACTAGATCATAACAATCGACATGTCTCTTTTATTTCCATAGGCAGCGCTGTTTCCTTTACTAGTGACACATTTTCTCGTGCTTTGCAATTCCAAAAGGTAAACAATGACCATTGTAATGGCCCGGATTACGCTCGTGGATTACATATTTAACTCTTAATGTATTGTTTTTAAATGTTTTAATTGTGTTAATGTACTTTTAAATTCTATTTTAATATTTATTTAAGTGTACATTGTGTTTTAGGGCATCCAATTGTTGCCTGTATGTAATGCTGCCTTGAGTCACCTCTGGAGTGAGAAAGGCGGGGTAGAAATGGCGTAAATAAATAAATAAATTGATTTTCACACACTTGTGCTGGAGATATGGCTATTAATATAAGCCTTGGGATACATTCTATATATGCCTTGGAGAATAGGAAGATCTTGCCTGAGTATCAAGAATTTGGATTCATATCAATGACCCTCTCCCCAAATAATGCTATTATTTTAAGAAAATTTTGCACTTAGCCATTGCTGTTAACTTGCTTTAGCCAGAGGCAGAGCAGGATAAATAGTGTTCATTGATCCACTTATACAGGGTGAGGCAGCATAACTTCCTTTTTTAAAATGCGTGCCATTCAGTCGGTTGAAGACGTAGCGGAGCACTAGTGGTCTCGTTCGAGAGGCAGGAGTATAAAGTTTTGTCCTGAGACAGTTCAATCGCCATCATGTGTTGGAACAGTGAGGAATGTGCTTTTGCCGTTGAGGCCTACTTTTCGAGCGGATTTGGAGTGGCCGGCCTGCTCTCCAGATTTGGCCCCTTGTGATTTTTTTCTATGGGGTTTTTTGAAATACTGTGTTTATGTGAACCGTCCAAGGACCCTACAAGATTTGAAGACCAACATCCAAGAAGAAATTGCCAACATAACGCCTGCTATGCTGCTATGCCAATGTTCACATAGTCCTTTGAAAAGAAAAATGAATCTTGAGTAGTACATGTTACTGTGTGCTTCGTGAACTGACACAACACAATCTGTATTATGCCAGTCCACAAACCACACTTCTCCAGATTCACTATTGCCTCCCACTGTAACCAAGACAAAATATTGCATATAATTTGATATAAAATATTTCCGTTTTCTTTTGGTTTAGAGGGGCAGATCTCCAGGGAAGTCCACTAAAATGACCAAGAGAACACCTTCTGGGCAAAAAAATCAGCATCCCAAAAAAGGTACCACATTTACAAGTAAAGTATTATATTCAGAGTGGCCTCTAAAAGAGTCATCCACAACATTCCTCCCAGCTAATATAGAAGCATTGATTTAATGTATTTTCTTCAGATTTGAACATTGTCAGATTTTACACTAACTAAAGCATATCCCATGTTTTGAAAAATGAAAAGGAACCTGAATCAATTGGTTGGGTTTGCTATACCAATGAAGGTAATATTATGCAGCTATTCCATGTTAGAAATAAATGGACTTGCTTTAAGGGTAGTATAGAACATCTTCAGGTTCCCATGGAACAATAAATCCTTGCTATGATTTAATTAAAGGTTCAGTTAAAGACTCCAAGGTGGTAAGAGTTGGTTTGATTACTTCTTTATATCTTAAAAAAATATAACTTTGATGAATCTGAAACTAGTCCTGTACAGAATGGAAATGTGTTTCATATATGTTGTCTAGTTGGGCATTTATTTTGGGAGAAAAAAAATCAAATAACCTGTGTAGCCCAGGTTTTTCCCAACCTCAGAGTGAACTTTTTTATTTATTTGTTTTT
This sequence comes from Anolis sagrei, assembly GCF_037176765.1. NCBI lineage: Eukaryota > Metazoa > Chordata > Lepidosauria > Squamata > Anolidae > Anolis > Anolis sagrei. The sequence goes on from NC_090025.1 coordinate 163,966,265, forward strand.
CTGAAAAAAACAAAGGATGTATGATGACAGGTATCAGAAGGTAGTTTGTGGGAAGAACTTTTTTATCTCTATTTACTGCAGATAATCAAGGTATTTGGCAAAAGGGATTATCTATTATGTCATTTATCTTTCAGGTAATATTAAGAAAAACTGATTTGAAATCTGGAGCTCACATAAATTCTATCTCAACCCATTCCTTGTATTTATCTTTATTGATTAATGGGAGAGGTTTTTTCAACTGAAATGTATATGGTATTTGTAATCCTCCATCCAACGATTTTCTATATATTAAGGATGTTTGAACTTGGTCCATGTAAGGATATTTGTTTTGATTTGTTGCATAACATTTCTGAAATTTAATTTTTTTATTTAGCGGTAAAGACTTAAACATTTGTGTGGTAACTTTAAGCCTTATATTTATTTAAATTCTTACAGCACAATTGACTAACATATCAAAATAGTGGGATTTTTTTTTCAGAAGAAGATGCCTTTTCTAAATGTGTGTCAAGTGATTACCACCTTAAAGAAGATGAGCAGAAGGATTCATGGATCAAACAGCAGAGCTCACAAAAAACAAAGAAACTGAAGATTTCTTTGATTCCTCGAGAGGTAATTCTAGACCTTTGTGACAATTCTTATCTCAACTGATTATTTGGCCCTTAAACTACTTTCTAAAACAGAATGTTTTTTTATCTCACAATCTGGCCAAACATCCAAATGAGTTCTGGATTTTTTTTTTGTATGGCTGTCTCTAACTAGCAGCTTTGCATTGGAACTGATGGAGAAGTTAGGATGATCTGAACTTATTGGTGGAAGGTTACAAAGGCCAGCAGGTCATGCGATCATTCGCCACTGAATGTGGATGTTTGCAAATCAGTATACTAGTATATCAGCCTTCCTTGTCCTTCCTATTCTGGAAGAAGACAACAGAATAGGAAGGACAAGAGACCTCTTCCAGAAAATTAGAAACATTGGAGGTAAATTTCAGGCAAAAATTGGTATGATAAGAAACAAAGATGGCATGGACCTAACAGAAGCTGAAGAGATCAAGAGAAGGTGGCGAGACTATACAGAAGATCTATATAGGAAGGATAATAATATCGAGGATAGTTTTGACGGTGTGGTGAATGAATTAGAACCAGACATCCTGAGGAGTGAGGTTGAATGGGCCTTAAGAAGCATTGCTAACAACAAGGCAGCAGGAGACGACGGGATCCCAGCTGAACTGTTTAAAATCTTAAAAGATGATGCTGTCAAGGTGATGCATGCCATTTGCCAGCAAATATGGAAAACACAAGAATGGCCACCAGACTGGAAAAAATCAACTTATATCCCCATACCAAAAAAGGGAAATGCGAAAGACTGCTCCAACTTCCGTACAGTGGCCCTTATTTCTCATGCCAGTAAGGTAATGCTCAAGATCCTGCAAGGAAGACTCCAGCAATACATGGAGCGAGAGTTGCCAGATGTTCAAGCTGGGTTTAGAAAAGGTAGAGGAACGAGAGACCAAATTGCCAATATCCGCTGGATAATGGAGAAAGGCAGGGAGTTTCAGAAAAACATCTACTTCTGCTTCATTGACTATTCTAAAGCCTTTGACTGTGTGGATCATAATAAATTGTGGCAAGTTCTTAGTGGGATGGGCATCCCAAGCCACCTTGTCTCTCTCCTGAGGAATCTGTACAAGGACCAAGTAGCAACAGTAAGAACTGACCACGGAACAACAGACTGGTTCAAGATTGGGAAAGGCGTACGACAAGGCTGCATACTCTCACCCAACCTTTTTAACTTGTATGCAGAACACATCATGCGATGTGCGGGGCTGGATGAATGCAAAGCTGGGGTGAAAATTGCTGGAAGAAACATTAACAACCTCAGATATGCAGATGACACCACTCTGATGGCCGAAAGCGAGGAGGAGCTGAGGAGCCTTTTAATCAAGGTGAAAGAAGAAAGCGCAAAAGCCGGGTTGCAGCTAAACGTCAAAAAACCAAGATTATGGCAACAAGAATGATTGACAACTGGAAAATAGAGGGAGAAACCGTGGAGGCCATGACAGACTTTGTATTTCTAGGTGCAAAGATTACTGCAGATGCAGACTGTGGCCAGGAAATCAGAAGACGCTTACTTCTTGGGAGGAGAGCAATGTCCAATCTCGATAAAATAGTAAGGAGTAGAGACATCAGACTGGCAACAAAGATCCGCCTAGTCAAAGCCATGGTCTTCCCTGTAGTAACCTACGGATGTGAGAGCTGGACCTTAGGGAAGGCTGAGCGAAGGAAGATCGATGCTTTTGAACTGTGGTGTTGGAGGAAAGTTCTGAGAGTGCCTTGGACTGCGAGAAGATCCAACCAGTCCATCCTCCAGGAAATAAAGCCTGACTGCTCACTGGAGGGAAAGATACTAGAGACAAAGTTGAAGTACTTTGGCCACATCATGAGGAGACAGGAAAGCCTAGAGAAGACAATTATGCTGGGGAAAGTGGAAGGCAAAAGGAAGAGGGGCCGACCAAGGGCAAGATGGATGGATGGCATCCTTGAAGTGACTGGACTGACCTTGAGGGAGCTGGGGGTGGTAACGGCCGACAGGGAGCTCTGGCGTGGGCTGGTCCATGAGGTCACGAAGAGTCGGAGACGACTGAACGAATGAACAACAACAACAGCAACAAGTATATCAGCATTAGCACACCTCATAACATGATGCTTCAAGAAACCTTAGGCAGATATACATATATTTGCATGCTTGAGGGGGAAAAAACAAAGTAGTCATGGCCATGCAGCCACCAATAATGCAAATGAGAAGAGTTTTTCTCAGGCAAACACACATCAAGGCGACAACTGTGGTTGCTTAAGACAAATCTGATAAATTCCCTTTCATGTCAAATCATATAGTACAATTATCTGTTATTATCAAAGAAAACCATTGGATATCAAATTCTAATGACTATTTTAATGTTAAACATTAAGTATTCAAACTTCTGGAATATATTTTCCATCAACATTTTTAGAAGATTTTAAAGAAGTGACTCCAGAAATCTCAAGTTATCAAAGCTTTCCCAGATACCTATTATTTGAGTATTTCCCCCTATTCCATCCACTGCTCCAAGCTGAGCCTACATCAGATTTCTGAGGCATATAAACAATTTCATTAAATGGCCAGACTAAAACAAGAAATCACCAGTCGTTCACACAAATTTAAATGTATTATTTAATTCGTAAAAAGATTTCACCCATGATGAAAGTTTTTTTAGCTGTAAAATACTGTATTCCCAAATACGTTTTTTTAATGTAAGTGACAATTATTCTCATTTATCTTGTAGTCACACCCAGCCTGTCCCGGTCCTGAATTCGTCTGGCATCGCTTTAATATTGGTGGACGCAGCCCATTAATTGAACGCTTTCTTGAAAAACGACATGCTCTGTCAAAGGGAGGATGTGAGATCTTCTTGCCTAGGCGGGAAATCTGCAAGCCAATACCATATCCTTATGGCGTACATAGGGAAAATGAGGATGAAGATTCAATGACTTTAGTGGTCCATTCAAGTTAAATGGAAATGCAAGCAAAGTGAAGGAAGAGTTGGATTTCTTAGTCCTGTGTTTGTGGTCTTAAGTAGTTAGATATAAGACCTTGCCCTGAACCTTCATGGTCTGCATTACATTTGACTGTTTAATAGCAAAGGCCACAATCTACTGCTCAGTTAAGCTAATTGAAGTCTATTGATTTCAATCGGGTTTTAAATCTGTGTAAAATTTAGTTAACTATTTGCTACTATATTCAGATATCATTCCCTACTAGAGTATATACACAGCTTCATTGGGACTTAAATAAACGTTGACTTAACTAGTCCCATCCATTGGGTTTAGTGTTTGAAATATTTGCCTAACCAAACCCTTAATCAAGAGTGTACAGGCAGTTTCCAAGTTATGAACAAGATAGGTTCTGTTCTTAAATTGAATTTGTTTGTCAGTCAGAACAGGTACATTTTTAAGTGTAACTCCAGATAGGTGGGTAGGTAGGTAGGTAGATTCGAGCTTTGGAAAGCACAGGGGAGGGTTAACACTCCTGTGGAGTTTGTTTTGCTGTCTGTGCCCCTGTTCAGAAGATTTCACCTCACTTTCTGGCTTGTTCTGTATTGGTGATAAAGCTTCAGTGGAGACGCCTTTCCCTCATACCTCTTCCAGGAGTGAATGTCCCTTCAAAGGGGCAAATTTCTCTCACTTCCTGTTGTGTCACCCCCATTTGTAACTATGAGCCATTTGCAAGTCAAGTGTTTGTAACTCAGGGGCTGGCTGTATTTATGTGTATATTAAATACCTAGACATAATTTTCTATATTGGTAGGGCTGACATTTTACTAAGTTTTATTTTGTTACATTGCTTCTGTTTTTTAAAATCTAATAATTGCTTTCTGTGATAATTGGAGTAGAATTTTCCTTATACACAAAAAACACAGAGTCTGCTCAGACTTATGCGGAAGTGGTCAAGGAAGGTTTTAATATGCTCTGCCAGAGGCACAAGGCGTTCAGAAGGACATATCTGAAAAATCGGAAGGAAATGAGGAGTTTTGATAAACAGTTTAAGGCTAACCAAGAACTTTTCAGGTACTAAAAGAGGTTTCTGAGCATTTTTTCTGGCATCCCCATCTCAAATGAGGGAAATAGGAGGACTCCCAAAAGGCCTTCCCACTATCATCCTCTTCTACACTATTGAAATGTAAATGGTTGTGGCAACTAATTATCTTAATTTGATAATTCAGTTTATCTGTCCTTTTTATGTTTGTATTATTTTACACTGGAATGACCAGAAAAAAAGTTAAATTTCTTTGTGTATTTATTGTGTACAGCCCATAACTTGTTCCTCTGCTGCTGCTGTTGTGTTTTCCAGTTTCTTCCAACTTACAATGACCCTAAAGGGAATAAGTTACAGGGTTTTCTGGAGCTGAGAGTATGTGACACATCCAATGTCACACAGTGGATTTCCATGGCCAAGCAGGGAATAAAACCCAGGTCTCTAGAGTCAAAATCCAGTTCTGAAATCATTATACCATTCTATCTCACTGTTTTCTCTCTACATTATATTATTTTGTACAGTTCTAGCATTTTCCCAGCATTTGAAAAAAATTCAGTATGAAAACCTTTAAAGAGAATGCATGTACAAATCCACAACTTTCCCTCCACTTGCCTCCACAAGTAATCAGAACCTGGGATTCTGTTTAGTTGTTGTGTTCTTCATCCTTCTTCCTTTTTCTTAAGTTTCAAGGGACTTCAAATGTAATAAATTTTATCTTTTCTTTTGTCACTTTTGCAGGCAAGAGATGCAGGAAGAGATAAAAAGAAGACAGGCCCAAAAGCAGAAGGAGTCATTCAGTGCAGAGGCACTGATTAGTTCCGAAAAGATTACAACCCATTTCTCAAAAGTCTCCTTTGTGTTATAGTAGTTTAATGTATATGGCCTGCAACACTTCTTAATTCCTATTTTGAATTGAATTAAAGTATCCCTGATTAAAATCAGATTGTAAATATTTGAGATTGGTTTTTGTAAATTAATTTTAGTCTTAATTTATAGAAAGAATATATTTTTAAATGATTTTATATAAGTATATTGCCGATTTGAAACATTCGTTCCCTAAAGACAATATAAGATGGTGCTCTCAAACAGTAGTTGATATGTGGTTTCTATTAAGAATCAAAATTCTAAAAAAGCCCAAGAAAAAAATGTTGCCAGCATTTGTGAGGAATCAATGGCACCTTATGTTTCTTATATCAAAATGTGTTTACTCTGGAAAGGTACCTTACCATACTTTTTAACTTCTAATTCTGCTTCTGTTTCAGAAAATTATGCCTTCTTCGTATTTTTGTTTGCTACAGAAATAGTTCATTTTTTAAAAACAAAGATAGTCTATGGTGGTATACAAGTTATGACCTACATAGTTTTTAAAAATCTCAAATATTCTTTCAAAAACATTTTTTTCACACATACTAAATATATTATGCTCATGTAAAACAATTTTTGATTCATTGAAACAATCTTAAATTGTCAGTACAGCAGAGTCTCACTTATCCAACCTTCTCTCATCCAACGTTCTGTATTATCCAACACAGTCTGCCTCCCGCCTGGATCCACAACTGTTTCAATACATTACGATGTTTTGATGCTAAATTCGTAAATACAGTAATTACTACATAACATTACCATGTATTGAACTGCTTTTTCTGTTGCTTTGTTGTAAAACATGGTGTTTTGCTGCTTAATCTATAAAATCATAACGTAATTTGACATTTAATAGGCTTTTCCTTAATCCCTCCTTATTATCCAACATTTTCGCTTATTCAATGTTCTGCCGGCCAGTTTATGTTGGATAAGCGAGACTCTACTGTATATGCCATATATAGAGAATTATAAAACTAAACACGACACTGCTTCAGTTCAAAGGAACTTTACATTCCCTACAAAAATGTGTTTTGGGGGATCTTTTTGATTAGCAAACACTGTTAAACTCTGAAGTAAGATTTAGTCCATTGTTTGTGAAAACATGCATTCTCTTCAAGACTACGTTTACAGTTTATGATTTACCACAGGTTGATTTTTATTTTTCCACTTTGGAAATATAAACATCCGTTCTTGTACCTGCAAGGTATAATCTTTTGCAGAATTTAGCGCTGGCATAGATGGTCATCAGCACAGAATTCAGACCTCTTTTTTCAAGTGTCTCTCGTATGTCTTCAGGATTTGAAACAACAAAGGTAATTCATAAGTAGTAAAAATAAATTATTTCAAACAAAACTCCCAGTCCTTTCACAGTTTCTTTTTCAAATATTTGAGAGGACACGGGCTAAACATTTCTCTCTCACACAGACTCTTCTGATGTGCTGAGAGGAGCATGTGTTTGCACTGATACACATAGGAACTAGAACCACAGAATTATAGATTTGTGGGGAACCACAAGAGTCTGCTAGTCCAATCCATTGCCATGCAGGAATCCACAGTTAAACCACCATGGGAAATGGTAACCCCATAACAATAGTGAAGGATAGTCTACTATCCTCTGGAGTAGGGTATCCTTATTAATAAAGGGACTTGGGGCGGCTTACAAGGTGCTACAAGTGTAGTATATAACACAAGCAGTACATGAGTATAAAAAAACCCACTATTAATACATCAAATAAAATAAAAACACAATTTAAAATGCAGACGATCTGTAGTTAAAACTAGCCACTTCCAATCACAACTGTCAATACTATCAAAGAGGTTCCCTTGATTTGTGTTGTTGAAGACTTTCATGGCTGGAAGCACTGGGTTCCTGTGAGTTTTTCGGCCAAGTATGGCCATGTTCCATAAGCATTCCCTCCTGACGTTTCACCCACATCTATCCGCAGAGGTTGTGAGGTCTGTTGGAAACTAGGAAAATGGGGTTTATATATCTGTGGAATGTCCAGGTGGGAGAAAGAACTCTTGTCTGTTTGAGGCAAGTGTGAATGTTGCAATGGTCCACCTTGATTAGCATTTAATGGCCTTGCAGCTTCAAAGCCTGGCTGGTTGCTGCCTGGGGGGAAATTCTTTGTTGTTATGTGTTAGCTGGCCCTAATTGTTTCCTGTCTGGAATTCCCGTTTTTGAATGTTGTTCTTTATTTACTGTCCTGATTTTAGAGTTTTTAAAATACTGGGAGCCAGACTTTGTTCATTTTTATGGTTTTTTCCTTTCTGTTGAAATTGTCCACATGCTTGTGGATTTCAATGGCTTCTCTGAGTAGTAGTGTACCTGGTGGTTGTTAGAGTGGTCCAGCAGTTCTGTGTTCTCTGATAATATGCTGTGGCCAGGTTGGTTCATCAACTGCTCCTGATTCTCTTTTCTTGTCATTTGAATCTGTTGATCCGTGTTCACAGTTTCTTGAGCACCAGAAAAGGATATTTACACCATATTTTACCTTCGTAATTCACAGCGGTGAGCTGTGGGCCAGTGTTGATGCAACAAGCCATTGGCCTTTGGTCTCAAGAGTTTCCAGGAAAGGAAGAAGCATATTACTCCCCAACCTTCTCTTCTGCAAACTAAACATACTTAGTTGTTGTAGGTTTTTCGGGCTATATGGCCATGTTCTAGAAGCATTATCTCCTGACGTTTCGCCTGCATCTATGGCAAGCATCCTCAGAGGTTGTGAGGTCAATATGAAGACACATAAAATAGCACGATAGCGTAAATCAAACCAGGTTAATCAGGATTTGTAAATTTTATCCAACAGTTTTGCTGTGAGAGACTGTATGAAAATATGGACTTAATGGAAATATGTCATTTCTTTCCTTAGTCTTTAGTTCTTATTTTAAGAGGAAAGATTGAGCTTATAAATACAGAATCTTTTGTTAGTCCTTTAAAGGGATTTTTGACATTTCCAAGGAATGAAAAGTAATCCCCTCCTTTGTAAATTAGATGATAAATCACGCTGTATCCTTTGTTCCCATGGTAAATATTTAATAAAGATAATTCTTGTGCACGTGTACATACCTGTTTTATTTCATTTTGAAAATTTATTTTGAAATTGGAAATTAGAAAAGCACATCTAATTGCGGCATCTTAGTTTTGTGCTTCACCATAATGTGTCTTTCCACAACTCCATATGCTAACTAAGGGGCTGAGAGTTAATAATGAATTTGTTTGTTTTCATAGAAAATCTGTTTATGCAAAAAAACAAAAACAAACAAACAAACTAGGAATCATTCTGTTTAGGATATTTCATATGTCTTCATTGCTTCACATGTTTATTCACCAAAGCTAGCTGCTGGATCCTCAACAACCTCTGAGGATGCCTGCCATAGATGCAGGTGAAACGTCATGAGAGAATGCTTCTAGAACATGGCCAGATAGCCCGAAAAACCTACAACAACCCAGTGATGCCAGCCATGAAAGCCTTCGACAATACATTACACATACTTAGTTTCCTTAGCTGTTCCTTAGCTGAGAGGGGCTGTTCCTTTAAGCTTAAGCGACTGAGAGGGGAAAGGAAGGGGCCTGAGGTTGTTAGGAATGATGGGAGTTGTAGTCCAAAACAGTCAGAGGGCTGAAGTTTGCCCATGCCTGCTATAGAGTCATGCAAGAAGACGTAAAGAAATTGTAGAGAAGTGTTCTCCCTGGTAATTTTACGTCCTGTGCCCCTAACCCTAGTGAATGTGATGGCTTGACACAATACATTTCATCTCCCCTCGCTCCAAAAAAAGATTCAAGGCAGCTCATACCAATACAGATCACAAACAGTCGATACATAATATCTCCTTATTCATTTTTTGTCCAAATATTCCTTTCAGTCAAGATTTTTTGGAGAAAGGCTCGCTTTCTTCTCAGGTCAAGCGGGAGAAGAAGGTAACTCGGCCTAGTCTGGCCTCGTGAGCCGCCTCTCGCTTGAAGCATCAAAGCCCTCTTTCCCCAGCAAATTCCTTTGCTATATTTTCATTTTATTTTTATAGCAGTGTCACTGAGTTAAAAAGAGATAGATAGATAGATAGATAGATAGATAGATAGACAGACAGACAGACAGATCACAAATATATGTTGAGAAAGATCTGGGAAAGGTGACTTAATCCCACACTGGAAATAACTAAGGCGTGTCAGAAGACTTCCTCATCCTTTGAAAGGTGACTTCCACTGTCATCTGGTGGGAGTTGTTCCGATGGAGCACATTTTGTGTACCCTGGGGATTTGTTCCTACCATCCTTATGAAGCAAACATAATATATTATTGTTGTGTGCCCTCAAGTCCTTTCTAGTCTATGGGAACCCGAAAATTGCCCCCATTACAGGGTTTTCTTGGCAAGTTGTTTACCATTGCCTTCCTCTGAGGCTGAGAGAGTGCAACTTGCCTCAGTTAATCTCCATAGTATTTCAGAAATTTGCTTTTCTGAAATACTTGCTGCAACTGTAATTATGTATACATGAGGGGTTTTACACACAGATACAAACCCACCAGAAATATTATATATTAGCCATATTATATATTTGCTGTGGCCTAGTCTGTGTATATGTGCTTTGTGTGTGTATATATATGTGTATATGTGTGTGTTTGCCATGTATATATATGGTTTTGCGCATGCGTTGTATTTTTTTTTTTTTTTTTAGCATTTTAAGTCTCTTCTGTGTTTTTATGAGTGATGGTTTCTCATTGGCCTGATGGGTGTATTGTGTCCAAATTTGGTGTCAATTCATTGAGTGGTTTTTAAGTTATGCTAATACCACAAATGAACATTACTTTTTTATTTATATAGACTAGCCATCCCCTGCCACGCATTGCTGCGGCCAGTCTGTGTATATGTGCTTTGTGTGTGTATGTATGTATGTTTATATGTGTATATATGTGGTTTTGCGCATGTGTTGTAATGTATTACTTTTAATTTTTGGCTTTTAAAATCTCTTTCACTGTTTTTCAGTGTTTTTATGAGTGATGGTCACTCGTTGGCCTGATAGGTGTATTGTATCCAAATTTGGTATCGCTTGGCCCAGTGGTTTTTGAGTTATGTTAATCCCACAAACAAACATTACATTTTTATTTATATAGATTGTCAACCCTATAATCTGTATATACTGATGTTATGGCTAAGACACAGTGTTTTGGGCCTATGTGAGTGTAGCCTTAATATGCATCAGTTAGGCAATCATCTTTAGTGGGTGTTACCATTCCTCCTGATCCCGCATCCATTTCTTCTTGTAGCATGAAAGTGTGTTTGTGTGTTGCATGGCCTGTTCCAGACTCCCGAAATTATCCTTCCCTTCTGGACTATGGAGGATGATGCCTCATAAAGCTGAAGTAAAATCCGTCAAGATTTGGTACATGGATTGTAAGGAGCAGGCCATCTTCTCCCTTCCTCAGCAGCAATCCTATTTTCTATTCCTGGGCCTATATGCCATTGTAAATGTGTAGATTATGCTTGTAGCTAAATTAATTAAAACTAAATTAAAAATGAGCGTAAACAGATGAGCAGCAACTTCTCCAACTTCAGATATCCAACGCCCTATCTGTTTCTCACATCTGTGGTTTTAATTTTGCATTTTCTGCGTGGAATTCTCTTTATATTTCAGATCCAACTGGCTATCTTTATGCATTTTAGAGCTGAGAACAATGATGAAACAAGGTCATCTTCAAAAATAGATAGACATGTTCTTTTTCTTTTTTTCCATTACTATTTCCCACCTTTCAATACTGCAATAATTATTGTTATATCACTTCAGGAAAAAATATTTTGATATTTTCCAAAAAGGTATTTTGAAACATGATGCGTGGAAAGCAGTAGAATTTCTTTTCCTTGATTCAATAACTCTTTTCTTTTCAGCTGTTATCTCACTGAATTGAAGCTGAGTGATTGGGTGACAAGTGTCATCCTACAGGTTCAAGTATGCTATAATTAGAAGAGAATGAAACATACTGAAAGTGAAACAGTAACTTTATTTTTGAGATTGTGAAATCTACAATTTTTACTGTCTCGTTTTCTCAAAACAATTTGATTGTCTAGTTTTTGTGTGGGAAGCACTTGGAAACAATGCCATATAAAATCTGCAAGGTTATAGTATCAAATTATCTAGTGATGTAGGGAAGAGAGTCTAGCACTTTTCTCTGATAAACTAGTTATTGCTGCTTCAGAGTGAAGGAAATATTGGGGTTCAATGGAAATGTACAACTTTCCCTTATATATATATGGTAATAAGATGCACATTTAATATTGTTTTTAAGTTGTTTTTAAATTGTTTTAAATTGTTTTTAAATTGTGTTAGTTTTTAGCCTGTTCGTGTAAGCTGCTCCGAGCCCCAGGGGAGTGGCGGCATATAAGTTTGAATAATAAATAAATAAATCTGGTTGCAAAAGCTCATTAGTGTGAAGAGTAACTATGTCTCTTACAGCAATAGTTTTGCTTTAAATATGTATTACAAATATTCACAAGTATGGTGAACTGAAAATGAGCCAGATTAATTTCAAAGGCTAATATGCCAAGAACCATTTCTTAAATTTTAACCCTTTATTTAAAAAGGACCTATTAATCTATCTTTCTTTGTCATTGATTCGGAGAGTACTTAGATCAGTGCCAGTCTCAAAATGCACTTCTATTTAAATTGTATTTTATTTAAATTGTATTACTTATTTATTACTGTACAGGGTATTGAATATTGGCCATTTTATGTCTGTGAGCCACCCTAAGTCCCCACGAGGAAATGGGGCAGGATATAATACAGTTTTGTTGTTGTTAATATACTATTTGTTGATATTTCTTTTTATCTTTATATATGTTAACATTATATAATTGCTTTCTGCAGTACATACTGACATCTTAGAACCACTTCCTTCACAATGAAATCTATGGAAGATCAAGTTGTACAAGAAGAACCAGGATACCAAGATGATGAGGTAAGGGTTCAAAGCTGATCAGCACTTGTTGTCATTGAGGATGCTTCTATCTATACTGAAGGCATAATGAAGTTTAGTAGTGGATTAAAACAAACTTGTTTCAATGTACAGCACCTACACAAACACCCCAGGAATCAGTTTGAGGCTAGAACAGTGGTCACAGTATTCGCTAAATGCGGATCAGAACTGAACCCAGGAACCTCAGTATCTGCGGTTGGAAGTGATCAGACAGCCACTGGAGAATGCATGTTTCCCCCATATTTGGCATCCCAAGAGTGGTTTATTGACTTTGCCCATTCATGCTATACATATTGTAAGTCCAGGCAACCAGAGGGTGATAAGAAGGACTTCCTAACAGATAGAGATTACCTGTCAGACAGCAAAATCCTTTCAATCCTTGGTCTAACCTTGGGGTGGAGATCCACATCTGTTTCAACCTCAATAGCAAAATAACCAAGCTTCTGGTTGTTGTTTTTTTTTCATATTCCCTCAGGAATCCTTTTTCCAGGATATTGATCTTTTACAGAAGCATGGAATAGTAAGTACATTCTAAAGTGTTTCTTTACTAATACTGTCTGTCTTGTAAAAGGATAGCCAGTCAAGATCCACAGTCAAATGTTTAAAATCTTTGATAACTTCAGACCTCTGGAAAGAGTGGTCTGTTTCTCCTTTGGCACCCTGCTGGATAGAAAGAAAGATATGGAGCAGAGAGAATGGTGCCAGAAAGAAAAAAAATATTGTGGCAGAAAGTGAGAAAAGGGTGACGCCGCTGCATACTGCAGGCATTTGTCCTAGGCACTGAAATATTTCTTCCTCTGACATATTCTCCTTCCACCCTGAATGTGTCTCTCCATGATCTCAACAGACAAAAAATAATAATTCTGTGTCACTGTTCTAATAAATTACAGATTGTATAGAGCCAATGTGGCATAGTAGTTTGAACCATGACAATGACTCTGGAGAACAGGGTCAAAATCCTAAATCAGCACTGAAAAACCCATTTTAGAAAAACCTAAATGTAAGGAAAAATAAAATTGTGACTGATTAATGTTCCAGGAATAACATCCACAGACATCAAGAGTTCAAATCATATTTTCTCTTTTCATAGAATGTGGCTGATATCAAAAAGTTAAAATCAGTGGGAATTTGTACAATCAAAGGGATTCAAATGACAACAAAACGAGCACTATGCAACGTGAAGGGACTTTCAGAGGCTAAAGTGGAGAAGATAAAAGAGGCTGCCAACAAGCTTATAGTAAGAAAGTTCTATTGCTCATAATGAAGATTATCATCAGTGGTCCTTTGGATGTTAAGAATGTATAATAGTTAATATGCTTAGCAAGCCATTGTAGATTAGAATTGTTGTGGTACTATGGGGTTGAATTTGGACTAGGACTGCGGATATGAAGGGTCTGTTCCTGGCGAGCATTTATGCTAACAGCCAGTGTTCCAGAATAAAGAACACACTCACCAGCTGAAGACAGCCACCAAGGTTTATTTTACGATCTATCCAGGAAGGATGCAAGTAAGGTTGGTGCCAAAAATGTACAGGCATAACATGCAATACAGAGACACGAGGTTTTATACATGTGTCCTGATTGGCTGGTGCTCTGGTGACGTTGCCGCCTCCAGGTGGGGATTCCTGGTAGAGGGAAGGAGATGGAAGGGGGTTGGCCTGAGGAGGGCCAATCAGTTGTTGGGGTGCGGCTCTCCTGGAGGGCAGCAAGCCCAGGAAAATCTATGTACATATCAGGAAATACAGAAGAGTCTCTGATTGGTTTAATTGTTTCACTCCATGGTGATGAGGAAGTATCCTGAGAAAGGCAAGGGTGAGGAGCCTTAGAACAAAAGATAATGATCTTCAATTAAGCCTTGGATGTTAAATAAAGGAATTTAATGATTGTATATATCTTGAGTTTTGGTTTCAGCGGACAGCTATCTCTCAGCCTAATAGAACAATCAGCTGAGCAATTATGAGCCTGTAATATCAGATCTAAAGTGGAAACTGCCTGCTGATCCCTACATGGACACAATTGATCTTGATTGCCACCTTTATCTAGGGTTTTTTCCCACCCCTAGATATCCAGGGAATTCCCCAGCAGAGTCAGCAAGGAGGTAATGACCCCTGTGGCTGACTCAGGCAGAAGTCATATTATTAATATATTAAATACATATAACGGTAAAATATACAAGATAGGTATAGATCTACAAGGTAAGATCCAGTTTATTGAAGGGTTGAAAAAGGATAGATTATTTAAGAGATTTGCTGCTGCAAATCCGATCTGCACATGCATTGATACATATCAATGCATGTCTGTGAACCATTAATAAAAAAGATATTAAAATGAAAAGGGGCTTTTTAAGGGAGGGTTGTGGCTGCTAGTTTGTCTGTCATATGTGCCCTTTGTTGGTGTGGCGGAGATTCAGTGGTGGAGGGGAGGGGAAAATTAATTTCATTCTGGTGCCCTTGGATAACTATAAAACACCAGAGTGGGGTGTGAGCACTCCGGGATGAAAAATAGTTGCAAAGGTCACTACACTTTCTCAGACTGTATATGTACAATCCTTACTTCAAATGTAAGGATTACTGAGTCCATACATAGTTCTCAATGGATAGAGAGCTAATTTACTTTAGAATAACAGGTAAACTGTAAACCAAGGCATCTGTTGTATAATTAGATGCATTGACAAAAAGCATACAGAACCTTGCCCAAAATTTCCACTTGATGGTAGTTCTGTTCCTTTTTACTTTAATAATATGTCACTATAGTTGTTGATATATTCCACGTGGAATATTTTATGGTTGGTAGAACTCTTTCCCATTTTGTTTTGATTTGTTTTGAAGCTAAAAACAGCTGTATCTCATGGCATGTTCACTTTGAAAACAAATACAGTTAATCATTAATTTTAAGATGTATATGGTAAACACACAAAGAAAAAAATTAATAATAAATTCATTGGTTCCGAAATTTGAAATGGTTTTCTGATTCGGTTGCAAATGTGAAGATTTATTTCATTGTCTTCTTAAAAAATATTATCAACCAAATTGTCAAGATTATCTGATTCTAAATCCATTAAGGTTGCAATCTCATGCTTGCAGTCAATGAGATTTACCTCTGAGTAAACATGATTGAAGAAAAGAGTAAGTTTTGATTTAAAGATCCAGCATTGTTGTCTTTTATTAATATGCAAAGGATTTTAAATTTCTTAAATAACAGTGTCTTCTCTTAGGATCCTAATCTGTTTCAACTGCTTTGTGTTCTACACAGGAACCAGGATTTCTAACTGCTTTTGAGTACAGTGAGAAACGGAAGATGGTATTTCATATCAGCACAGGAAGCCAAGAGTTTGAGTTAGTAAACAATAAATACTGTTTTCTATTTAACCTTCCCTGCACATGTTTTGTTGCTGCTCTGTTGGTTTTATTTTGCTTATAAGTTTCCAATAGGTAAGCACTTAGAGATACCATTGCCATATTGAATAGTCCCTAGTCAGTTAAGAAGTTAGAGTTTAAATTATTCTCCATGTGAATATTATGAAATTTATTTAAGGAATAGATGTAAAAGAAGATACTTTAAAAGCACATTTTATTGTGAACTAGAAAATGTCAACATGTACTGTTTCCTACATAGTACAAAAATAAACTCCAGCAAAGGATCACCGCCTTGTCGGGGCGCTGGAGCTTGAGCACCTCAATGATGTCATGAGCGAAACCGTGAAGGGACACCCAAGATGGGACGGTTGTGGCAGAGAGGTCAGACCAAGCGTGATCCCTGGGGAAGGCAATGGCAAACCACTCCAGTATCCTTGCCAAGAAAACTAAATGGACCAGTACAACCAGAGATATGTCGGTATGCCATTGGAAGATGGGACTCCCAGGTCGGAAGATGGCCAAAATGCTACTGGGGAGGAGCAGAGGATAAGTTCAATTAGCCCCAGATGTGATGACGCAGCTAGCTCAAAGCCGAAAGGAAGGCTAGCGGCCGACGGTACTGGAGGCGAACGACGAATCCGATGCTCTAAAGATCAACACACCATAGGAACCTGGAATGTAAGATCTATGAGCCAGGGCAAATTGGATGTTGTTATTGGTGAGATGTCAAGACTAAAGATAGACATTCTGGGGGTCAGCGAACTGAAATGGACTGGAATGGGCCACTTCACATCAGATGACCACCAGATCTACTACTGCGGACAAGAGGAACATCGAAGAAATGGAGTAGCCTTCATAATTAATAAGAAATTCGCTAAAGCGGTGCTTGGATACAACCCAAAAAATGACAGAATGATCTCAATTCGAGTGCAAGGAAAGCCTTTCAACATTACAGTGATCCAAATATATGCCCCAACCACAGCTGCTGAAGAAGCAGAAGTAGATCAGTTCTATGAGGATCTGCAGGACCTACTGGATAATACACCAAAAAGAGACATTATTTTCATTACAGGAGACTGGAATGCCAAGGTGGGAAGTCAAATGACAACTGGGATCACAGGCAAGCATGGTCTGGGAGAACAAAATGAAGCGGGACGCAGGCTGATAGAATTCTGCCAGGAAAACACGCTGTGTATAACGAATACTCTCTTCCAACAACCTAAAAGACGGCTTTACACATGGACCTCTCCAGACGGTCAACACCGAAATCAGATTGACTACATCCTTTGCAGCCAAAGGTGGCAGACATCCATCCAGTCGGTGAAAACAAGACCTGGGGCTGACTGTAGCTCAGATCACGAACTTCTTATTGCCCAATTTAGAATAAAACTAAAGAGATCAGGGAAAATACACAGACCAGTTAGATATGATCTCACTAACATTCCTAGCGAATATACAGTGGAAGTGAAGAACAGATTTGAAGGACTAGATTTAGTAAACAGAGTCCCAGAAGAACTATGGACAGAAGTCCGCGACATTGTTCAGGAGGCAGCAACAAAGTACGTTCCAAAGAAAAAGAAAACCAAGAAGGCAAAATGGTTGTCTGCTGAGACACTGGAAGTAGCCCAAGAAAGGAGGAAAGCAAAAGGAAACAGTGATAAGGGGAGATATGCCCAGTTAAATGCGCAATTCCAGAGGTTAGCCAGAAGAGATAAGGAACTATTTTTAAATAAGCAATGCATGGAAGTGGAAGAAGACAACAGAATAGGAAGGACAAGAGACCTCTTCCAGAAAATTAGAAACATTGGAGGTAAATTTCAGGCAAAAATTGGTATGATAAGAAACAAAGATGGCAGGGACCTAACAGAAGCTGAAGAGATCAAGAGAAGGTGGCGAGACTATACGGAAGATCTGTATAGGAAGGATAATAATATTGAGGATAGTTTTGACGGTGTGGTGAATGAATTAGAACCAGACATCCTGAGGAGTGAGGTTGAATGGGCCTTAAGAAGCATTGCTAACAACAAGGCAGCAGGAGACGACGGGATCCCAGCTGAACTGTTTAAAATCTTAAAAGATGATGCTGTCAAGGTGATGCATGCCATTTGCCAGCAAATATGGAAAACACAAGAATGGCCATCAGACTGGAAAAAATCAACTTATATCCCCATACCAAAAAAGGGAAATGCGAAAGACTGCTCAAACTTCCGTACAGTGGCCCTTATTTCTCATGCCAGTAAGGTAATGCTCAAGATCCTGCAAGGAAGACTCCAGCAATACATGGAGCGAGAGTTGCCAGATGTTCAAGCTGGGTTTAGAAAAGGCAGAGGAACGAGAGACCAAATTGCCAATATCCGCTGGATAATGGAGAAAGGCAGGGAGTTTCAGAAAAACATCTACTTCTGCTTCATTGACTATTCTAAAGCCTTTGACTGTGTGGATCATAATAAATTGTGGCAAGTTCTTAGTGGGATGGGCATCCCAAGCCACCTTGTCTCTCTCCTGAGGAATCTGTACAAGGACCAAGTAGCAACAGTAAGAACTGACCACGGAACAACAGACTGGTTCAAGATTGGGAAAGGCGTACGGCAAGGCTGCATCCTCTCACCCAACCTTTTTAACTTGTATGCAGAACACATCATGCGATGTGCGGGGCTGGATGAATGCAAAGCTGGGGTGAAAATTGCTGGAAGAAACATTAACAACCTCAGATATGCAGATGACACCACTCTGATGGCCGAAAGCGAGGAGGAGCTGAGGAGCCTTCTAATCAAGGTGAAAGAAGAAAGCGCAAAAGCCGGGTTGCAGCTAAACGTCAAGAAAACCAAGATTATGGCAACAAGAATGATTGACAACTGGAAAATAGAGGGAGAAACCGTGGAGGCCGTGACAGACTTTGTATTTCTAGGTGCAAAGATTACTGCAGATGCAGACTGTGGCCAGGAAATCAGAAGACGCTTACTTCTTGGGAGGAGAGCAATGTCCAATCTCAATAAAATAGTAAAGAGTAGAGACATCAGACTGGCAACAAAGATCCGCCTAGTCAAAGCCATGGTATTCCCTGTAGTAACCTATGGATGTGAGAGCTGGACCTTAGGGAAGGCTGAGCGAAGGAAGATCGATGCTTTTGAGCTGTGGTGTTGGAGGAAAGTGCTGAGAGTGCCTTGGACTGCGAGAAGATCCAACCAGTCCATCCTCCAGGAAATAAAGCCCGACTGCTCACTGGAGGGAAAGATACTAGAGACAAAGTTGAAGTACTTTGGTCACATCATGAGGAGACAGGAAAGCCTAGAGAAGACAATTATGCTGGGGAAAGTGGAAGGCAAAAGGAAGAGGGGCCGACCAAGGGCAAGATGGATGGATGGCATCCTTGAAGTGACTGGACTGACCTTGAAGGAGCTGGGGGTGGTGACGGCCGACAGGGAGCTCTGGCGTGGGCTGGTCCATGAGGTCACGAAGAGTCGGAGACGACTGAACGAATGAACAACAACAAAAATAAAATGCAGTCTTTCCACATAGGTAGATAATATATAAAACAAAATAAATAATAATTTCACATTGCTTTCTTTGCTTCATAGTCTTATTTTACTAACCTTTTCTTTCTCCCATCTTCTAGTAAGCTTCTGGGAGGTGGGATTGAAAGCATGGCAATCACAGAAGCCTTTGGAGGTGAGTCTGGGTGCATGGGTTTACTGTGCTTGACTTTATTGGCTTGTTTCTCTCTCTGCAATGTCCTTTTTGGCATTTCTGTTGGATTATACCAGTTTATGTCTTGGAGTGGCTGACACAAGTGTTTATGTGATTACTTTAAATGAAAGTTCATTTTAAGTCGTGTCCTAAGGATCTTCTAACACCAGCCCCTTCTCTAACACAAGGAGCCCATTTTTTTCTACTTGGAATTGCACTGAGAAAACAAAAATACATTTTGGTACAATGCCAACTTAATGGTGTTGGTTATTGTGTTTACTTTCCCACAGTCTGGTCATTCTTAATCACATCTTTCCTCTTGTGATTGATAACAGCTAGGTAAGGTTTGCAAACATTACATTGGCCTATACACATTTTGGTGCCTCCAATATTAGACCTGTTTCTGGCTATACTTGACTTCCTGATTCTAAAAATGGCAAAGTTTTCCTCTATCAGCTCTAATTTTTGAGATATGCCATCTACCAGTCTTCATCTGCTTGCCCATAGAGAATACTGATTATAATATCTAAGAAACTAGAGCTGATGCAGTTGATCCAATACAATTTTCTGAATCAGAGCCCCCAGTAGCCCCAGGAACAGGCCAAAATCCAAGACGCTGTCGTATCTTTATTTTGAATTATAATAGGACATCCTTGTAAATGTGGTGTCTGTGAACTGTATTATAATATCTCTTCTTGGATGACATTGCAAGATCTGGTGTGTGTGTGTTAAAGCTCTGTTGAGTTAATCATTTCATCTTATTGCCTCTGCACACACCTGTAGACCTTCTATGGCATGGGCTTTGTGATGAAAGATTTAAAAATTGTGTTAATGGTTGGAAATATTAAGGTGAGCATCTTTAGTACTAAAATGTATTTCTGTTTTTGACTTTTTTATTAGAATTCCGAACAGGCAAAACACAGCTCTCCCATACTCTCTGTGGTATGTATGTAACAATCCAATGAAAGACAAGAGGTAGTCCCTCGATTGCTGAAGGATATTTATTTATTTACAGTATTTCTATCCCGCCTTTCTCAGCCCGAAGGTGACTCAAGGCGGTTTACAAAAGGGCAGCAATTTGATGCCATAACAATCTTAAAAAATACCTGTTTGAAACAGCATGTTTTCCCCATTTTAACACTTTGCACTAGCATTTGTATTGTGAGTAAACCCTGGAAAGTAAGGTAAAAGGTAAAGGTAGTCCCCTGACATTAAGTCCAGTCATGTCTGACTCTGGGGTGTGGTGCTCATCTCCATTTCTAAGCTGAAGAGCCAGCGTTGTCCGTAGACACCTCCAAGGTCATGTGGCTGGCATGACTGCATGGAGCGCCGTTACCTTCCCGCTGGAGCGGTACCTATTGATCTACTCACATTTGCATGTTTTCGAACTGCTAGGTTGGCAGAAGCTAGGGCTGACAGCGGAAGCTCACGCTGCTCCCCGGAATCGAACCTGCGACCTTTCGATCAACAAGCTCAGCAGCTCAGTGCTTTAACCCACTGCGCCACCGGGGGCTCCTTTTCTGGAAAATAAACACAGGTGTAATTTGCAAATCTCATCAGTGGGTTACATGTACCTGTGGAATTATTGCATTTCCCTTTACATCTAGTTTGACTCTGAGAATTGTTTTATCTATATATCTCTTATACTGGCAGTATACATAATTATGATTTCTTGACTGCAAGTTACCAGGCTTTTAGATTTGTCATTTAATATTATGCATTATATAGTGACAGCCCAACTTCCAGGAGCGGATTATACTGGTGGGAAAATTATCTTCATTGACACAGAAAACACTTTGTATCCTTTCTCTTAAGATATTGTATTCTAACAGAATGTTTTGGAAGAGTTTCCTAATGTTAATAATACAACAAGAAGTATGAACTGTATAGGCAGTTCCAGAAGTTACAAACAAGATAGGGTCTGCAGATTTGTTCTTAAATTGAATTTGTATGTAAGTCGGAACAGGTACATTTTTAATTGTAACTCCAGATAGAAACACACATATACACATTCATACATACACACCAGCTTTGGATAGCAAAAGGAAGAGTTAAGACCCCTGTAGTATTTGTTTTGCTGTCTAGGCCCCTATTCAGACGATTTCACCTTACTTTCTGTCCCTGTGACCACTGGATTTTGAAAAAATTGGCTTGTTGTAGAAAGAAGTATTGGTGAAAAAGTGTCAGTAGAAACACCTTCCAGAAGTGATATTCCCTTCCAAAGGGTAGATTTCTCACAGTTCCTGTTGTCTCACTCCCGTTCTTAACTATGAGTCGGATGTTTGTAATGTGGGGACTGCCTATAGTGAAAAAAACAGAGCTATTTTTTTTATTAAAGCTGACATTTATTGAGCAGACTGTGCCAAACAAGTAATTGGTTTTTATTAAATAATTTATGTTATTTTATGTTATTTGATGTTATTTTTATTATTTGCATGTGTGTATTGGATCTTCACTTTTATATTTCAGAAACTAGTTTGTAAAGATATTCCTTAACTAGAAAACATTCCAGTCGTCCAGACCGTCTTCGTGATATTGCTGATCGCTTCAATGCAGATCATGATGCAGTTCTTGACAATGTCCTGTATGCACGGGCATATACTAGTAAGACTACAATTCAGCTCGAACTGGAAATCCTCTCGAATTATGAGATTAACTAATTGTCATAAATATAGAAATGCAAGGAGAAACAAAAACAAAAACAGCCACTTTTCTCCTTGCATTTTGTATTGCGATCAAGTTCATGGTAATGCATTCTCATTTATTCCACATGTATAGTATTATTTTACTGGAAATTCCAATAATCAATGTACTAAACAGAGGCTGGATGGCCATCTGTCAGGGGTGATTTGAATGCAATATTCCTGCTTCTTGGCAGGGGGTTGGACTGGATGGGCCATGAGGTCTCTTCCAACTCTTTGATTCTATGATTCTAAATAAAAGTAAATTCTATTGTATTATTTTAAAGACCTACATTTAAAATTAAACTATAAGCGTTATTTACATTTGGAAGACCCACAGTATATTTTTCCTCACAAAGAGGAAAAACATTGTGCTTCTAAGTTCTTTCCATTGAATGCATATCAAAGCACCCAACAAGCCGTGGGCTTTATCTGCAGCATAAAGAGTACAGTTACCCTAGGAAAGAAAAGGAGTTAAATAATCTATAGTTACAGATATAAGATTAATTTTAATTTTTTGTCAAGGCATACATTATATTATTTTTCATTTTTCTATTGCAGAGAAGCTGTTTTGAATACTTGAGTAGGATTTAAAAAATATCTTAACTATGATATTTTGTGGAGATAACCTTGAATATAACATTATTACAGATCTCAGGTGAAATTCTGCAGCAGTTACAGGCAATTGTACTAAAAGAGTTTTTATAATAAAAGGAAAATGAATAGTCTATTATTTTAATGTGATTTAGGTGTGAATTTTATTAGTATATACAACTCTTCTTACTGGTTGGATATTTAGATTCTCTTAAAATGTGAAATTTTAGATAGGAAATAGTGGGCTCAAAGCGTTTTATAGGCTTGGATACAAAAATCTTGACCAGGGCAAAATAAAGCTACCATGAGGCAACTAGAATATAGCTCTATTTGCAGATAAATTATATTGGTGTTCTTTCTTACAACTTCAACTTTGGTTGCAAACTGCTTTCCCTGTTTTTAATATTCTTCCATGGCACAAGGTGAGCATCAGATGGAATTGCTTGACTTCGTTGCTGCCAAATTCCACGAAGAACCTGGCATCTTCAAACTATTGGTATTTTTGATGTTCCTGTTAGCTATTTGCTCTACTTCCTTAACATATATATTGCGTGTTTTGAAACTAACTTTTTACAAATCTTTCTCACACAATTATTGCTGCAGGTTATTGATTCCATTATGGCCCTGTTCCGCGTGGACTTCAGTGGTCGTGGGGAACTGGCTGAAAGGCAACAGAAACTGGCTCAGATGCTATCAAGGCTTCAGAAAATATCAGAAGGTAGACGAAACATTACAGACAATAAGATGTTGCTGATTCCCTTCATAAAAAGCGAGTTTTTATGTAATTCATTCAAACTTTCAAAAGTTACAATATAATTATCAAACAATTTACCAGAACAGTTGTGAGAAATTCATATTCAGATCTCCATGTTACTAGAAAACATTGGATAAGGACATCTCCACATGGGAAAAAATATCTGGGAGTCTCAGATTTTGTTCCTGCAGAAGCCTATTTTATTTTGAAAATCTACAAGATGTTTTCCTCAGTCCAAACAACTTCCTGTGCATTGAAATACATGTCATTTGCACTTCCTAAGTCTGGTATACTCCCCAGTAATTTTGAAATGAAAATGGTTTTAATACTTGCATCTGTATTCCTGTTGTCTTAGAAGCAGTAAAGATGGTTTCCTTCAAGTAAACACATTGATTGTTTTTAGGGCACAGATGCAACAGATTAAGCAAAGGCGAGGAAAATTTTGTCACTAGAATAAAATGTCCCTAGTGCTTAACTCGTTTAATATTTGTAAAACAATATAGCATGGTGGCTATAATTTAAGATATGCAAATGAGGTCATATTACTAGCAGAAAATAACAAAGAATGGAAAAAATTACTGCTCAGTGTCAAGGAATCAAGTGCAAAGGCAGGTTTATGCCTGAAAATTAACGAAGCAAAAACAATGGTCACAGATTATTTCCATAACTTTAATATATACGATGTAGGCATTATAAATAGTTCTGATATTTAATAGTTTTAAATTGCTCTTCTTTCTGTTTCAGACCATTATGCTATTTGTTAGGAATGGTTTAGAAAGGGCTTTATCCTGCTTTGTGTCATTAAAAAAAGCTTTCTAGCTTCTAGTTCTCAACCATATTATACTTTGGGAAAGTTGTTGTTTTGAAAGTCAGCACATGTTAAAGAAATAAATAATCTTCAAGACATTGTTCAAAGCTCATTGTTAGGGAAATGAGATAAAATGCAATATATTTACATTAAAATGTATTAGGGAAAATCGAATAAAATATAGCAGCTGACTGAAAAGTCTTGATAGAACTAAAAGATATCCGCCTGCAGAATTTTCCACTGGCATGGAATCTTACATAATCACGTTTTCTGAATGTTTCTGTTTCTGGGGAGATAACTGTGTTCAATGTTCATCAGTTGGTGTAAAAATTGTGTTGTTGCTCCTTAAATTTTAAAAAGTCTTTATCTTATATGAACTTCTATTGCTTGCAGCCCACTTCATAGGGTACATGGTGACGTAAATGTTGCACTGCTACCAAGCTGAAAAAGATTCCCAGTGGGAATTCTATTTAAGTTAGTTTTCTTTCTTCATGCCTATTCTTTTCCTTTGGTCTTTATTCTTGTAGAATACAATGTGGCTGTCTTTGTGACAAACCAGATGACTGCTGACCCAGGAGCAACTATGACGTAAGCATTTTCCTGATGGTATTACGAACCACAAAAATAAAAACTAAAGTAGTCTTGGAATGATGTTTAGATAGCTATTTATGAGGCAGATTCACCTGAAAGAAAAGATAAAAGATAAAGGAAAAAGATACCCAGAAAAGGTGGAATTCTGGAAGAACGGGTTGACAAAGCATAATAACAAAAAATCACATGAAAGAATTAAAATAAGAAAAATGTGAAAAATTATGTGGCTACACAGCAAACTCAAGGAGGAAGTGAAAGCAAAAACAAGTATGTATATAGAATGAGAGGAGGGGTGAATCACCTAAGGAAGAGTACAAATGTGTAGCCCAAGCTGGAATAGTAAAAGTGAAAGTGAAAGAAGCTGTGTTTCCCCCCCCCCCCCCAAAATAAAATAAATTATGTATCATTTTCTTATGTATATTTGAGGTCTTTTGTTTTAATAATGGTGGTGATTTTTAAAAGAATTCTTCATTAATAACAAATATTTATGTGGAATATGTGGATTAAAAGGCCTGCATAGTTTATGCATTCTCATTTGTGAAGTGGACAGGAATCCATTGATAGTCTGCCATCCCAAGTATCATGTCATAATGACAGAATCCAGCCTCCCCAAAACATCAGCCATCACAGGTTGAATATGGATTTTCCCCACGTTTAAATTACTTATAGCTTCTTCACTATGGCTGGAATGCCACAGGCAGTTTGGCTGCAGTCTGACCACTGTTGCTTTCAAGAATGCTTGAACTCAGTCTTTGGATCTATGTCACCTGGGATTTTTTGCATCAGGTTCCAGCTAAATCAGAAAATTACCAGGTATAAGTGATATGGTGTAAGATATGTAATGTGTATGTAGATCAGGAAAGGATCTTGCCCATAAATCAAAATCAACTGCATTAACAATTCACATTCAGTTGGTTTGCTTGTTTATTTAATTCAGCTTTCAGGCAGACCCTAAGAAGCCAATTGGAGGCCACATCCTTGCTCATGCTTCCACAACCAGGATTAGTTTAAGGAAGGGCAGAGGAGAGCTGCGTATTGCCAAGATATATGACAGGTAATGTAGAGTATGAATAAACTGATAAGAGTTCCTGCTACAGAATACCTGATTATTGTGACTAGTGTCTAATTCTGCTTTGGAAAGGGTGGAAAAAATAAACTTCAATAAATTAAGTACAGTATTGCATTTTGGAATTAAGATTTACATTTCAAATAATAGGAAAAAGTAATTTCTGACTTTTTTCACTCCCTCAAAAGATCAGTGTTTATAATTTGAAGTTATCACTAATGAGCTAAGGCTTTACCTTATCAAGAAATATAATGTGTTGTTTAGTATTCAGATTTACTGAACATGGACACTTCTAGATAAAGTATCTACAGGAAGACTGCTGTCTGTCATTCATATTTAGGTTGGGATCTTAATGATGCTGTCACTGTCATCCTGACATACCTTCCTGGTGATGCATCTGCCATCTGAACCCCCATTCGTAACTATGGGAAAACTGAAAGAGCAGACTAGTAGGCATGGATTGCATGAGCATGCATGACCATTATGGTGGTCTGAACATGTGCTACTGAGGCATATAGGGAAGTTGTTGCTGGGAAAGCCAGATGGCATATTGGTGAAACCACTTCTTTATTTGTTGCTTGCTGTGAATTTCCATTTGTGAGCCATAATATAGTGTCTTGAGAACAGGGTCAGTACATTTGTTGGAAACAATGACCTGTGAAGGCGAGGATAGATGACGCATTGGACACAGCCTAATTCTAAAGTAAATGTGTTGATTCTGACAATAAAGCAGAGCAATCTCCTTGCTATTAAGCAGAAGGCAAGGATACCTCTATCAGTCTCTTGAGTAATTAACATTAATATCTACTTAATGGAACTAATTTCCATGGAATTAGTTATTATCCACTCAAACACCAAAATTAGCTATTTAACTATGCACTTGATTCTTTTAAAAACCTTGAGTGCAATTACAGAGTTACACAAATATCACATATTTTGAAAATAATGTGTAGATTTCATTACTGATTTGATTAGGATGGGATGGTGCCAGCATTGAATATCAATTAGTACCAGATATGTGAAAGAGTCTAGCTTTCTAGCTTGAAGGCTGATGTTAATGATATATGAACATATTGTATGCCCCAACATTTGAAAAGTCCACTACAATTTCTCCTGCTAGAATAATACCAAAAAATGTATAGCACTTGATTATTATCTGTGCATTAGAATCATAGAATCATTGAGTTGGAAGAGACCTTGTGGGCCATCCAGTCCAACCCCCTGCCAAGAAGCAAGAAAATCGCATTCAAAGCACCCCCGACAGATGGCTATATCCAGCCTCTGCTTAAAAGCCTCCAAAGAAGGGGCCTCTATCACGCTCCATGGCAGAGAGTTCCATTGCTGAACAGATCTCACAGTCAGGAAATGCTTCCTAATGTTCAGGTGGAATTACTACTGCTACTATAGAACATGGCTTCTTAAACTTTTCTACTTGTGATGTCTGAGAAATGTTTATCTGGCCCTAAAATCAAACATTTACTGATAATAAAACAGTATTTGCAGGACTTGCTAAACAGGCTGATTTTCCCTTTTTATGAGGTATAGTTGAAGTGTCTTCTGCAGCACCCTCAGTAAACATTGCACAACAACTTCGTGTAAATGTCTAAAACAGCCACTAGGTGACATCAGGAAACCTTTACTGTTGCCAATTTTTTTTCTGAAGCCCAAGTTTGAGTTAAGGGGACACATTTGCAGTCTGAAGGGCTCAAATCCCTGTTCAACCTTCAAAGAAAGAAAAAGACAAACAGTCTGAAGAAATTAGATTTGCCATAAGTTGGAAATTACTTGAAGCACAAAACAACAACAATACTACTAGTGTTGTTGAAGACTACACTGGGTTGCTGTGAGTTTTCCGGGCTGTATATCCCAGAACATGGCTTCTGGAACATGGCCACACAGCCTGGAAAACTCACAGCAACCCAATATTACTAGTGTTGCTGTTTTATGCCTTTTTCCTAGTTTGGGATTCAAAGCGGTTTAGAACAGATTAAAAAGAATAATTAAAATACAAATAATATAAATGTTAAAAGACGATAAACTATCATAAAATAAAAACCAGTTAAAAACTTAAATCATTGGGGAAAATCAGCACAACAAAAATAACGGAAAGTTGAGCATATTGTTTATTCAAAACAAACCTTGTTTGCTTAGTCCTTAAAGTCCTGTTGGAACAGAAAGGTCTTCACCTGTCTGTGCAATGGAATTAGGGAGGATACTAGTCTATCTTCCTTAGGAAGGAAGTTTCAGAGCTTGGAGGAAACCACCAAGAACACCCACCAGCTGTAACTGTGGCCCCATCTACACTACATTATATGGTTAGTGTAGATGTGGCTTCCAAGGGTGATGGGACAGAGAGAGAGACCTCCCTAGTAGATCTCAAAACACTGGTATGTTCATAAGGGAGAATGCAGTTCTCCAAATAATCAAGACCAGAGATCTAAAGTTCTATGTGTGTATAGATGGTGATTAAATAGTGATGGGTTGCTGTGAGTTTTCCGGGCTGTATGGCCATGTTCCAGAAGCATTCTCTCCTGACATTTCGCCTACATCTATAGCAGGCATCCTCAGAGGTTGTGAGGATGTCTGCCATAGATGTGGGTGAAACATCAGGAGAGAATGCTTCTGGAAGCTGGCCATACAGTCCAGAAAACTCACAGCAACCCAGTGATTCCAATCATGAAATCTTTTGACAACACATGAAGTAGTGATTGTTTTGTTCAGAAGCAAAGTAAGACAAAAAGGATAATTGTAAAATAAGGATTATGTCTACCATGTTCAATTTTACAATACATTCAGTAAAAAAAATCTTCTTAAGCATTTTTACTCATGTTTGAGCAAAATTTAAATACTATCCATCTGTAAGACTTTAGTTCAATTTTTCTAAACATCACACCTACATCCATACTGAAATTGGAATCAATTTGTTTTTTTTCCCTCAGCCCTGAAATGCCTGAAAATGAAGCCACATTT
Source organism: Anolis sagrei (assembly GCF_037176765.1). Taxonomy (NCBI): domain Eukaryota; kingdom Metazoa; phylum Chordata; class Lepidosauria; order Squamata; family Anolidae; genus Anolis; species Anolis sagrei. The sequence goes on from NC_090025.1 coordinate 163,995,164, forward strand.
GCAATAACGGCTGGAGGAATTGGAGATGCCAAAGAGTAGACAGGTTGTTGTGGTGAACAGCTGAGGCACTTCATTGGTTCAGCATTCATTGTATCAAATTCAGATTTCCACATTCAATTTTTAAAATCTGGTTGCTGGGGGCTTTGTGGGTTTTTTAAAAAATTGGCAACAAGTAGCTTGGCAGAGGTAAGGTGCCAAGACATACTAATCACAGGTTAAGAGTCACCTAGTTGTCTTGAAAATGAAGACTTACCAACAAACCGCAAAATATATGAAATGATTTTTTAAGATATTTGACCCTGGTTATTACTGGATACTGGGTTTTTTTCTTCTTAAAACAATATTTAATTTAAACAACCTACCTTAATCTAAGGACCCTTGTATATTGTTGCAGTTTTTCTCTATATACATGAAAAATAGAAAATAAACATCTTGGAATGTTACTGAAAATGAACTCATATTAGTTTACTATCATTTTAAGAATTGTACTTTGTATCCATAGTTTCCAGATCAACCAGAGTTGTATTGGAAAATGGAAATTGTTTGTGCAGGAGGAATGGTAGTCTTTATAAAGTTTTTAAAATTACACGAGTCTTGAAAGATTTATTTTGTTGAAAATTAAATGACTGTATTTCTGCTTTTAATAAATACTAACAGTTGCCAGATTTTCCGTCTGTGAAAAGCCTTAAGCTACAAAATCTCATCCACCATGATATTCTATATGTTTGTCTCTAAAGACTGTTACTTGAAGGTGATGCTGAGTACCTCCAAACCCAGAAGAAGGGTTTAGCTATTAGTAAATGCACATGCCAGGTATCATGTTCTGCCTGTTCCCTTTTCTTCCTCTGGTGCAGTTTTAACAAGATTACGGCTATTTGCTTCCAATTTAAAGTAACTGCAACATATCCTTTTGTCCAAGCTTGGGCAATGTGTGAAGCTTGCTGAGTGGTTAGCACTAGTAGAGAAGGCTATAAGGACCCTGTAAAGTGTAAAACTATAAATCCAGGATTCTATACTACTAAGCTATAGAGGTTAAAGTTGTGACAAACTGCATCAATTTCACATTAATTGCATTAATTCAAATCATCACCCAAAGAGTGATGATTTGAATTCCAGCTTCCTCAGTTTTAACTGTCCCAAACATTACACAGGTTATCCTTTATGGCAAAATATGTGTCTTCGTTGGCTGGCTTGTATAAAAAAGGTTTCTCCACGGCTTGATGAACCAAACATGGCACACATACCCTTCATTAGCCAACTTAAAATAATTGAAGGGTTTGAACTATTAAAAAACCTACTCCTTTTGAGCCCAGAGGGAAAGAAAAGGAACAAAGCTGTTGCTAGGTGACATGTGTATGAGGGGAAGGGAGGAAGAAAAGGAGAGAAGGAAGAAAGTACCGGGAAAACTAGGAATCTCCACAGGCTTTTGGAAGCATGACCCTTTCGGAAATTAATTGGTTTTCACACTGTTTGGAAAGGCATGACCTTGTTAGAGATTATAACCTTTTTGTAAAGTATGATCTTCCTGAGAAGAGTTAAAAATATGCTTGAATCAGTCTTCTCCCTAGTAGTAAATATACACTAGTATTTATGCAAGGCAATTTAGGCTTCCTAGCTGTTAGGCTGATATACCTGGTTCTCTCTCTGAACTGTTAGGAACAAAGATATGCCAATGCATCAATATAGCAGCTCATCGGAAGTGTTATTTTCAATAGCCCAAAAATATATCTACTTTCCCATAAAATATATTGCTTTTAAATCATACTTTCAAGAGACCAAAAAATAAAGTAGTCTTTGTTAAAAGTTAACATATTTTATTTACTTACAAACTTCATGTATTTAGCATACAGGTACATTGCTTATTGGTTTCATGTTAACTGAATTATATTTAAAACTGTACTATACTGTACATCTGCTGCAAACAGACTCATATATTAATTGACACCTCACTTCAGCATACTATCTACACTCCTGCTCTAACTGACATTTACTGTCTCAACTAACTTCTAACTCCCAACTGACTCGACGTTGTACCCCAGATAGAGTTCACCTTGCCATTAGCACAAACCAGAAATCCAAAAGCAGTAGTAAAATACCAGTCGGATGAGAGCACATATAAAAAGGGGAAAATCCCCCAAAGGAGTAAGAAAGGCAAAATCCAACAGATAATCAGAAAAGGTAGTCAATATATAAAAACCCAACCAAGCTGGTGAGGAGTAAAACACTTCAAAGGCAATAATCCAAATGGTACAGGAAAACAAGAATCATAATATAAACATGAATCCAGAAAAACCATGGCTATAAGAACTTAAAACATGAATCAAAACACCCAGGAACCTGAACTGGAAACATGACTTGACATCCTTACTATTAAGCAGCGTTGCCTGATCTGAACTCTCAATGAGACACTATCTAATTTAAGAGCTGCAAAACATGAAGGCATTTTTGACCTTGAGGTTCTGGCTTGTGAAACTTTGCCTGTGCATCTTTCTCAATTATTCTTTTGGATTTCCCGCACCTGATGTTTTTTTCCCTTAAGTTCCAGCCTGATATCCCTGTCTAACTCAACTGTTCTCTTGGATGAGCTATCTTGGTCTGCTAGGTCTTTATCAGGAGTTGCTATGCTCCTTGTGGGTGAAAGGTCTTCTCCCTGTCTGCTGGACTCCAAAACAGTTCCACTTTCAAACTCATTCACCACTCCCTCAGGCTCTGAAACCCCAATCCCCTCACCACAACACTCAAGCCTCAACTGACTTCTGACTTCTCAACTGTGGTGTTCCACAGGGTTCAGTCTTGTCCCTCATGTTGTTTAACATCTACATGAATGTGCTAGGTGAGATCATCTGGAGTTTTGGAGTTCAATGCCATCTGTACGCAGATGATGTCCAACTGCACTCCTTTCCACCAGATGCTAAGGAGGCTGCCCAGGTCGTGAACCAATGCCTAGCTGCTGTGACAGTCTGGATGAGGGCGAAAAATTTGAAGTTGAATCCAGACAAGACAGAGGTCCTCCTGGTCATTTGCAAGGATGGGGTTACATTCCCTCTGAAGGCGCAGGTTCGCAGCTTGGGAGTTCTCCTGGACTCATTGCTGAGCCTGGAGCTTCAGGTTTCGACGGTGACTAGGGGGGCTTTCGTACAATTAAAACTTGTGTGGCAGTTGCACCCATACCTTGGAAAGTCAGACTTGGCTATGGTGGTCCACGCTCTCTTTACATCCAGGATAGACTACTGCAATGCACTCTACATGGGGTTGCCTTTGAAGACTATTTGGAAGCTTCAAATAGTCCAACAAGAGGCAGCCAGGTTAATAACTTGGCACACAACTCCCATGTTACGTCAGCTCCACTGGCTGCCTGTTTGCTACCGGGCACAATTCAAAGTGCTGGCTTTGGCCTACAAAGCCCTAAACACCCTGGTCCAGTTTACCAGTCTGAATGCATCTCCCTTTATGAACCAACATGAAGACTAAGATCTTCTGGGGAGGCCCCGCTCTTGGTCCTGCCTCTGTCACAGGCGTGTTTGGCGGGGATGAGAGAGAAGGCCTTCTCAGTTATTGCCACCCGGCTATGGAATTCCCTTCCTGATGAGATTAGATCAGCCCCCTCTCTTCTGTCCTTCAGAAAGATGCTAAAGACCTGGTTGTAGGACCAAGCCTTTGGGGCAGTGCAATGATGCAACAATAGGGAACTTCACTGACCAGGGCCAGCATGGTGTCTCGAGACGGTTTTGAACAGCTGATTTAAAAGTAGATATGAATGATTTTAATGTTTGTGTATATTTATAGTTATTTTATGTCCCGGCATGGAATATTTGCTGTTGAGTCCCCTTCAGGGTGAGAAGGGTAGAATACAAATGTTTCAAAGAATAATAATAATTCTAACTGACTTAACTGACTCCAACAGACTTCTGATTCAAACGCATTCTGAAATGGAGTCCCACTCTGAACACTCTAAGAACAGGGTCACGTGATCTCTAGTCCCTCCCACAACCTCTAACAACATAGAGTTAAGGGCAAAACTGCATACCAATATATACATACAATATAGCCAGCAATCTCAATTATATACAAAAACAAATATCTAGTGTAGGAAACTGGTAGGAGATTGCTATTTTCAACATGTAGTGGGGGAAGGATAACAGAATAGAAAAAAGGTATAAGAGAGGAGAGGAAAGTATGAGAAAGGAAGGAAGGAAGAAAGGAATGAAAGAAGGGCGGGAAGAAAGAAAAAAGTGAAGAGAAAGGAAAAAAGGAAGAGGGGAGGGGAGGATAGTAAAGAAAGGAAGAGAAGAAAGAAGCATGAGGGGGAAAAAAGGAAGAGCAAGCAAATAAAAGCGAAGATGTATGAGAAAAAGCAAGAGAAGAAGGAAAGGGAGATGGACAAGGCATATGAGGCAAAAGGAAGAAGAAAAGAAAAAGCCACAAAGAAAATGCAAATATATATGGGAGTATGTTGTCAAAGGCTTTGATGGCCGGAATCACTGGTTTGCTATGAATTTTCTGGGCAGTACAGCCCTGTTCCAGAAGCATTTTCTCTTGATGTTTCGCCCACATCTATGGCAGGCACTATTTATTTATTTTAATTATTTTGAATGTTTTTACCCTGCCCTTCTCAACCTCAACTCAGGGCAGCTTCCAACTGGCAACAATTCGATGCCGCATAATAAAATACAAAACACCAATAATTATAATAGTTAAAAGCATAAAAACATAAAACATTAAAACAATATACTTAGAGTCCACTGAGTTATTACCAGTCTGGTGGTCATTTAACTAGCTGTATACTATGATTGAGTACTCTGTTTAACTTATCCATAATCCATTTCCAAGCCATTGTCAACATTGTCAATTGTCATTTCTGCTTAATTACCCGAAGGCTTGGTCCCACATCCACGTTTTTATCTTCTTTCTAAAGGTGAGGAGGGATGATGATGACCTAATTTCCCCGGGGAGTGAATTCCACAGGCGGGGGGCCACCACCGAGAAGGCCCTGTCCCTCATCTCCACCAAACGTGTTTGAGACAGAGGCGGGGCCGAGAGCAGAGCCTGCCCAGAAGATCTTAAACTCCAAGGTGGGATGTAGGAGATACTTTCGGACAGGTACGCTGGACCAGAGCTGTATATTGTTTTGAGGATGTGTACCTCACAATCTCTGAGGATACCTAGAATAATAGAATCATACAGTTGGAAGAGACCTCATGGGCCATCCAGTCCAACCCCCTGCCAAGAAGCAGGAATATTGCATTCAAAGCACCCCCCAACTGATGGCCATCCAGCCTGTTTAAAAGCCTCCAAAGATGAGGGCAAAATGTCAGGAGAGAATGCTTCCAGAAAATTGCCATACAGCCCGGAAAACTCACAGCAATCCAATATACACAAGTAGGTTTTTTTAATTTCAGAAATTGATTGTGAAAAAAGCATTTTATTGCCATTGTTATTAGCATTATTAAAGAATCAGTCGTAGAAATAAAAAAAAACTTTACTTCAGCTGCGGATGAACTATACAAAAACCAAGTCTGAGTTCCTTAGAAACAAGGAGAAACCAGTCATCCTGGCTACAGACACAAATATATAACTCGGCTGCTTTTTCTGGGATTGTTTCACTGATTGATGTATCAAAGCACATTAATAGCTAGACAGAAGTGAACTTAAATGTACAGACTTTCTGTATTTTTGAAGGGCCAAACAGAGAAAGCTGGGGGTGAAGTCTCCATATCTTCCTTTGTGGCCTAAGTCTAAGAGAACAGTTCATTGTTCCACAAAGCCGGTCCCGCCTCTTGCCTGTCCAGTTGGAAGTTAGTATTCTTTAAACAAAAATACGCTACAGAGAGTGCGGAGTTGTGCTCCTTCCCAGCAGTTCCTACGCCGGAAACTAGTTTCTTTACGCTAAAACCGGCACAGGGAGCTTACGCAGATTGCGGAGGCGGTTGTGTTTCTTCCGGGGTTCGATGATTCGAGAATAGGCAGAAAGGTGGCGTTAGCCTGGACTTTGTCAGCGTATCTTAGGGGCAACTTGGCGAAAGTGCCGTTGAATGCGCAATTAGCGCACAATTGGCTATTCAGAGACGCGCTTTACGCAAGAGTGGGCTGGGCTGATAACGTAAAGTGAGGCGAGCTCGGGCGGCGGCGGCCATTTTGTGTCAGCAGGCCGGAGAAGAAAGACAGGGGAGGTTCTCCTCAGCGGCGCCTGGCTCGAGTCGGCCCGGAATTTGACCCCAAGCGCCTCTCGAGTCAAGGAAATAAAGCTCCGAAGGCTGCTTCTGAAAGGATTTAGACAGAAGCTGCTTGTTGGTTCCTTCGAGGCCGGCCTGTTGTCCTTTTCTCAACCCCCGCGCCGGCGACTGACTCTCGGCCTTCGAGGATGCGAGGCTTCGGGGACCGAGGCCGCGACCGAGACCGCGGCGGGTGAGTGGATGAGGCCTAGCAAAGGACGCCACGCGAAAGCTCCCTTTAGGGGGCCTCCCAGGCTGAACGTTAGGCCTTTCTTGGTCACTATCAAAGCAGAGGGAAATAAGGGGTCGTCTACACTGTCGATTTAATCCAGTTTGCGTCACTATTGCTGTGGAATCCAGGGATTTGTCGCACTCTCCCCCCCCCCCCCGGCTATGTCCCTGGAGAAACTACAGCGCCCAAAGAATAATAATAATAATCATACAAATACAATATATACCATTATTATTATTATTATTATTATTATTATTATTCTTTGGGCGTTGTAGTTTCTCCAGGGAATAATAATAATAATAATGGTATATATTGTATTTGTATGATTATTATTATTATTCTTTGGGCGCTGTAGTTTTATTATTATTATTATTATTATTATTATTCTTTGGGCGTTGTAGTTTCTCCAGGGAATAATAATAATAATAATGGTATATATTGTATTTGTATGATTATTATTATTATTATTCTTTGGGCGTTGTAGTTTCTCCAGGGAATAATAATAATAATAATAATGGTATATATTTATTATTATATAATAATAATAATTATTATTATTATTCCCTGGAGAAACTACAACGCCCAAAGAAGAAGAAGAATAATCATACAAATACAATATACACCATTATTATTATTATTCCCTGGAGAAACTACAATGCCCAAAGAATAATAATAATAATTCTTATTCCCTGGAGAAACTACAATGCCAATTATTATTATTATTATTATTTGGCATTGTAGTTTCTCCAGGGATTTAGCCCTGGAGAGACTAATAATAAAAAACCACACTTTAAACATAAATCATATTAAAAACAGTGCATCAGCAAATATCAAAACAGTTAGAAGGCGCGTTTACAATAAAATTAAACTAGCTTCATCTGCTCTGGCTCAATGTTATGGTATCCAGGGAGTTGTAGTTCTATAAAGGGATTTCCAGCCAAAGAGGGGTTGGTGCCTCTGCAGCTGCTACAATTCTATAGCATTGAGCCCTGGCAGTTGAAGTTTTGTCAAACTCTAAAGTAGGTAGGGAGCCAACTTGGGCCCTCCAGGTGTTTTGGACTCCAACTCCCACCATTCCTAACAGCCTCAGGCCCCTTCCTTTTCCCCCTCAGCCGCTTAAGCAGGAAAGGGCCTGAGGCTGTTAGGAATGGTGGGAGTTGAAGTCCAAAACACCTGGAGGGCCCGAGTTTGCCCACATCCGCTCTACAATGTAAGTCAGTTGAGGTCACACTTACAATAAACTTTATTTATATCCCATCCTCTCTCCCCAAGGTCTCATGGCGGCTCACAATGGACTCTTTTAAGTCACAATACTGTGGACTCTTTTAAGTCACATTATGAATTATGACTTTGAATCTTGTGTTGTGTTAATGTACTGATATGTTTACTATTTTTTCTGCTTTTCTCCTGATTTTAATGTATGGTGTATATTGTATTTGTATGATTATGTTTGTTATGGCATTGAATTATTGCCAATCTGGAAGCCGCTCTGAGTCCCCTTTGGAGTGAGATAGAGTGGGGTAAAAATATAGAAAATTATAAGCAGAAGACATCATGTACAACCTATAATCATAAACCAAAAGTTTGAAAAACGAATCACAATAAAATAAATGTACTTCTAAAGTGCCATCTACACTAGTGGTTCTCAACCTATGGGTCCCCAGGTGTTATGGCCTACAACTCCCAAAAATCCCAGGCAGTTTACCAGCTGTTAGGATTTCTTGGAGTTGAAGGCCAAAACATCTGGGGACCCAGAAGTTGAGAACCACTGATCAACACTGACCATTTAAGGCAGTTTGGATTCTATTTATCTCCTAATATATCAAGTTAGAATTGCAGCCTAGTTGTTTTGGAACTCATAAAATTTCTTTCTGGATCAGAAAAAAATATGTATTGTGACATTCCTGAAAATGGCCTAGCCTTAGGCTGAATCTTTATTCAGCAGGATTTGGAAAATCACAAGACAGTGAATGATACCTTTCTGAATGGGAGCAACGAGATTTTATTATGCTTTTAAGTAATTATTTTATATTGCTTTCATTTATTAACTTTGGTTAGTTATTATAAGTGATGTTATCGTATTATTGGTTTGAATTGGTTTGTGTGTTTTCATTAATGGCATTGAATGTTTGCCACTTTTTTGTGTGGAAACTACCCTGAGTCCACTTGGGGAGATAGAGCAGATTATAAATAAAGTGTTGTTGTTGTTAGATACACAACAAGATTAGTACACAGCAAATAAGATCACTAAGCTGACTTTTATATTTGATCACACGTCAAGACACTTCCCAAGTGTCTAGAACTGTGTAATGTATTGGGGTTTTGTTTTGTTTTTTTGCCGTGTCAGGAGCGACTTGAGAAACTGTAAGTTGCTTTTGACGTGAGAGAATTGGACGTCTGCAAGGACGTTGCCCAGGGGACGCCTGGATGTTTTGATGTTTTATCATCCTTGTTGGGAGGGTTCTCTCATATCCCTGCATGAGGAGCTGGAGCTGATAGAGGGAGCTCATCCGCATTCTCCTGGGGTTTGAACCTGCGACCTATCAGTCTTTAGCCCTGTCAGCACAAGGGTTTAACCCACTGCGCCACCGGGGGCTCCTAATTGTATTGGTGAATAATGTGTACAAATCCAGGTAGGGTGGCCTCCTGACAATTTTGTCAGCGCAGATTGTTTTTAAGTGCAGGCCAAGGTCTTTGGCACTGCACCAGGAAGGGGCATTATTATTATCTGCAATGACCACCTAAATCATTTTCAAACCATTATTTGCTGTGTAGATTATTAAATAAGAAAGCCTAGGTTCCAGTTTGATGCCCCGATGGTGAATGCCCAAACTGATGCCATATGGAAGGGTGCGGAATTAGTAGGGGTTGACACAGCTTGCACTGCTATGGAATTGTGTTAATTGCCACTTTGCAAGGTCTTTAGCCTTCTCTGCCAAAGAGTGCTACCACTCCCCTGAGTCCATAGCATTGAGCCACGGCAGTTATAGCAGTGTCAAACTGCATTAATTCTACAGTGTGGATGCACCCTAAGGGCTTTCTTGGACGCTTTCGTGGGAATGTGTCACCTGGCCACCGCAGCTTCGAACTGCATTAAGTGGTCTGCATAAATAGGGCCTGAACTGACGTGGCCGAGCTGAAGCTGAAATGGGGGAAGGCCCCAGCTCTTTGCCACGAAGCCAGGTTTGATCTCGCTCCTTGGCAGCCGTGGTGGAGGCGCCCTATCTTCATCCGGGGACTTGTTCCCTATGTTCTGCAGCCCCAACCGCTCTAGTAGGCTGAGTCGAATAGAATAACTTGAGTGATCAGGAAATGGCGTCCCGGCATGGAGGGGAGAGGGAGAGAGAGAGAGAGAGAGAGAGCGAGCGGCTGCGGAAGGGACTGTGGGCCTACAGGAAGGGGGGGGGGGAGCCGAAGGCCTCTGGAAGGGAGGACAGAAGAGACTCGCTTTCGTTTTCCCACTCTCAGCTTAGAGGCCCCACCCACATTGGTCGTTCCATGCACACAAATTCCCACAAAAGCATGCAAAAGAAAGTTCTTAATGTACACATGTGCTCAGTGGTTTGTGTCATCACCGTCCTTGCCTCAATCTGGGTTTGTTTGTTTTTGTGGCAGAAAAGACTCAAGACCTTACAAAGCTACACCTCCCAGGATTCCATAGCATTGAGCCATGGCAGTTAAAGTGGGGCTAAACTATGGGTGCATCTACACTGTGGAATTAATGCAGTTTGACACCGCTAATTGCTGTGGCCTAAAGCAGACATAGGCCAACTTCAGCCCTCACGACTGGCTGTTAGGAATTGTGGTAGTTGAAGTCCAAAACACTTGGGAGTGCAGACGTTGGCTCAAGCCTGGCTTGGTGCTATGGAATCCTGGGATGTGTAGTTTTGCAAGGCCTTCAGCCATGACAGTTAAACTGAGTTAAGTTCGCAGTGTAGATCCACACTTTCTCAGTCTAATGGAATACCTTGTAGAACCTGATGCAGTGCTTCTCATCAATGTCTCTTGTAAAAGCAGCAAAGCACAGCTGCAGAAGCAAAGTTACTAATCTTGTTAGAATGGAGGTGTTCTGTTACATCATAAACCAGATTTAGCTAATCTAAGATAATGGGGAAAGCACTTGTGTTTTAATATTATTATTATTATTATTATTATTATTTTCATACCCCACCACCATTTCCCCAAGGGGACTCAGAGCGGTTTACAAAGGGACAAGCCCAGTACAGATAAAAACAAAACACAATAAAATCAATTAGAACGTAACACAATAACAGACACCATCATAAAACAATCTTATGGCTGAGATTCAAATCATGGTTAAGTATTTCATTATGTTTGTGATTTGCTGCTTATGTTTCATGTTAGCAGCAATCCTAATTGGGCATGTTTACTTGTTTTATGTCCTGTTGAAATTAAGGAGATTTATCTTAATAAATATGGTTTAGATTCGTATCCAGTTAGGGATGATTAGTGTTCATCTTACTGCAGTCCTTTAAAATACAACAATTCCAGGGGCAACATCATCAACCACTACAACATCAATTCAAGTATTATTCTGAGAGCTGCTTTTTATATTTATTGAAGTGTGATAATACTTCAGGAAACATGTTTTGAATCAAGTTTTAAACAGAGGCTGGATGGCCATCTGTCAGGGGTGATTTGAATGCAATATTCCTGCTTCTTGGCAGGGGGTTGGACTGGATGGCCCATGAGGTCTCTTCCAACTCTTTGATTCTATGATTCTATAAGTTGATTGTGCTACTGATAACTTACTTTGGTTTTTTAATAACAGCATAGTCTTATAGATATTTATTTTAAATCAAATTCCACTACATTCAGAAAGTTTTACCTTTGGTTATGATCCTGTGCATACTTGGAAATAAGTCCTCAATAATTTCTCAAATTTGTTAATTAAATTAATTGTTTGAGGGGTTTTACAAACAATTATATCATGGTAGCATCTTTATTTTCTGAAGCATAACTTTTTTGTTTACGTAAATAACAATTTATGTTTTGTCTCACATTTGTTGTTAGAGGTATTGCAGGTCAAATGGTTAGAGAGATAGTTTTGTGGTTTTAAGTTCAGTCACTAAATGAAGAAATGTGACATTTTCCACACATTTTTCCTCAGATCAATGCACAATAAAGAAACTAAAATGTCTTTGTCAAAACTTTTTTCTTTGTTTGTAATTCCTAAAGGTTTGGCAGTCCTCTTCCTCCCAAAAAGTTTGGAAACCCTGGGGAACGTCTGCGTAAGAAAAAGTGGGACTTGAGTGAGCTGCCCAAATTTGAGAAAAACTTCTATTCCGAACATCCAGAAGTAGCAAGACTCACTCCAGTATGTTTTCCCGTTCTTCTCTTTGTTACTAATTAAGGGGACTTTTCCTAATTCTGATACTTGCAGTTGAGTGTTGCCAGGTATATGAAAAGTAAATAGAATTATTTCTGCAGTTAGCATTGCCATTCTCTACATTGCACTAGCCATGGTTTCGCCAGTTTATTTTACAAGGTGATTTCTATTCCATTCTTTTTATGGTAGAGTGAATACAGAAAAAAGGTAGTTTGCAAGACCTGTAAGCTTAGTCACTTGAAGTCTGATTTTGACCCAAATTGCCACTGCCTCTACAGTCCGTGCTTGGAATCTGTTTATTATATGTGTGATTCATATTCCAAGATATGATGTGGTTGCATCATGAGCTGTTTTAACTTTTCTAAATCAACATTTTGAATGTGCTCAAATTGTTTTCCATAAGATGATAAACATTGTGTTGATAGAAAAAAACTTTCTAAACCATGGGTCCTCAGACTTTTTAAACAGAGGGCCAGGTCACGGTCCCTCAAATTGTTGAAGGGCCAGATTATAATTTGAAAAAAAAAGAATGAATTCCTATGCACACTGCACATATCTTATTTGTAGTGCAAAAAACACTTAAAAACAATACAATAATTAAAATTAAGAACAATGTTAATAAATATAAACTTATTAGTATTTCAATGGGAAGTTTGGGGCTGCTTTTGGCTGATGAAATAGGGTTGTTGTTGTTGTGTGCTTTCAAGTTGTTTCAGACTTAGGTTGACCCTGAGCGAAGGCCGGGTAAATGACCTTGGAGGGCTGTATCCGGCCCTCGGGCCTTAGTTTGGGGACCCCTGGTCTAAACTGTCATATTTATCATATTTCTACTTTTTAAATGTGACTTGAACTACATTTGTGTCTTAAATATAATAGTTCTAATTTTTTGGTGGCAGTAATTCAGAGAAGTAATTTATAGATAATGACCAAGTGAACCAAGAACTATGATGAATAAATGTGTCATGCTTACTAGTATAGTTTTTTTATTTAATGAATTTATTCATTGGTACGTTCAGTAGAATTTTCAACATGAATTCTAATTCCAGTTTAAGAATGAATTTGATAACTTTGTGAAAAGAAAACTTAACAGTGAGAAAAAATATTTGTATCAGAGCAGTCTGTTTTGAGTAGAACTTTATTATTGTAGAAGGTTTGTGCCTACTTAGAGAGCATAAGAAATATTTGTGCTTCTCGAAATGAAGGGAATCACCTGCTTCTTAATGACTGCCAACATAAAGAAAGACTGTTGTTACTTTTCACAAGGTTTTTCTTGACTTTTTCTCTCATCTAACTAGTATGAGATGGATGAACTGAGAAGAAAGAAAGAGATTACAATTCGAGGATCAGATGGTTGCCCCAAGCCAGTATTTGCCTTCCACCAGTGTAACTTTCCACGTGAGTATTTTGTTGTGTGGCTAAGCTTTAGTGTTGGATGGTAGAAACAAACAAATTGCTTGGGGAAACTACTTTCTGGAACTAATTGGCACATAATTGTTAGAATGAATTGTCACAAGTGCTTTGTATTTTTCTGTCCTAATTTTGTATGTACATTTCTGTTTTAACTTTTAGAATATGTAATGGATGTCCTGATCGACCAACATTTTACAGAGCCCACTCCAATTCAGTGTCAGGGTTTCCCATTGGCTCTTAGTGGTCGTGATATGGTGGGAATTGCACAGACTGGCTCTGGAAAAACCTTGGCAGTATGTATTTTTGTAATTTTTTTGTAGAATAATTTTGTTTACATGTTTCTTTAAAGTGGAAATTGATGACTGTACAGAAGTGTTTATTATAATGTGTTTATAACTGTATTTATGTTTTACATTGGTTGCCTAAGGCTGGAGCGGCCTGGCTGTGAGAGATGTGTTGCCATGGAGACAAGGCAGAAGAGGAGGTGGGAGGAGCTTAGAGAGAAAAAGGTTTTAGAAAGTGACAGTTAAAGTTCAGTCAGGAGAAGAGACTCTGAGAGAGTAGCAGAGTTAGGAAGAGAGACTCTGAGAGAGTAGCAGAGTCAGGAAAGGGACTCTGAGAGAGCAGCAGAGTCAGAGTGAGAGACTCAGAGAGTAGCAGAGTCAGGGAAGAGACTCTGAGGAGTGAAGAAGTGTAGAGTTAGGTTTAGTGTTCGTGAATAGTGAATATTTCTTCAGCTAGGGAGCTGAAGGGGAAAACTCTGTTAGATTGCTTTGGTTGGAAAGAACTAACAGAGGCTTGCTAGGATCGCCAGTCGGTGGAAGACTGGGGATCTGTGATTTGATCCAGTATAGATCAAACAGAGAGTATATTCACAGCAGGGAACACTGGCTAATAAAGCGCTTCACCACAGCAAGAGTTTATAAGTTGTAACATCGAAAGTCTGAATTGTATCACAACCCAGTTACATGTAACCATCAAGTATATGCCAAGCTAAACATCTTCATATTGCAACCATTCGCTTTGTTTAAAAATAAACTTGTTCTCTTTGGTTTTTAAAACTGCCTCATCTCCATCAATTTTACGTTCGGTGCACCCACTCTACCAAAATTACCTCACAACATAAACAGAGACTTTAATACCAGAGCCTTTTACAAATCGTATGGCTTCTCTCTCCCAAACTCAGGCGTTTCCTCACTAGTTGGTAGCGTTTATTTACACTTTGGTGGCAGTTTCATTAGCATTGTCGGAGGTTCTTTACAATGACCTTTAGAGATCTAAGGATTACATACACCACTAGAATCTAAGAATTCTGACCAAAACCAGTTAGTTCAGTCCTTGGGGCTGGGAGGGGGGACATGGGTATAGCATTTTACCACAACCCTGTCCTAGCAAGAGATGGGAATTCTTCAAAGGCAGAAGTCAAAACGGGGCAAAATGCTGTATTGAACTTCAGAGAGTGTATTTGTACATTTTTGCCCAAAGCATAGCAAGTAGGAATGGGGCTTCCTGGGCCATGCTGAACTCATCCCTGCTATGAAGCAAGAAGCAGTTTTACCCCCTTTCAGCTATGGCTAACATGTCATTTGTGAGAGTAAATTCAAAAGCTCATCATTCCTAACTATAAATCCTCCAGAAGCCTGCATGCTGAATTTGTATGTAAATCTTAAATTGTGTATTGACTATGGAACCTCCTATGAAGATTGCCCATATGCCTGAAAGATAGAAGGGTGAAATCCTTCCTGTTTTGTATCCTGTGGCCTTGTGCTGCATGTATTTACCTAAACAATTAAGTCCCACTTTTTATTGAAATTTGTGTCCATGAAAGTATAGACAGGCTGCAGTCCTAGACTTCTACCATATTTTAACTAAGGAAGCATTCACAAACATCCCCATTAATCCTGAGTGGTGCAGTGCAGATTGTATAATATTCATCATTGTTTATGGTTGAATAGTGTCAGTGAACAAAAGACATGTTCATAGTACATATGTTCCTTTGTATATCAGTGTCATATGCATGTACGTGTGACTATACCAGCAGCACCCTAGGCTCTGCTGATAAAACATCTTACTCCTGCTCTGCTGCTTGACTGTTTTAGTCTAATCGGCTGAATGATGATGTTGCTGTTTTGCCTGTGTTCACAGTCTATTTAGTGAAAGAATTAACAAACTTAGTGCAAAATGTATGTAGGACTGAAGATATTGGGAACCATAAACATTAGAACATGGAACGCTTCTCCTTCCTCCCATCTTCCATTAAAGGAGTCCTCTGACAATCGGTTTGATTGCTTTTTGAAATATTTCTCAACCAGGGTCCCCTAGAACTCTTGAGTTTTGACAAGAAGATGTAATGGGAAGGAGGGGAAAAGCTGCATATTCCGGTTGTGAACATTTTATGTAGAAGCTTCCTGAGATCTGGAAATAGTTTCCTCCAGCTTAATAGGGTTGAGAAAAGCTGGCGTGAGTTCTTCTTTAAACTTTATTCATGGACAACTGCAATTATATATCAGTTCTTAAAAAATATCAATAAACTATTGGCTTAAATCAGCTGTCTTATTTATCTCCTCTAATAAATATATATTCTTTTTTATTTTAGTACTTATTGCCAGCAATTGTTCACATCAATCACCAGCCATATTTGGAAAGAGGAGATGGTCCAATTGTGAGTACTTTACTTTTGCTTTCCTTTCTGTGTATACTCTGCTCATCATATTACACACATTAGCCTTGAATCAATTGCCACTCAATATTTTTGATGCCCTTCCTTTGCAGTGCTTGGTTTTAGCTCCTACCCGAGAGTTGGCCCAGCAAGTCCAACAGGTGGCTGATGATTATGGTAAATGTTCAAGACTGAAGAGCACCTGCATATATGGAGGAGCACCCAAGGGTCCCCAAATCAGGGACTTAGAAAGAGGTAATACATTGTAGATTCATATTACATATTATGGCTGTAACATACCAATTATTTCAGCTTTAATACATCATTTAAAAATTTAAAATAAATGATAAGTTAAAGTGGGGTGAAGGCTTTTTCATGCTCCCACTGAAGTTAATAGAATGTCATGTCTGGTTCTTGAAACTAGTTGAAAAGGAGCTGATTTCCTCCAAATTTCCTTTTCTTTAGGGGTAGTGCAGTACCAAGGGAATAAAATCAATTATATTTTGTTTGCAATTGTTTTTAACTATGTATTGACCATACTTTGTATCAGGAGGATGTTCCTGAAACCCCCCCCCCCCAAAGTCTCCCTTGGAGTATGAAAGGATGAACATTGGAAATATCAGATTTTATCCCTAAGTCTCCTCGGAGAGTTCACTGCCATCATCTTTTCCTAAAATTTTGGACCTTTCCTGGCTCCCTGGAAAGCATTTTAGGATGTTTTAAGTTAAAATGCTTAAAACATTTTGATAATATTTATTTAGATACTTGGAGAGCTCCAGAAAAGGTTTAGACATGGTGAAAGGGATTTTCACCATGTCTAAACCTTTTCTGGAGCTCTCCGGGCCTCCTGGAGGCCATTTTGAACATAAGAACACAAACCTCTTCTCCCCCTCCCCATTTGCTTCAGTACCTGTGTTGCAGAGCCTGGGTTAGGGTTTGGGTAAGCAAAAACATTAGGAAAAGTTATGGTTTAGTTTTGGGTTGTATGAATGGCCCCATTAGGAAATGCATTAAGGATGTGTGTGAACTACAATCCCCATCATCCTCTGTCATTGCCCGCAAACTAAATCAGTCATTGAAGTTGGTCACGGTGGATCTCTGTATCAAGTTTGGTCTTGATCTGTTATTGGCTGAAGTCACAGGGCCCTCTGGGTGTGGGTGGACTACAATTCCCACTGTCCAGGTCAATCCCCCAGTACTTAAAGTTATCCACGTTGGGCCTGGGTGCCACATTTGGCCCAGAGCCATCATTTGGGTTGGGGGGGGGCGGGCACAGGCCTATCCAGATGTGGGTGGACTACGGTTCTCATCTTCCTATCTCCCATTCAGTATTTTCTGTTGGTCATTGTGTGGGGGGGGGGGGGCTGTAAGCTTTCATTGTCAATTATTTTGTTTGTTATTAAGTTGAAATCAGGTTATTTTCATATTGCTGGATGTGGTCTGTCCAGATGTAATTTGTTTCTATGTCTTCCCTTTTGACACTGAATATTGAATGTCTGCTATACATGTTGGTAACTGCCCTGAGTCCCTTTGGGGAAATAGAGCGGTCTACAAATAATAATAACAATAACAACAACAATATGGTTAAATTGTTGTTGTGGTAATTCTTAGTTTAGTGGACGGACTCTTCATGGCATTGTGGACCTGTAGGAGTCCCTGAAAGTCACATCGGTTATTGTGAAAAAAACTGAGGAACAGGACATGAAAGTTGCAATACTGATCGTAGCTGGCTGCTTTGTTCAGCTATTTGTTATGATTTTTAACCTGAAAAGTCTAAAAACGATTAAAATATTTGCTTTTTCTCTTTCCCAAATGTTGCTTGGAAGGTGTTGAAATTTGCATTGCTACACCTGGACGTCTAATTGATTTCTTGGAAGCAGGGAAAACTAACCTTCGTCGATGTACATACCTTGTACTGGACGAGGCTGACAGAATGCTAGATATGGGTTTTGAACCTCAAATTCGTAAAATAGTTGATCAAATACGGGTAAGTAAAGCATTGCTGTATTAATTTCTATTGGAGTCTCATTTTAAAGAGCATCACCCAAATAATACAATTTTCCTCTCAGCCTGACAGACAGACTCTAATGTGGAGTGCCACTTGGCCAAAGGAGGTGCGCCAGTTGGCTGAGGATTTCTTGCATGACTATGTCCAGATCAACGTGGGCAATCTGGAATTGAGCGCCAATCATAATATCCTGCAAATAGTGGATGTATGCATGGAAAGCGAGAAGGATCATAAGTATGGATGCTCTTACATTCTGCTCAGTTTGCTTGCAAATTAATCCCTTTTAAGTGTAGCACTGTGTGGTGAGATTTGATAGTGTCAGATACAACTTGGTATTCATTTTACTTGTTTTCTTTCCTAATTATGTGCATTTAAGGCACACAGGGAAGAACAGTGGCCCATATACAGTGTTCATTAAAACTAGAAATTGAAAATAATGCATTGCATCAATTTACTAGATATAATTCTTACATGCCATTTAAATGTTGTGCATAATTACTCTACATACCCCTAGTTTTTTTTAAAAAAAAAATCAAAAACCTGCATTGACTTATTCCACAAGTCAGTATCTTAACCCGTATCAAAAAAGAAATAATCCCTTCTCTGAGTAGAGTCATAAAAGGCAAGAGCTCAGTCTGCCGCCTGCCCAGATCCACAGCTTTTTCAATACATTAAGATGTTTTGGTGCAAATTTCATAAGTACAGTAATTACTACATAATGTTACCGTGTATTGAACTGCTTTTTCTGTCGATTTGTTGTAAAACATGATGTTTTGGTGCTTAATTTGTAAAATCATAAAGTAATTTGACATTTAATAGGCTTTTCCTTAATCCCTCATTATCCAACATTTTCGCTTATCCAACGTTCTGCCAGCCCATTTATGTTGGATATGCGAGACTCTACTGTAATTGAATAGTATTAAAGCCAGTATCATATTGGGGCAAACTGTGTGTGTAATGTATTTCAATGTGAACAATATTCTTT
The DNA here is from genome assembly GCF_037176765.1 of Anolis sagrei. NCBI lineage: Eukaryota > Metazoa > Chordata > Lepidosauria > Squamata > Anolidae > Anolis > Anolis sagrei. The sequence continues at coordinate 164,014,020 of NC_090025.1, forward strand.
GCATTTTTGTAGGGAGGCAACAAGAAAACAGTTCCAAAGTGCCTGTTTTCCAAATGTCTGGCTTGGATGAGGGATTTGCATCAGTCAACATCTCTATGATACTGACTGAAGTAAAACAGAATATCCATGAATGTGTTAACATTTCAAGAGTGACTTTATCTCTCAACATTTAAAGTTATTTTTTGTATTCAATCTGTCCTTTTGTATAATTCCCCCCTCCCAAAAAGACTAATACAACTGATGGAAGAAATCATGGCTGAAAAAGAGAACAAGACAATTATTTTTGTGGAAACCAAAAGAAGATGTGATGATCTCACTCGAAGAATGCGTAGAGATGGGTAGGTTTTTCAGCCCTAATTTGAACAGGTCCCTCTTAAGACAACCCAATGGTCACCTTCCACTGAAGATTGACCACAGCCCCCAAGGAGAACCCAGAGAGACCACAGTACCAAGTCCACAAATATTCAAATCCACAAAAGTTGAACTTGCAAATGTGGAAGGATGAGAGTAGTGAAATTTGAGAGCTTACACGGACGAGTTCTTCCAAACACACAAGCTATAATTGTGGTCCAACTAAAGGAGGCTGTAACATTCCATGATTCCTATAGTTTTTGCTGGCATCATCACAGGGACCTTTATCTGATGTAGTCTCTAGCAGTATCTTTTATGACCACATTTCCTCAAAATCTTTAGAATTGTGTTTCTCCCAATGTTTTTTTTTCTGTGTCCAAAAGACATTCCTAATTGGCCATATTTGTTTTTAAAATCATTAAGTTCTTTGTATAATTATTAATTATTGAATCCATGTACTTCAGTGTTGTGTAACATGTTACTGTACCTGGCACTTGTGCCAGGCACAAGCTCAAACTAATGGGAATCTTTTTGTTTTTTGTAGTTGGCCAGCTATGTGCATTCATGGAGATAAGAGTCAACCAGAGCGAGATTGGGTGCTTAATGGTATGTACGATGAAAAAACTAGCTGGCTTCATCGAATGCTTTATCTGTGGATGGTATGATTAACAAACAATGATTGTGACTAAATGCTGAACGTACTTTCAAAACTTTTTTAAACATTAGTTTCACTGTTTACATTGAGGTACTTTGTAATGGAAATATGAAGGGGGGCAAATACAGCTTTGAAAAGTAATATTCAAAGCTATATCTAGATAATAAATTTCAAACATCCATAAAATGAGTCGGTGTGAAATCTTAAGTCTAATTTTTGGACTTTCCAATTTAAACATACAGACTGTGTTTTTCAAATAGTTTTGTGGCTGTTAAGTGTACATCACAACAGATTCTCTTTTTTCAGAATTCCGTTCTGGCAAGGCTCCGATCCTCATTGCCACAGATGTTGCGTCACGTGGTCTAGGTTTGTACACATGGGTTCCTCTGACCTGTTTTCCAGGTCTTTTCTTTAGATTGAGACTTTTGTTCCTAAGAATTATAAAGCGTTGCTTTCCCCAACATGTGAAATGCCTTTTTTAACATTGATCTTTTTTTTTCTTTCATATTCAAAATCTCTTCCTGCTCCTAGTGAACAGGCTTTGGTCTGCAGCAAGGCCTAGGCATGACTAATCGATCGCCAGTGGGGAGAAGAGACGTCCAATTACTCAGCCCAATTGTTTCAACACACCCATCTCCTTTCCCAGCTCCAGCTTTTGTAGCTGGATGACAGGCACTAAGTTGTTGTTTGTAATTACTCAGTGGCAGAGCAGACAGCTTTTTAAAACCCCTTTATCTCCACTAACATCATTACACCTTAACATACTAGATAGATCTACCCTTACTGAAACACTGCTTCACATCTGAACATAATTCGGATTTTTACACTCAAGTGTTCTATCTCACTTTTCCTCCTAGAATGGAACTACTGAGGTTTAATGAAAGCTACAAGGATTTTCTTTCAGTAGTACAAACATAGTTTCTCTTGGATACTTGAGTAAACAAATCTCTTTTAACATTTTTATCCTGGTCACTATGTTCTGCATCTTATATGGTCAGAAATGTCAGATTCTACATTCACTGTAGGTATTAGAGAAATATGGAAGAAGGTAATATGTGGTAATAGAGTCTGTTTGGTAATCCTTAGTTCAGTGGACTGACTCTTCGTAGCATATGTCCCACAGAATCAGTGAAATAGTCCTTTAGGTTGTTCAGAGGGACTTTGGTTCAATACATGAGCTTCTATCACTTTCAGGTATTTTTTAAAAAATATCAAAAGTCAGCTTGTTTGTAGTTCCCCTTAAAAGTGATGACCATATGACAAAAGTTGGTAGTCGTTTCTCACTCAGTGCAAATGTCCCCCATGCCATCCTTTGATTTGTCCCTTTTGGAGAGGTGTTCACATGGATTTCAGTCTCTGTCCTCTGGGGTCATGTCTGGATCTGTGCCAGTAGAACTTGGACCTGTTAGGAGAAGGGGTGAGGCCAGATTTTCTTTAATGAAAGATTTTCCTTGGCAGTATTTTTTTTAAACAGGCTTGCTATGTGCTGGTAGCTTCTTTGTGCATCTTGCCTAGACAATTAAAAATCAGCCCTTTTCTCATATATTTCCCCAAAACAACTCATTTGGATACTATTTAAAGAAAACAGTCTCCCTGTTCTGTCTTCTCCACTTCAATGAGGCTGTGGGGAAAAAGGTACCCGAGTCTGTTTCTTGTTACTAAATGACGTATTGGCTTGTTTTGGGGCCCAGAGTTTGCCACATTGTAAAAAATGTATTAACTCACTGGCAAACCTCTGGACGAATTCCTCCAAGTTCCTGGAAAGTGAAGGCTTCTACCTAAAACATAGAACAGGGGCGCGCACCTTTTTTTGGATGAGTCACCAGGGTTTTTCCTTCCTCTCAAATGAATATTGGACTCAGAAAACTCTTCCAGGTAAGTTGAGTCCCCCATAATGGCTACTTTGTGAGTAATCCTCAGGCAAGAAGAGCTTCCCCTCTGCACTGTTTTTCTTTTTTTAAAAAAAAACTTGGTTACACTTCACTCTGTTAAAGTTAAATCATTAAATTTCTTTTTGTTTGTTTTCTTTAACAGAAACTTTGATATCAGCTGCCGATCACTCAGTGCAGGTCTGGGGACATATCTACATTGGTGGTCAAAGCAGCTCTCTAGATGATGGTGTTTCTTAGTTTTCTGTCCCTCCCAGTTAATGTTCAGTGGTTCAGTCACTTTCTAGGGCACCTCAGTGGATATGCATCCCCCAGTGAGTCAGGTGTATTTCTTATCAGAATGATCAAGAATTGAATCTATTAAACCTCTGAAGAAATACTATGATTGACAATCAGTGCAAGACAGATAGCAAGTAACTTTTTTAAAAGTAATGTTCCCTTCTCCTCCCTTCCCCCATCAGATAGTATATATTATCTGATAAACATCTTTCTAGGGTAATAATTGCCCTGAATTTTTTTTCTTTCTCTTTTTTCTTCCTACCAAAATCCATCACTGATGCCTTCATGTCAGTCTCTGTTTTCTAACAAGACTATGCTTCCTGATACTCATGGTAGCTACTTTGCTAATGGATGTACACGATGGGATGTGCTGAGGCCCCATAGCCTGGTGCTTGTCAGATGCCTGTTAAGCCCTAGCTGTGAAGATGTGAATCCACTCAGTATATTATCCTGCCCTTACATTAACTCTTGCCCTTTGAGATACTTGCATCAAGGAGCCTAGCTGGAGACTCGCGCTGCCCCTGTGAAAATCTGCCTTCTCACTTTTTGGTGTGATTCAGGACTTTGGAGCCTGGAAAGATTGAGGAGCGCCCCCTCGCTGTAATAAGAAACAGACGCAACACCCATTTGCCACTACTGCAACCCACTTGTATTTCCCCCGCCCCATCCTTTTATTGGAAATTGATGCAGTCTGGGCAATAGATGCAGCCTGATCTTTTGGATGTAATTTTAGCACCTTCCTTTTTGACAACTGCCCCCTTTAAGCCCTGTGAGGGGACAGCAAGCGTTGGAGGACCTGAAGCGTTTACCTGAACCCAGGTTCTCAGGCGCTTGGCAGCAAATGGGGCTACAGAGAAGCATCCAAACCAGTTCACAGAGCGAGCGTGTGTGGGGACTTCTCCTCGCTGCCATGGACCCTCGATGCATGCTCCCCGCGCTCCAGTGGTCCCGTGTCAGAGGGCGGAGTTTTCGAAAGGAGGCCGCCAAAAATAAAAGGCAAAGAGACGGGATCGGCTGCAGCGATTTCCCACAGGAGGAGGGAGTGTGCATCGGTCTGGTAACAAAACAGGGAATGTTTCTCATTTTTAAAAGGAAAGTCAATCTGTGTTTTATCTTGGATATATCTAAATATTCTCTGTAAAATGCAGATTTATTTTTTGCTAGTGAAAGTTGTAGCTTTTAATGTAAAATTGCCTTTTCTGGATGTTTGACAAATTGAGTGCGTTGTTATTTACTCTGTGCTTTAGAAATCTCAGATTTTTTTCTTAAAGCTTTGAATATATCTGAGATTATCTTTTCATATTTGAGTTATCTGCAGACAGTATTATGCTAGAAGTCAAACTGAGATCAATACTGTGATCCAACAGTTAGTAAGGTGCACCTTTTAAGAAGGAAGATTTAAACACTCCAGTTGTTTACTGTCCCAAATTGGGAACCTATACCTCTGCTAGAACTGGGATACTTTAAGTGATAAAAGCTAACAAAGATTATTTTAGCTATTACAAAAAATTCTGGGGAAAAATGCCTGTTAAAACTTTGTGGTGATTGGAAGGTAAGTGTTACGAGATTTGAAGACTTCTCCTAACAGAGTTAAAGGCATTTGGCAGTTGTTTTCCTTGCCCATTCCAGTTTGCTGTGTCTGTAAAAAGAGAAGCACATTGTTTATTTTTAAATAGGCTGTTGTGGAGTAAAATTGCCTTTATTCCACAAGTGAGATATTCAGTCATCACTAATGTATGTTTTCTAGATGTGCATGCAGCAAAGGGTGGATGATTTTGAGGAATGGTGAGCTGCTTTGGCTGGTCAGCTTTGGAGCACAAATTTGTGGTCCCCTTGGACATATAAATATATTAGATAATATATCAATTTAGCCTTTTGCTCTGTTGGGAAGAGTCTGTACTGTCATTTTTGCTTTCAACTACTAACTTTTTTCTTTTCTCTTGTTACTGTTACTTGCATTTGTGGTCCCCACCTTCTGTTGGCACATCCTTCCTCCACTACCCTCTCCTGAACCCCTTACTGTGCTTTGGTTGCATCACAAGATGTGGAAGATGTAAAGTTTGTGATAAACTACGACTATCCAAACAGTTCGGAGGATTATGTGCACAGAATTGGCCGTACTGCCCGTAGCACCAACAAGGGCACTGCCTACACATTCTTCACACCAGGAAATCTGAAACAAGCTAGAGAACTAATAAAAGTACTGGAGGAAGCCAATCAGGCCATTAATCCTAAACTGATGCAGCTTGTAGACCATAGAGGTGGTGGTGGTGGCGGAGGTAAGAGATTTTGCTATTTCTGTATTGAATTTAGCTATAGTTGCATTAAATATGTTGTTACCAAGTGATGCTTTCATTGATTGAACCACTTGGAGAATTACACTGATAGATTTACATGCTGACAGTATATGTGTTTTATCTTCCAGAGGTTCAATCAAATCTACTTTTTCTGTCATATTCTAACATAAGTTTGTTTTTCTCTGCATCACCTTTACTTGATGTTATATTGTATTCCTTCCCTGAATCTGTTTTAACTTTTGTTAATCAACCTTGAGACTCAGACTGGAGAAAGACCCAATGTAATTAAATATAGTAGCACATTTCCTTATGTATGGTCATGCCAATGGTTTTAGTGGCAGAGAGACATGTGAATATATCGACCTTGCTTCATAAATACACAGAGGATCATGGAAAGTTGGAAAATCTCAGCTGTTAAATTTCTTTTATAAAACATTGCTATGTGATTTGAAGAGGAGTCCGTCATTTTAGAAGCACAGTTGGATATAGTGGTCCAAATCACACAGGATGTTGTTTCAAACAAGTGACTAAAAGACCAAAGCTTCCCTGGATATTGCAGCTTCTCCTTTCTTGTCTACAATTCTTCACAACAAGCATAAAGGATTTAAGATTATTATTATTTATATCCTGCTTTTTCTCTGAAAAGGAGTCTCAAAGCAACTTACAGTATCATTCTATCCCCTTATATCAGAGAAAGCAGATTTTTATATATTGTCAAAGGCTTTCATGGCCGGAATCACTGGGTTGTTGTCGGTTTTTTCAGGCAATATGGCCATGTTCCATAGCAGAGGTCTTCAAACTTTTTAAACAGAGGGCCAGGTCACAGTCCCTCAAACTGTTGGAGGGCCGGATTATAATTTGAAAAAAACATGAATGAATTCCTATGCACACTGCACATATCTTATTTTAGTTCAAAAACCACTTAAAAACAATACAATAATTAAAATGAAGAACAATGTTAACAAATATAAACTTATAAGTATTTCAATGGGAACTGTGGACCTGCTTTTGGCTGATGAGATAGGATTGTTGTTGTGGTGTGCTTTCAAGTCATTTCAGACTTAGGTTGACTCTGAGCGAGGGCCGGGTAAATTACCTTGGAGGGCCGCATCCGGCCCCCGGGCCTTAGTTTGAGGACCCCTGTTCTAGAGGCATTCTCTCCTGACATTTCTCCTGCATCTATGGCAAGCATCCTCAGAGGCAGTGACCTCAGACCTCACTACCTCTGAGGATGCTTGCCATAGATGCAGCAAAACGTCAGGAGATAATGCCTCTAGAACATGACCATATAGCCCGAAAAAACCTACAACAACCCAGATTTTTATAGATAATGAAATGGGTAACTGAATCATGTGAAAAAGAGTAAATGGCTTGCATGAATAGATAAAATTTGTTTCAGTGTTACAAAGCTTTTGATTTGAGCTCTTTAGCATTATATTAAATCGAGGCCTGTATGTTACCAGGTGGTCGCTCTCGTTACCGTTCGAATAATTCTTCCAACAACCCTAACCTGATGTACCAGGAAGAGTGTGAGCGGAGGCTCCGGGGTGTTAAAGATGGCCGAAGAGACTCTAGCAGCTTCCGGGACCGCGACCGCAGTGACAGTTTTGCCAATGGAGCCAGCAAGGGCTATGGTAGTGCTTATGGGAATGCAAATTCTGCATTTGGGGCACAGCAGGGCCAGTATGGTTATGCCCAGGGAGCTTATGGAACAGCTGCTTATGGCACAAGTGGCTACGGGGCAGAATATGGTACTGCTGGGTATAGTGGAACCAGCACTACCACCACTGGGAGAACCTCACAAAGCACCAGTCAGCAGCAGTATGCAGGGATGGGCCGTTCAGGCCAACAGCCACAGCCTCTCATGTCTCAGCAGTTTCCTCAGCCTCCAGGCACCAACGTAATGGGCTATATGGGACAGAGTGCCAACTACCAATATCCTCCACCTCCACCACCCCCTCCACCTTCACGCAAATGAACCCATTTATTTTAGTGGTTGCCAGTCAAGATTTGCAATTTAAGATCCCTTTCTCCTTTTCCTCCCCACCTTCCCATTGTGATGTTTTCCCTGAGCAGGTTAAATGTAGAGCCACCCAAATTCTACCCATAGAGTCATCCCCAGTCCATATGAATGATTTTGTTTTTAAAATTAGCATTGACTGGAAAAGTTAATTTTTACATATTTTGGCCTTGCATGTTGCAATCTAGAATGATTGTTTTCTTTCTCAAAAGGAAAATATTCTTAGAAGGCAGATACGTCCCAGTCCAATTGTCATTGTGTCTGAGGCTTGTGTATGAGAACTTGCTGCAGAGAGGACAACTTCTCCGTGCTGTAATCATCAAGAAAGCTGGTGCTAAGAGTGCTCCCTTAACAGAATATTAAAGGTGGTGTGATTTTTGCTTACTCTGTTTAACTTTGAGACTTTGTTTTCTACAACAATAATCAAACTGAAGCCTTGGGTTTAGCATAAGTGACACAACATGTGGTTATTCCAAACATCTGCTCTCCAGAAATAATATTAAAAGGAACATTTAATTTGGTTTGCCTTTTTGCAACTCCTAAATGTCTTATCATCCCTTTGGAGAAAAGGATGCAAGAGTGTTGGATATGAGTGTCCCTTTCTGTTGTAATGTACTTTCTCTTTAGGTTTAATCACAATATTGTATTTTTTTAATTAATTGGGTTTCTCTTTGGCTATTAAATTACTAGTAAGGGGATTTCACTTGGGATTACAAAACCAATCTTGCTTCAAGTTTCTTTTGTTGGTTATGTTTGCACTTGAGCAAAATGGGGAGGGAGCGTCTTTTTAAAATACTTTGTATTGGCCAAGTTCAAAATATCAATATACTGATAAAATGTTTCACTTCTTTTGCATAACATCTTAAAGAATTCTTTTAATCTAAATGGAATCTGAACCCTTTTGGAGCTACGTTCATATTCTGGTTTGAGTAGGGCTTTTTTGGCTTTTGAGTTGAATTTCTTCTGCTGTCTTTACACTCAGCTTTTACAGGTAGGTAGTATTGTAGGAACTCTTAGGAAAGAATGGAACTGTAGTGAAACACTTCCATTCAATCTTAAACCCCCCCCCCCCTTCAAGCTAAGCAAGCTTTTAGATGAAGTGGGGATGGGAGAGGGTCAGGATAATTTCTTGAGTATTAAGGGTTATGTCTTGTGAGTCTTAGCAGAAGTGGTCATAATTTGCTTTCACGATGCACCTGCAATGTTCAGAGAGCTTGGCAAGAGATCACTTAAGTACTTTTTGAGAGACAGAATGTTTGGCTGAAGTGTTACCTTTTGTTTTTGTTTTGGTAAATGTATATAGTTTAATCAAATAAGACAGGCCTGTTAATACAATGTGGGTTTGGCTTATAAAAATGTATTTTTGATTTGTGTTCCTCAGACAACTGGGGAACAATAAGTCAGTTGAGTGTCTTCATGCAATATACAGGTAGGTTGTTGGCACAGACTATGGGAAGGAAACGTTTTCCAGGTATTTTTTTTAAAAAAAAAAATCCTCTTGCTTCACTTCTGTAATTGTCAGTTAGCAAAAGGAGAAGCCTGGTAAATTCAATGCTAAAAAAGATCAGAAAAGAACATTCATTTTCTGAACACTTCCTAATCTGTTTCCTCCCTGAAAACTATTGTGGAGCAATTTGCAGTTCATGCAGAATTTAATAACAAGCAAAGGGTATATGGGGAGAATGCATATTTTCCACTGTTCGTAGAGGAATTTCAGGAAAATATTAGCCTTTAGCAATTTTTGCAGCCATAAAAATGTGGTGGGGCCTTGCAGTGCATTATTATAGGTTAACTGCAGCCCAGAAGCATTTCATGCTCAGCCAGGCAAAGTATGAGCCAACCATTGCATGCTCTGGGGCATATACTACTTGCAATCCACCTGGTGCGGCTTGGTTCCACTTACCACCTAAAGAGCCCTGCTGACAATGTGGTAATGTCTGTTATTTCCCTAGTAAGCATTTATAAAAACACCAATCCGTCTTTTCTTTCCTTCCAGATAAGTCATTTTGGATGTTTTACCATTAAAACGTTTTAGATTCTGAACTTCAGAGGCTTCTCTGGGTGGGATCAGTGGTCACTTTCAACCCTTGCTGGTATTTTGAACACATTCCTGTTGTATTAACAAAGACTTGAATGGAGAGATTCATAGCTCTGTGGTGTTCAGGCACAGCATACTAAAAAGCTATGTTACTATTAGTTTGTAAATTGTCCTTTTGATACCATCTTGTTTTCTTTTGTAGGTATGAATAAAACACTGTTGTCAATAAAGTTTGGACTGTTGGTCTTTGTTTTTCTTTTTTTCATTTAAAACATACATCTGTTTGAATGTCAGATATCGGGGTCCTTAGGGGTCCATATGGGGTATTTGTAACGTGGGTTTATAAATGATCTAAAATACTAAGAGCACACAACTCCCATGTTGTGTCAGTTCCACTGGTTGCCAGTTTGTTACCGATCACAGTTCAAAATGCTAAATTTGGCCTATAAAGCCCTAAAAGGCCCTGACCCAATCTACTAGTCCAAACCCATTTCCATCTATGAACCACCGCGGAGATTAAGATCTTCCAGGGAGGCTCTGCTCTCGGTCCCACCAAGGTCACAGGCGCACTTGGCGGGGACAAGAGAGAGCCTTCCCAGTTATTGCCCCTCAGCTATGGAACACCCTCCCTGATGCGATTAGATCAGCCCCTTCCATCCTGTCCTTCAGAAAGATGGTAAAAACTTGGCTGTAGGACCAACCTTTGGGACAGTGCAATAAAGCAACCATAGGAAACAATGGTTTTAAAGTGGAAATAACTGATTTCAGTGTTTATGTTTATAGTTTATTTATGTTCCGGCATTGGATGTTTGCCGTATATATGTTGTGCTCTGCCCTGAGTTCCCTTCGAGGTAAGAAGGGCGGATTATAAATGTTATAAATAAATAAGTAAATAAATTGTGTGTAAGCAGGGAGGGCTGTGTTTGCTGTTTATGCTCAGTTTGTGTGCTTAAGACAAAAACACATTACATTCAAATTGAGAAGGGCCTCTTCAAATTCAGGGAATGGGCATTAAAATGGCAAATTAGGTTGATCTGAGCCGAGTGGCATTTTCATGGCAAAAAAGTTGATCTGTCTTGCTGTTTAAAAATGGGTCAATACTATGCTTGTAATTATATACTGCCTTTGAACAGCAGTAGAAAGAATCATGACGAGACTGCAAAAATACAATTTTACAGTTCTGGTCACTCCTGGACAAAGGAAATTGTAGAGCTACAAAGGAAGCAGAAAAATATTTTTCAGTACAATTTGGAATTGGAGCATTTCACTTATGAAATTTGATTTGGGGAGGGGGGTCAAAGCAAAGCTAGACATTACGGTCCAGACAGTTAAGCATAGTTTAGCAGGATTTCTCTTGTACTGGAACTGTTATTTCCAGTTGTCAGATATTCAGATAAATAAAAGAAAAACTGCGGATAGTGTGAACTTCAGTGCCATGAAATGGTGGTGTCTGTCTACTTTAAAAGTGGATAATTATATACAGGTAGTTCCTGAGTTACAAACATCCAGTTTACAAATGACTCATAGTTAAGAACGGGGTAAGACAACAGAAAGTGAGAGAAATTACCCCTAGGAAGGGAAATTCACTCCTGAAAGAGTTATCACGGGGAAAATGTGTCTTTGCTGAAGCTCTGTCACCAATCCTTGTTTCAACAATAAGTATTTTAAAAAATAAATCCAATTATAGGGACATAAAGTGAGGTGAAATCTGAATAAAGACACAGCAAATCAAACACCACAGGCTTGTTAACCTTTCCTTAGTATCCAAAACTAAAATGGATGCAGTATATTTTTGCCTGGAGTTAAACTTAAAAATGTTCCTGTTCTGATTTACATACAAAACCCATCTTGTTTGTAACTTGGGGACTGCCATTGTTTATAGAGGTAAATGTAATTGATACGTATCGCCTGCAGCATCGAAGGCAGAATGCCACTCTACAGCATTTACTGAAGAACAGGAAATAAAGGGCATCGTTGCACTCCTGTCTTGCTGGTGAGTGTGCCATAGGAAATGATGATCCTCTATGAGCAGAATACTGAGCTGAATAGGCCTTTGGACTGAGTCAGTAATTCTCTTTTGTACAAATCTTGGGTGGTCCTGGTGCTTTTGAACTTTTAAAATCCACAAGCCCTGATCAGCATGACCAGTGGCCCCAAATTGATAAGGAGGAATTCACACATCCTGGGTTTTGCTTATTGCAGGTAGGAAGTCAGATAAAAACTCAAAAGGAAATTAAATTGACTCCTCCCAGCTCATCTTGCCTTTAGTTCTTTTTTCTGTCTGTTCCCCAGAGTAAGCATTTTTCTTTGCTCTATATTTTTTCATAGCTTTGTGGGGTTTTTTTGTTCTCTTGTGTCTCAGATTGGTTGGTTTTGTTTTGTTTTATCTGCTTTTGTTTTCTCTTTTGTATGCATTTTGTACAGCTTTCTTTACTCCCTTTCCTCTGCTATTGCGCAAGTTGGTAGAAAGGCCAAATTGGCCAAGTCTCTTTGTCTCTACCATCAACACAACACTCCTGTGCCCCCCCCCCCCAAAATAAGCCAATAAGCTTTCTGTTTCCAAGAGACTGAGGTAGACAGGAGGCCATTCTTGTGCCAGTGGGGGGGGGGGGGGGGCAGGCTTATCTAGTTTACAGGACAGTCCTATCTATGACAGCCCAATAGGTTCAACAGGTAAGACAGCTATCCAGCAGATCTAACTAGAAGCAATGCTCTGCTTCCAGGGGAATAGGGTTAAAGCCAAGTGCTCTACCAGCTGAAAGGATGGGCTTGAAGTTCTAACTGCTGATACATTTGATTTGACAACCAATTTCAAATTATTGGATTCTTGCACCAGGTTTCCTTTTATGGAGGAAACATGCAATTTGATGTGTATGACTCCAGAGTCTCCTTTGTTTCTTCCCTTGCTTTCTTATGCTTGCCAGAGTAATTGGGAAGATGGGAGAAGAAAAAACTCAAGTAGCCTTCATGGTTTATCGTTGAAGATCATGATTTCCAAATTTACTACACCTTGCTCTGTATGCACCGTGGTGCTTTCCCCAGCAGGGGCTAATGCAGGGTCTTGTGGCTTGACTATCCAGCTTGGAGACTGAATGGAGGACATTAAAGAAATTGGCTATCATTTTAATGTGTTTGTCATCAGATAAAACGTCACAAGGATTTACAAAGTCATTTGAAAAGAGTTGACAAGTTGCAAAACATGCTTCTCTGCAACGTGTCCTCATATCTTTATTTTCTGCAGAAAGGGACAATTTCTCATCCTGGAATGTTCCATTAGTGTTGAAGCAGCAGATGAAGACACCCTTTGAGGAATTCCTCTACTTACCAACCCAGAGAATTATAGTTGGTTCTCCACATTTACAGGTTTAACAATTCATTAATAGGAATATCTAGATCAGCGATTCTCAACCTTCCTAATGCCGCGGACCCTTAATACAGTTTCTCATGTGGTGACTCCCAACCATAAAATTATTTTTGTTGCTACTTCGTAACTAATTTTGCTACTGTTATGAATTGTTAAATGCTCAATACTCCCAGAATCGTTAAATGCCCAATACTCCCAAATCTGAATACTGGTGGGGTTGGGGTGGGATTGATTTTGTCATTTGGGAGTTGTAGTTAACCTACGATCGAAGAGCATTCTGAACTTCACCAACTATGAAATTGAACCAAACTTGGCACACAGAACTTTCATGACCAACAAAAAATACTGGAAGGGTTTGGTGGGCATTGATCTTGAGTTTTGGAGTTGGGAGTTCATCTACATCCAGGGAGCACTGTGGACTCAAACAGTGATGGAACTGGACCAAACTTGGCATGAATACTCAATATGGCCAGGTGTGAACACTGGTGGAGTTTGGGGGAAATAGATCTTGAAAATATACTTTTGGGAGTTGTAGATGGTGGGATTTATATTTTGCCTACAATCAAAGAGCATTCTGAACCCCACTGATAGAATTGGCCCAATCTTTCTACACAGGACCCCCATGACCAACAGAAAGTACTGTTTTCTGATGGTCTTTGGCGACCCCTCTGACACTCCCTCATGATCTCCTATGCCCCCCCCCCCCCCATGGGTCCTGATCTCCACGTTGAGAAACGCTTCTCTAGGTCCTGTGTGGGCAAAAGTTGACCACAAAGTTGCACTGGAGGACCTAAATACTCCTAGATCTTTTGGGTAAAAATAGCTTTCCTCCACACATAGTTTTTCTATTTCTGCTAGGGTTTCACATGCCTAACACCACCAAATACCTTGACTACCATGAAGGTTCGTTGTTGAGAGGAGGTATGTACCCTGTACTTAGGTGACAGCCTATTGTTTTCTTTAGGTTACAATGGTCTGTGAGACTTGTCCCCCTCTATTCTCTACTGATTACTTTTTTTAGTGGAGTGTCTGCAGGCTTTGCTAAGATATGAACTGAATTCCAAGATTGCCGAGCTGGGAGGATTAACACCCCCCTCCCCCAATTTGAGGATTTGTGTGACTTTCTGTCTCAAGACAATGACAAACTCATGATGTGTGATTCCTCTCAATTATCAAGAATGTACCTTTGCAATAAGTAACTAGTGTAGAATTCAACCAGGACAAACAGGGGCGGAGGGAGGGGGGATCAAAGGGTGAGACCATTGATTTACAGTACTGAAAGCTAAGAGTTTTACTTTAGATCAGGAATGGGAATACAGCTCCCAGAATCTGTTCACATTGACAGGGCTATAGCTGTTGGGAATGGTAATTCAAGATCTGGTGGACTGCACAGTTGTTAGTCCTGCACATTTGTTTTCCTGCTGAAGTCATCCAGGCATGCCAGACCTGCCTTCTGATCCTTCATTTCTGCTTCAGTCCAAACATCAATTTTGAGCATTTTTGTTAAGCTTTTTGTTAAGGTTTGACTCAAGTCTGATGTAGCCCAAATAAAATGTCACTTCTGAAATTATTTTCAACTGCATCAGCTTCGGAGCAGTAAAGAGGCATGTAGTTTGCACTATTTTATTTGTTATAAGCAGAATTCAGTCACCAAAAGCACACTTCGGTACAAAAAAATGCAAATATTTAAGTCTTGTTCAACACTAAATAGTCAAGAGGTGTAAGCCAAAAGTATTACTCATCCATGCTTTGCTCTCAAACACAGTCTGAAGTTTGCTAGTCACAGTACAGAGAGGCACTGGTAAGTTGTCTGAATGCGGAGTGGAGTGATATGGCAGAAGAAAAGAAAACACCCCGCAGTCTGGGAGTGGAGTGGAGTCTTCGAGAGCTTGCATTGCTTGTGTGCGCACCATCAGATAGGCATTGGGAGACTCAGCTTCTTTCCTTTTAACACTAGTTTGCGAGAAAAAATAATACACTCAGTATGTGTTCTGTGACCTGGTGCCCATTTCACATTGAAGGTAACTTTTAATAGTTGCAATATACACAAAAATCGCTTCCTTTTATAGCTATATATATAATTCTCTCTCTCTCTCTCTCTCTCCATATATATATATATATATATATATATATATATATATATATACATACATATATACATTTATATATATAGTTCAATGACTATGATCTACACACAAATTAGAATATCAAACCATGAAGCGCCTTGTAGTACCTACAGCAGGAGTGGCTTTGAGCTCACCTTGTGTTTTGGGCACAGCTCCCCAAATCTCTTACCATTATTCATGTTGGTTTGAGCTTCTAGAGTTCAGGACAAAAGCACTGAAATACAGATTGTAGCCTTTAATCTATGGGATAGGATGTTTCTGTTAAAAATGGTTTTGGTTCAATACTTGCTAGAAAAGCACCTTGGAATGCACCCTCAAAACAATGAGCTTTAGTGTGCAAAGTGTACTACTTTTCCATATGGATGCTTAGACATTTGTACTATGTTGTGTGTCTTCATGCTATTTGAGGTTTTTTTTTTTACAAGATTTATTTAGAGATGGGTTGCTTTTGCTTTCTTCTGAGGCTGAGAGAGTGGAACTTCCAAGCATCACCCTGTGGGTTTCCATGGCCGAGTGAGGATCCCAAGTCCCCAGGCCACCTAATAATATATCCTGAATCATGGTTAAAAAGTAATCTAATGCTCACAGCAGTGCTTCTCAACCTTTTTAATTCTGTGACCCCTTAATGCAGTTCTTCATGTTGTGATCCCCAACCATAAAATTACTTTGGTTGCTACTTCATAAATGCTGCTGTTATGAATTGTAATGTAAATATCTGCAGGATGTATTTTCATTCACTGGACCAAATTTGGCACAAATAACCAATATGTTCAAATTTGAATACTGCTCGGGTTGTGGGGATGGATTTTGTCATTGGAGAGTTGTAGTTACTGGGATTTATAGTTAACCTACAATTAAAGAGCATTCTGAACTCCACCAACAATGGAATTGAACCAAACTTGGCACACATCTCCCATGATGAACAGAAAATACTGGAAGGGTTTGGTGGGCATTAACCTTAAGTTTGGGAGTTGTAGTTCACCTACATCCAGAGAGCACTGTGGACTCAAACAATGATAGATCTGGACCAAACTTGGCACTTGGTACAAATGCTCAGTTTGCCCAAATGTGAACATTGATGGAGTTTGGGGAAAATAGACCTTGACAATTGGGAGTTATAGTTGCTAGGATGCACCTACAATCAAAGAGCATTCTGAACCCCACTAATGATAGAATTGGGCCAACCTCCCACACACAACCCCTGTGCCTTGAAGGGACCCGCTGGCGTGAGCTTCCATCCTCACACACTCTCCCTCGCCTATGCATGTGCACCATGCTGCCATGTGCCAAGCATGCCTGCTCTCTCCCCTGCTTGGAGTCTCAGAAACAGCCCTCCCCTTGGCTGAGAGGCCAGCCAGTCACAGCGGAGGCAGGCTTTTGGTGGGAGGATTTGCTGTCATGTTTCCCAAAAGGAAGAGAAGGACAGGGGGAGTGATCTTTAGCCTTCTCTGTCAAAGGGGTTCCTTTTTTTTTTTTTTGGTCAGGAGCATCCTGTTGTGAGAGAATTGGCCGTCTGCAAGGGCTTTGCCCAGGGCACGCCCGGATGATTTTGATGTTTTATCATCCTTGTGGGAGACTTCTCTCATGTCCCCGCATGAGGAGCTGGAGCTGATAGAGGGAGCTCATCCGCCTCTCCCCAGATTTGAACCTGCGACCTGTCGGTCTTTAGTCCTGCCGGCACAGGGGTTTAACCCACTGCACCACCGGGGGCTCCAAAGGGGTTCCTAATAGATAGATAGATAGATAGATAGATAGTCTTTGGCGACCCCTCTGAAACCTCCTTGCAACCTCCCTGATGAGCCCCAACCCCCAAGTTGAGAAACTCTGGCTCATAGTATTTTTAGTGAGGTTGACTCAACTAAAGGTCCAGAAATTACTGAAGAGGCACCCAGAGCTGAGCAAAGTTATAGATGGTGTGCTATGAAATATGTCCTCTGCTCCAAGATAGTATTAGTGTGATCCTAATAACAAAAGACATTGGTTCTATCATAAGTTTGTGAACTAATCAGCTGAATACTAACTTCAATTCTGTTAGTGATATTTACCTTTGGTGACGTAAAGATAAAAAAAATCACAGTAGAAGATGGTTTGTACAACTCCAGAAACGACAGCAATTTGATCGTAGAAGCTTTCTGTGTGGTAACGCCAGATCCAGTTTGCCAGATAGAGAGCACGATAGAGGCCCAAGAAGAAAAGGTAGTGTGTGGTGATCGTCTCTGCTTCTCCCGTTTTGCTAATCATGAAAAGTTGTGGAAGAATAGCCACCGACTCCAGGTAAATTGAGAAAGTCCAGAGGATCTGAAAAGGAAAGAAGCTTGTGGGTAAATGTTAGCAAGCAGAAGATTGCAGGAGTTAAAAAAGGTGATAAATGAATCAAAGTTATGTATGGTAAACATTTGTTTTCAGACACCTTGAGGAGACATGCTGTGATGCATTCCACTTTGCTAAATACAAATCGTTCCCTTACCTCTAAAGGAGTGAAATTGTAGTTCTCTAAAAATGAAAGACCGGTGACTGGGACCAAAAGAAACTCAAGGCGGAAGGAATCGTTCTCACTGTCAAAGGTTTTCCGGAATTTCCCATAGATCAGGTACACAGTAAAATAGGCGCAAATTATGAAAACAACCTGCATAGGGAAATAGGGAAATTGTTAAATACAAAGTAAGTCTTACTGCTAAACCTTCAAGAATGGAAAGTCAGAATTTTTGAAACCAACCTCTTAGAATTCACTAACCTTAAGGACATATGGTAGTCCTTTAGCTGGTTAAAAACCAGGCAGATTTCCTCTCATATTTTATCTAAAATATTCTGGTTTGAGCTCTTTAATGCTCCATATTACGTGTTTACTCGAATCTAATGCTCACCTTTGTTGGCTAAATTACCTTTTGAAAATTAGGTACGCATTAGATTCACATAATATGGTAATCTTAGTGCTGAGCCAAAGCAAAAGGGGAAGCTACCTTAGGAGCACCTGGACGTCCTACTTGAGGGACGTCATCACTAATTTCATTGCCATGGCTCAATGCTATGCAATGAAGGGATTTGTAGTTTGGTGAGGCATCAGCACTCTTTGGCAGGCCCCATGATCCCAAACAACAGCTCCCATAACATTGAACCAGGGCAGTTAAAGTAGATTCATTCTACAGCATAGATGCACCCCAAGATATTCTTTTCCATTGCTGAAAGCTTTGGTGTTTTAACACTTTTGTTTTGAAAGAAGGAATTATAAGCAAGAGCCATTGTAATGTGCACTTTTTTTTTTGGCCAAATGATAAAGAGTGCATTTTTTTGCCACTACGCATTACATTCGCCAGCAAATCCTCTCTTTTTTTGTTTCAAGGTTTTAATTTTTTTTAAAAAAAGACTGGTATATGCAACCACATTTTAATTATATCTATTCTAGCATGAGTCACTCATAGAGCCAATCTAGTGTAATGTTTTACACCAGGAGTCCTCAAACTTTTTAAACAGACGGCCAGGTCACAATCCCTCAAACTGTTGGAGGGCAGATTATAATTTGAAACCAACATGAACGAATTCCTATGCACACTGCACATATCTTATTTGTAGTGCAAAAAACACTTAAAATAATACAATAATTAAAATGAAGAACAATTTTAACAAATACAAACTTATTCGTATTTCAATGGGAAGTGTGGGCCTGCTTTTGGCTGATAAGATAGGATTGTTGTTGTTGTTGTTGTTGTTGTTGTTGTTGTTGTGTGCTTTCAAGTTGTTTCAGACTTAGGTTGACCCTGAGCGAGGGCTGGGTAAATGACCTTGGAGGGCCCTATCCGGTCCATGGGCCTTAGTTTGGGGACCCCTGGTTTACACATTGAACTACAGCTCTGGGGACCAGAGTTCAATTCCTCCCTCAGTTACAGAAATCCATTAGGATACCTTGGGTGAGTCACACACTCTCAGCCCCACAAACCCTGTGATACATTCAGCTTATGTTTTGCATAAGTTGGCAATAACTTGTAAGCACACAACTGCAGGAAGTTTATCAACTACGTTTCTTCTCATCCTCCCCCAGTCCTCCTGTTTCTCTACTACAAAAGTGACTTGGCAAGATTGCTGAATAGAGCATTGTGTTGGATCAGACTCATTGGACTTGTGTCACTCTGTTCCTGGTGTATTTAAAAGCTGCTTCAGCAGAGATTTATATCCTTTTTCTGTACCTGAAGTAGTCCATCATTTGCAAAGCGACAAAGAGCTTAAATCTCTAGTGGTGCCTCATGTTACATGAAGCCCAAAACCTGAACATCTCTCTACTTTCAAACCACCATCATGTAAGCTTTGTTGGAGGACAAGTGTCTTCTTCAGGCCCAAAGAAGATGCTTGAGGAAGGGAAATAGGAAAATAGTTTGTACGTTTGGAAGTAGGAAAATAGACCTGGTAGCTCTTTACTTTTAAGCCTTGCATGGTCTGGGGCCGATGTATCTGAGGGACCGCCTCACCCCCTACCAACCCCAGAGATCCCTCCGTTCTGAGGACCAAGATCTATTGGAAGTCCCCAGTGTCAAAACCTTGCGTCTAACAGCAACCAGACGCAGAGCCTTCACAGCAGTGGCACCATCACTCTGGAATACTCTGCCACCTGAAGTCCATGCCTTATGAGACTTACCAGCTTTCTGCAGGGCATGTAAGACATACCTGTTTCGACAGGCTTTTAATGTTTGATATTGTTGTTTTTAAATTGTTTTAAATTGCTTTTAAATTTTGTTAGATTTTAGCTATTCTTGTAAGCCGCTCCGAACCCCAGGGGAGTGGCGGCATATAAGATTAAATAATAATAATAATAATAATAATAATAATAATAATAATGATGATGACAACCATGTCCATAAAAATGTCTAGCACCAGCATTGAGCCATGTTATCCCCTTCCTAGAAGAAAAATGGTGAAAAAATATGTACTTGGCTGTTTCCTATCTCCTTATCTAAGTGGGAGCTGCAGTGGACTAAGCTCTAAAGCTAGAAACAAATAATATTAGTGTGGTCCTAATATCTAAAGGTATTGATTCTATTTCCATTGCTTCTGCTTTACTACAAATGTGAGGTAGTTGTTGAGAAGTACAAGTGCAAATAATAGCTGGAGCAGCAGAAGTGTGTAAATCGCTAATATTTTATTTTATTTAGCATTACTGAGCAAAAATGTACATACAGCAAGGGTATGAAGGACCGGCTACTACCCTTTTGCTGTACTATCCAGTGGAGACTTGAAGGAACAGCAAAAAGTGAAAGGCCTATCATCTTTGTAATTGTGTGGATGATTTCACTTCTCAGTTCATTCTGCCACTTCCAGCTCCACTCTTTCTTTTGTAAACAAAGGAGGGCAGCTATTAGATTCACCAATTGTTCCCTGGATAATATCCAGGGCATGCAATGACCTCCAGAAATCTCAGCCAGTTTAGTAGCTGTTAGGAACTGTGGGAACTGAAGTCCAAAACACCTGGAGGCCCAAAGGTTGGGAACCACTGTTTGGGAGTTGCTGAGAAATTGTGTGAAACAGAGCTTGGAATAGTTCCTCTTAACAACTGTAAGAACACCCCCTTCCACATTGATATATTGGTTGGAGGTTCTTGGAATAGTAGTCCAAAATGTCCCTTTCCCAGTCTTTTAATGGTAGTGAAAACAGGTTGGTCCACCTGTGAACCAACCTGTTTTCAAGTATCCACGCACATGAAAGGGAAAGGTTACTCATCAAAAATTCCAGGTGAGATACAAATATTCCATCTCAAAGAAATACCTGTCAAATATGAGGAGGTCATTGCATGCCCTGGGTATTGTCCAGGGGCCAATTGGCCAATCTAATAGCTACATTCCCTCGTTTTCAAAAGGAAGAGTGGAGCTGGAAGTGGCAGAATGAACTGAGAAGTGGGATCATTCACACAATTACAAAGACTATAGGCCTTTCGTTTTTTTGCATCCTGCCATATTGATGCTTTGTGTAAAGGAAGCAGCAACAGCTTTCCTAGCAGACTATTGGAGGAGAGCAGTTCTCCATCCGATTCTCCAAAGAAAACTGGCCATGTCTTTTAATAGCTGCCACGAAGACATTAAAATAGCTGAACTGCTTTCTGGTTATCTTTAATTAACTCAAATGGAGAGCACAAGAAAGGAACACGGTCCTTTGTCTTTGCTTACCTTCATGACCGTATTGTAGATGGAAACGAAGTTTGTAAAGAGGTCAAGGTAACGGGTTGTGAAAACCAGTGCAAAGAGGATCTGGCTCTTTCCTGAAATGCCTGCAAGACCATAAGACAAAGCAAATAAGAAGCAGATAAAAGGCAAAAATATTGGATTTCAGGCAAAGCAATGGAGATTTCCTAGTTAGTTGTGGAAGGCAGAAAGACAAATTCCAGGGCTGCCATCAAAGAAGATTATGGATCCTCTAGTATCATGAAAACAACTCAATAAAAAGCCTCTTTCTGTCAAGCAAAGAACCCATGTCAGATAGGGAATAAAAAGGTATTGCTTTGCTCTCTGTTCATATGATAGTAGACAGCAGATTATTTGAAGTACCAGGGTCATTATGTGAAGAAAGTTGCAACACAAGGGGTCATAGGTTGCTTCAGGGGGGACACCCCAAAATGTCAACAGTTAATCTCTCTGTTACGCTGTTTATTAATCAGGACATGATTTGGTCTTGCCATTGTCTGCCTCAAGGATTACTCTTTATCACTTGCTTTTTAGTCTCAACATGGTTTTATGAAGAAGCAGGCTACACAGAAACTATTTTATGCACAGAGAAAGAAATTTCATTATCTGCAGGTGAAATTCTCCTCCCAGTCCAAACTTAAACACTTTCCATTGTCCTGGGATATGCACACCGAGATATGAAACACGGTGAAATGATTGTATTGCTGTGACTGCCACATCACAGTACCACTCCTAAACACATCCCTGATTCCACCCACTGCGATGCAATGCAGTGGGACGGGCTTTTGGGGAGGAAACAAGAAGTGAAAGGACTCATTTCAAGAGAGGCCAGGGAAAGACTTCTGCAGAAAGGAAAGGAAAGGAAAGGAAAGGAAAAGGGGAGGGCTGAAAGCATGAAAGCTAGCATAAAACCTGAAGTGTTGGTAGTGAGCAAGTTACAGGGAGAGATTCAAAGGATATTGTCAGGATTATATTGCTTAAAAACCAGTATGATTGAGATTAAGAATCTTCATTCCGTGTTCTTTTTAATACTCCAACAAACAAAGCAGAAATGCACATGGTCCTCCCTTGATGGCACTTCTGACATTTCCTCTTTCTGTTCACAGTACCCAAATCTGTTCTGTCCCAGTTCAGAATTCTGCTGTGTGAAATCCTGGGTTTTTTTTTTCATATCTGGAGCGACTTGAGAAACTGCAAGTTGCTTCTGATGTGAGAGAATTGGCCATCTGCAAGGATGTTGCCCAGGGGACGCCCAGATATTTTACCATCCTATTGGAGGCTTCTCTCATGTCCCTGCATGAGAAGCTGGAGCTGACAGATGGGAGCTCACCCCACTCCTCGGATTTGAACCACCAACCTTCGGTCAGCAGTCCTGCCTGCACAAGGGTTTAACCCATTGAGCCACCAGGGGCTCCTTGTCTATGAGTACATCTACACTGTAGAATTAATGCAGTTTGGCACTACTTTAGCTGCCATGGCTCAATGCTATGGAATAGTGGAAGTTGTCGTTTTATGATGAATCAGCACTCTTTCATAGAGAAGGTTAAACACCTTGCAAAACTATAAATTTCAGGATTCTATATTATTGAGCCACAGCAGTAAAAGTAGTGTCAAACTGTCTTAATTCTACAGTGTATATGCATTATATTCATACTGTTTACTAGTACTTTCATGTAACTGTGTATCAGAATGTGGGGCTACTGTGAGGATTATGAGACATTGAAGAGATCAATTGTTTACTTTAACTCTTCCTATATAAAACAGGGTTTAGCAGAACCTAGATTTGTCTAATTATCCTTCTATACTGCTCCCCAAACTAGCTCTATTATTGGGCAAAAAGAGGCAGCCACCTCAAATGGCAGATGTATAGAGCAGGAGGTAACCTGGAGATATCCTGTTGTCCTTAGGTGTGGTGGAGAACACTGGCCTATCATCAGTGTCAAAGTAATAGTCAGTTACCAGCCCAGTTTCCTTCTGAACATGAAACAAAGAATGGGGAATTGTGATTTTGTTTTTCATGTAAATTGTCAAGATCTTCCGAGTTTCTTCTAAATTAATTAGTGAAGAGATAGGTTTTTTTTTCCCCTGCTCCACGGAGGACGTATTTACTCAGTTCAGAATATCAGGTAGGTTACAGAAGGAAGGAATGCACAGATCACCACACAATTCAGTTAAAAGGAAATCACAAAGATCATGGTCTGGGTATTTTAATAGGTGGGTTTGGGAATCCATGTGAATTGCAAAAAGGACTGTCCCTACATCATACAAGTGTCATGAGAAAGGAGCTCACATAGGAAGTGATGTCCAACCAAAATGATGTCTTCGCACACCCAGCGAAGACAGCATGAACTATGCTGACTCCATTGTAGCATTATAAAATCCTATTGTCTTACCAACTTAATTGCTAAGGCAAACTGCCTTCTTAGTTGGTAGACTTGGATGATCCAAGCAGGCTGAGACTAATCCAGTGTTTCTCAACCTGGGGGTCAGGAACACTGGAGGGAGGTTGTGAGGTGGTGTCAGAGGGGACACCAAAGACAATCAGAAAATACAGTATTTTCTGTTGATCATGGGAGTTCTGTATGGGAAGTTTGGCCCAATTCTATCATTGGTGGGGTTTGGAATCTTCTTTGATTATAGGTGAACTATAAATCCCAGCACTACAACTCCCAAATGTCAAGGTCTATTTTCCCCAACTCCACCAGTGTTCACATTTGGGTATATTGAGTATTCATGCCAAGTTTGATCCAAGTCCATCATTGACTGAGTCTGCAGTGTTCTCTGGATGTAGGCAAACTACAACTCCAAAACTCAAGATCAATGCCCACCAAACTCTTCCAGTATTTTCTGTTGGTCGTGAGAGTTCTGTGTGCCAAGTTTAGTTCAATTCCATTGTTTGTGGAGTTCAGAATGCTCTTTAATGGTAGGTTAATTATAAATCCCAGCAACTACAACTCCCAAATAAAAAATTGACCCCCCCCCCCCAAAACCCCCAGTATTCAAATTTGGGCGGATTGGGTATTTGTGCCAAATTTGGTCCAGTTATTGAAAATACATCCTGCATACCAGCTATTTACATTACTGTTCATAACAGTAGCAAAATTACAGTTATAAAGTAGCAACAAAAATAATTTTATGTTTGGAGGTCCTCACAACACGAGGAACTGTATTAAAGGGTCGTGGAATCAGGAAGGCTGAGAACTACCGGACTAAACTGAGTTTTTGTACTTTGGAGACAGGTCTCACCACGGTTTGTCTGCATTGTTGTTTCTCTTCTTTCATAGTTATCACATCAGCACCTTGTCCGCACTATTGTTAAGGTAGAAGAACAAAAACTTACCAGCACAAGACTTTGATCTCCAGATCTTCGTCAGCAACATGATCATCGCTAAGAGATGAGAGACATCTCCCAGGATCCGAAATATATTCATGGTATCCCAAGAGTGTCCTGAAGTGTATCTGAAGAAAAATGATCTTGAGAAGGAAGATGCCTACAGAGGTTCTTGGAGCTAAATGTTCTTCTTCTTTCACCCGTTGGCTCAATGGCTCTTTTCCATTCAGTGTTCTTTTCTCGTCGTGAAGAAATAACCTTTTTCTTCTTGCTCTTGATGAAACTGCACTTATAAAATCAGACAACTTCAGCAATACTTGGCAATGAGTTTCCCAAATAAACGTTTGGAATACTAGCACTGCCCTCTGTTGAAACCAGAGAAACTTCTATTTTTCTGATGCCCGTCTTCTGTCGGATATTGCTGACCAAGCTCCCTTTCTGGAGTGATCCGGTCTTCTTGATAAGTTACTGAAAGCAAGCTGCAGTCTAAACTGAGCTTTGTAGTCCCATTACCAGCAGTAGGTGACGTGGCGTGGATGCCGCTTGCATAGAGAGGGTGGAGGGA
Organism: Anolis sagrei; assembly: GCF_037176765.1. Taxonomy (NCBI): domain Eukaryota; kingdom Metazoa; phylum Chordata; class Lepidosauria; order Squamata; family Anolidae; genus Anolis; species Anolis sagrei. Next base: position 164,039,099 of record NC_090025.1, read on the forward strand.
GAGGCGGGAGCAACTAGTTAAACTTTCTTCAGCATCTCTCTAGCTTCTCAAGTTACAACTGAGAAAGTCCTTAAAGGGGAAAAGACAGCAAGGAGGTGGATTCCCTTTGCCAAGTTCAAGGGGGGAAGGATTAAAATGGCTCCAGAATTTAGAAAAGGCCCACTGGATGGGAGATTATCTTCCAGAGCTCCAGTTCAGGGCTGTTTTCCCTAACCCAAAGGGATCTCAATATTCTGTGCAATGTGTTTTGTATGCAATGCCAAGAGAATCAAAGTACTGGACTCGAAGGGGTTGCCTTATTCATTTTAATGGTGTTTTCCTTACAGTTTTTTTTTACTGTGTTGTCACCTGGTATTTTTGCTGACTCAAGTCACTTTGGAGAAGAAAGGATTTAAAAAATACTGTACTTTCTGAAAGGCAGGTTTTAACAAAAACAAATTGGAGGAAACCCTGATCCTACCTTAACTGTGCTCCATTGAATCTGGATTGGATCAAGAGTCAGCCACTTGTACAGTTTATGAGTTTACTCTACTACCCCAAAATCATGGCAAACAAATGAAATATATAAGAAGAAGTGAGTTGGATTTAGTTCCCTCTTTAGGTACGAATGATTAAGTGGACATTAAGTTATCACTGTGAGTGTAACACACTGTTGCACTCCAGGCCTGGAAACATCACTGCATCATGCAAGAGTTCAGTAATATAAGCAAATGGTTTGTTGTAAAACATATTAAAAACATATTAAAAGCAATGGAGGGCGAAAGGGAGAAGCGTGCCAAGAGGAAGGCGCATCAAGCCAACCCCAACCGAGACTGCCTTCCACCTGGAAACCAATGCCCTCACTGCGGAAGAAGATGCAGAGCAAGAATAGGGCTCCACAGCCACATACGGACCCACAAGAATGTTGGAAGACAATCATCCTCGGAAAGCGAGGGATCGCCGTAAAAGCATATAAAAATCAGGAATAAGAAAGGAAGATATATAATCCAAAAAGGTTTCACAAAAGGTAATAAATAACCAAACACTAATCCAAATGTCTCATAAAGTTCCAGAGGTGGCAAAATCTAGGAACAGCCAGAAATCACAGGTACAGCCTAAGTCCATGATCAAGAAGGTATAACTAATAAAACTTGAACAGGAGCACATAAATAGGAACATAGAAAGCTTCCAGGATATTAAATCCAAAATCAAAGCTTAACTTGAACATGAACAAGAGAACTCGGGCTTAGCTTCTCATTCTAACGCAGCATTGTCTGAACTGACCCTAAGGTAAACAACTTGTTGTTTAATAGACACCCATGAAATCATTCTGTTTCCCATGAATTTCCTTCACAACTTTCCCACATAATCTCTCTGAACAACGCAATCTATTTTCAGCTGTAATTTGTAAATGAAGACTTTTGTTGATCTCCATAGCTACAAGTGGATTCCCATGAGAACTCTCTTTATCACCCAGCTCTTCACTCGATTCCTTATCTGCTGTTGCTACTTCTGACTCCCCTAAATGCCCTTGAGGCCCTGCACTTTCCGAGCCAGTTTTCTCACAGAGAGAACCATCACTTCCCAGACTTGAATTTCCCAGACTTGAGAGCCCATCAACTTTGTGCCACAGGAAAGCTCATAATCCTCTCTAAATCATCAGGTAAACCATCGGCCTCTGGCTGATCTACAACACACTCTTGTGTTAATGTGCTCATTCCTATGCATATATTTATGCATACGTGTATTATTAATTAGTTTTTTTATCCCAGTCTTCAGAAAAGGAACTTATGGTGGCATAGTTCTTTCTCTGCGAGTTATTTCCTCATAATGTCTGCACCATTATGCAGAGTGAGCTGTTCACCTCAAAGGCAGACTTGGGATACCATGAGAGGGCAACAAATATTAATGATGTTTTATTTTTATATCTTGATGGCAAGGGAAGGGAGAGCCATGTAAGGGATTTTCTCTCCCATGTTTCAAAATAGTCTGACTTGCTTTAAATCAGGCATGGGCAAACTTGGGTCCTCCAGGTGTTTTAGACTTCAACTCCCACAATTCCTTAAGCTTAACTGCTGAGGGGGAGGAATTGTGGGAGTTGAAGTCCAAAACACCTGGAGGGTCCAAGTTGGCCCATGCCTGCTTTAGATACTATGCATCTTGATGTGGCTGGATATGTATTGACACTTGGCTCCATGTCACTGAGGCAAAGGCTTAGTACCTTGGATAGCTCCTTCCAGTTTAGACTAAAATTCAGAGCCTGTTTCAGTGTTCCCCTGACTCAGTGAAAAACGGTAGACTCTCAGTGAACCAGAACTCAGACAACCAGAACTCTCAACAACCATAAAAAGAAATCAAAGAAATAAGACTTTAAATAAAAATTAAAAGAAAATATAGGTTTAGCAGAAATGTTGTATTAGGTTTGTCTTTATTTCTCTTAATTTGCTTTTGAATACTCCATTTCAATATTAATATCAAGGCAATGCAGAGTTTATAGTAGGTGTAGTATGGGATATAGTATTAGTTAGGCCTATGTTAATCTATATAAATAAAAATGTAATGTTTGTGGTGCGACTAAGGGAGGGAAAGGAAAGGGCCTGAGGCTGTTAGGAAGTGTGGGAGTTGAAGTCCAAAACACCTGGAGGGCTAAAGTTTGCCCATGCCTGGTTTAAACTCTAGTTTGCTAGTCAAACTGAATGACTATGTTGCAGAAGATGGCATATCTACAAAGCGAGTCACCAAAATCTGCTGTAAAGACTACACAGACTCCTAGCTTGGCTGCTATTCCCGATTAATACCTTTTCCTGTCTTGACCACTATTTCATCTGTGACATACTGGAGCCTCAGCTTTCACCAGGACAAAGTGGGAGAGATAGATAGAAGAATGAGCAATCGAAAGGTTTTGAATTATGACACCCATGTGCCTGCAGTGGGATGTGGGTGAAGAAAGGCTTGGGGAGGGAAAGGGAGGCGAGGCTTCCTAATATGGAAAGGCTGAAAAAAAGAAAGCACTTGGCACATGAGGTGGGAACAATTAAAAATAAACGTTCTCCTCCCCCTCCTCCTTTGCAGGAAAACAAGCTTGAAAACCCTCACTCCAGGTGTCCCCCATCCTCCTAAAATAACCCAAGATGTTTCTCTTGTCTCTCTCTCTTTTCTATCTGATGCTGTCCCCTAACCAACCAATGTCTTTGGTTACCTTAGTGATGGCAAGCAGTGTCTCTGGGGTGATGAGAAACAAAAATACTTTGAAAATTAAAAGCGACGCTTCATTATCTGTCATTTGTCTCAAGCTTTCCGACTTGAGAAGCTTGTTTATTTTCTCTCCACACTTCTTCCACCCCAAACATGTTCCCATAAAATGTTTTCCATTCAGGTCTCTTTGTTGCCACGTCTTCTGTGTCCCCAAGAGGCAGTAGCAAGGGCAAGAAGAAGACAATGATCACTGTTTCAGAAATGCCAAAGTACATTTAGAGCTTGAAAGCAACTTGTCACAAAAGTACTCACTGTTTATTTTATTTATTTATGGTGTCAGAAGCAAATTGAAGGAACAGTTATAATGTATTTGAAAAAAACAAAGTTAATAACTTGGCATTATACTAAATGTCCTTTGACCAGAAGCTGCCCACTTGGAGTGCCTCTGGTGTTGCTGTGAGAAGGCCCTCCATTGTGCATGTGACAGGGCTCAGACTACATTGTAGTAAGTGGTCTGTAATTTACTCTTCTCCACACTTGCATGTCGTGGACTCCACTTTATAGCCCCATTTCTGCATCTCATGGTGCCAGAATGCAGTTTGTTCGTTGCCTTCCAAGTTGCCCAATTTTCTGTGTGTTCAGGGCAGAATTTCTCATTTGGTATCAGCCACTGAATGAGGTTCCAGGTTTTAACATGCCACTTTTGAGCTGTTGCTTGCAGAGGTGTTCCTGCGAGTATCTCTGTAGGTCTTAGAAAACTATTTCTTGATTTAAGGCATTGGTTTGCTGGCTGATATCCAAACAGAGGGTGTGCCGGAGGTGCCACTGCCTTGGTCCTTTCATTACAGGCTGATACTTCCCAATGAATGCCAGGTGGTGCAATACTGGCTAAACAGTGTAATTTCTCCAGCGGTGGTGCACAAAGATATTCTGGTTTTTGAGAGTTTTTTTGTCATGTCAGGAGCGACTTGAAAAACTGCATGTCGCTTCTGGTGTGAGAGAATTGGCCGCTTGAAAGGACGTTATGCAAGGGCTGCCTGGATGTTTTTGATGTTTTACCATCCTTGTGGGATGCTTCTCTCATGTCCCTGCATAGGGAGCTGGAGCTGATAGAGGGAGCTCATCCGCACTCTCCCCAGATTCGAACCTGCGACCTGTTGGTCTTCAGTCCTGCCAGCACAAGGGTTTAACCCATTGTGCCATTGGGGACTCCTAGGTAGATATCCTGTGATAATGTGGCATGTCTCATTAAGGGCTAGCCACATCCACTGGTGAGATGTATCTCACACTGAGCATTCAGCAGCAGAGTAGCAAATCTCAAGTGCAGATGTCTTCACTGTGTCTGGTTGTGATCCCCAGGTTGTGCTAGTCAGCTTTCGTATGATGTTATATCTAACACCCATGTTTTGTTTGATATTCAAGAAGTGCTTCTTATAAGTCAGAGCATGGTCCAGAGTAACTCCCAAGTATTTGGGTGTGTTCCAGTGGGATTCCTTCCAAGGTAATCCACAGAGCTCAAGATCAGGCATGTAGCCGGGGGGGGGGGGGGGCGGCTCAGGGGGCTTCAGCCCCCCCCCCTCCGAAATTCTCATGGTGGTTCGCGAAAAGGCCTTACTGGTGAATTATTTAAACTGTTATGTTTATTCATATCATGATCTGATCACCATACTCAATATATCCCATATGCATGGGGGTATTGGGGTAATGATACAAAAGGTTTGCTAGGCTAGACCCTCTTTCACTCAGACTCAGCCCCCCCCCGAAACTCACCCCCCCGAAACCCCCCCTGAAAATGTTTTAGCCCCCCCCCCCCCAAAACGAAATCCTGGCTACGGGCCTGCTCAAGATGCTTGTCTGTTCTTAAAATGAAAAGCACACATCTCCATTTTAGATAGATTAGGAATCAGCTGGTTTTCCCTGTAATAGGCAGGTATTTTCTGTTGCTCGTGGGAGTTCTGTGTGCCAAGTTTGGTTCATCATTGGTGGAGTTCAGAATGCTCTTTGATTGTAGGTAAACTATAAATCCCAGCAACGACAACACCCAAATGACAAAGTCAATCCTCCCCCCGACCCTACCAATAGTCACATTTGGGCGTATTGGGTATTTGTGCCAAATTTGGCCCAGTGAATGAAAACACATCCTGCATATCAGTCACATATTGACATTACAATTCCTAACAGTAGCAAAATTACAGTTATGTAGTAGCAACAAAATAATTTTATGTTTGGGGGGTCACCATCAACATGAGGAACTGTATTAAGTGGTTGTAGCATTAAAAAGGTTGAGAAACACTGCTCTAAAGCATATTACTGATTTCGTAAAATGGAGTCTGAGATCTAAACAAGCCCAGATCTGATCACATGGTCTGCAGCCCCTCCCACAAAACAGAGTTAATGAAAACTGCATACCAATACACACATAATACATTACAGTAAGCAATCTGAATTATATACATAACAAATAACTAGCGGAGGCTTGAAGAAAGTTGCTATTTTGAACAAAAAGTAGCAAGATGCAGGTTAATTAAGACATTTTATTTTATTTTAATCTTTTGGGTCTTGTTCCAAGGAGAGGCTCGCCCTCCCACATGCCCACAACATTGGCAGCAGGAAAAGTTGGTGGAATGGGGCTATTTTGGGGAACATTTCCCTAGCAACGACTGCTGCCACAGTCTGTAGTGGTTCATCCATATGTGCTAAAATATTCAATGCTCCTTAATAAAGAGAGCAGCTGGTAAAACAAGGTAGGTGGTAGGCAGAGTGCGCTATCCAGATGCCATGCCCACTGACTTCAGTCTGCGATTCATAGGGTTTGCTATGACTGAAGAATATTGATGGAAAAAGTGAACAATGTCTTTAAGCAGAAAGGTGTGAAAGGTCTCCGTTCTACATTCATCGCCCGTGATTCTATCTCAGAAAATAAGTCAAATACTTATGACAGAAAATGAAGTGTCTAATGCAGTCTTAATTTCTTCTCAGATACAAGGAAAATCTTTACTACAGATGTCTTGTCGCTGAATTTGTTCCTACAAGATACAGTATGCTCCAAACCAGTAGAATAAACATGTTTATTAATTATTTAGGCCAATTCATGAAGGACAAGATCTTCAAACTTCTACCCTATGTTTGCAGCTCCTTTTCAACGTTCTTTTCAGCTCCTTTCCACACAATCTGAAATAACTATATTTGTATAGTCAGTCTGAATCTGAGTGGTTGGCACTGCTAGTTGACCGTGTTGGAGCATGTAAAAAATCAGTTGGTGAGTGTGTTAACTGAAAAATGCAAAGCATGAAGCTGATTGGTTAGGCTACACTCAGGATGCTAGCGGAGCCTGGGAATTTGGCAACAGTTACATGCTTAGGTTTTCTGTAAAGAAGCTTGCCAAGATAAGTTAGTATTATTTTCTGCTTCTGAGCTGCTGGAAGAAGATCTTTCACATGGACACTCAAAGACAATTTGAATCATGGGAGTTGTATCTTGGCAAAATCTTTAACCTCCTCTGCCAAAGAGTGCTGGTGCTTCACCAAACTGCAACTTCCAGGAATACATAGCATTGAGCCATGGTGGTGTCACACTGTATTAATTCTACTGTGTAGATCAGTGGTTCCCAACCTTTTTTTGACCAGGGACCAGTTGACCTCACTTGCCTAGTTTCCAACAGATCTCACAACTTCTGAGGATGCCTGCCATAAATGTGGGTGAAACGTCAGGAGAGAATGCTTCTGGAACATGGCCTTACAGCTCAGAAAACTCACAGCAACCCAGAGATTTCTGGCCATGAAAGCTGTCGACAACACATTTGAACACTGTGTTCTTGAGTGGAGTCAGCCCAAACATTTCATACATGAAAGGTATCAAACAACCTTAGATTGATAAAGTTTATATTGACTTGTATCGCTCTAATATTGTCATCTCCAATGAACCCAATACATTCATTTGACTACAAATCATCAACTGCAGAACAAGAATGAAGACTTGACCATGATACGAATCACTTTGCCTTGCTGACCCATGCAATAAAAGATTAGTAGATTCGCTCTATATATCTCTGACATACTCAATATGCATGGAAAGTATATATAGGTGAAAAAGACAAGGGTGAAAGAGATACCTGGTGTTTTTAATGCTTCATACAGTCAAAACAAAAATGACCCTCTTTATGCCAGATTTATTTTTACTGATTGTTTTTTTAAATCATAGAATCACAGAGTTGGTAGAGACCTTGTGGGCCGTCCAGTCCAACCTCCTGCCAAGAAGCAGGAAAATTGCATTCAAAGCACCCCCGACAGATGGCCATCCAGCCTCTGTTTAAAAGCCCCCAAAGAAGGAGCCTCCACCACACTCTGGGGCAGAGATCTATGAAAATCTAAAGTCATCTTAGAATTAAACAGTGGATCAGAACTAAAACAACAACTGCCTGGATAAAACACACAGTTTCTTAGCAACAGATAATGTATTCAGTTCCAAAACAAAACAGGCAGATGTGAGTGTTACTAGAGCCATAATTCCAAAATGAAGAACTATATATACCTGGGATTGGTGCACCGGATTATATTGGTGCTTTGGGCCTTATCAAATCACTTCTTCATGTTATATTATTCCATTGGAGAAACACTCCAGCCAGCTTTGTGAGAGTCGCTGATTAGCCATGCTCTCCATCACACTCTTGCCACATTTGTGCTTTAACAGTATCATTTGTATGGGGCTTTAGCATTTAATAGCCTTGCAGCTTCAAAGCCTGGCTGCTTCCTGCCTGGGGGAAATCCTTTGTTGGGAGTTGATCAGTTGGCCTGATTGTTCCTTGTCTGGAATTCCCCTGTTTTTTGAGTGTTGCTCTTTATTCACTGTCCTGATTTTAGAGTTTTTTTAAATACTGGTAGCCAGGTTTTGTTTATTTTCATGGTTTCCTCCTTTCCGTTGAAATTATCCACATACTAGTGGATTTCAGTGGATCTCTATGTAGACTGACATGTTAGTTGTTAAAGTGGTCCAGCATTTCAGTGTTCTCAAATAATATGCTGTGTCCAGTGCTTGGAGAGCATTGTATGATAAGGCTGAGACACAAGGGGGACCCAATGCCTTGCCATTACAGTAAACGCCACAGTATGATAACACTATTTGACTCTCCCAGCTGCAGTTTTGTTTGGCCAAAGGCAAAGGTTCTTTCTTGAACTCAAATGCAATAAGCCTGAGAGTACTGTACCAAGTTTTATTGAAAAGCAGGCAAGGCATCAAAGAAAGAACATACGAACCTTGCAAATTCATTCCCCAATCAGCTGGAACAACAGTGAGGCCAAACCTACTGCACTGATTGTGGTCTGTAGTAAATTACAGTATCGCTGTGTCAATTAATTAGCTACTTTTCTTTCCTTTGGTGTCTTACCACCCAGGTGTATGAAAATTAAACAATTATTCCACAATTTAATTATTGAAATCAAAATATAGTCATGACTTTTGTACCTTTTAGTTGGGCCAATGAAAACATAATAGATACAGCAAATGAATAGACAGTGCCCAAAGAGGGTGGATGGCGGCCAAACTTACTAATTGGGGGGGGGGGGGAATTATCTCATACACCAAATCCATACCTTCCAATTAATTCTACCTTTGAAATATATCCAGCAAAAATAGTCCCTAAAAAAAACTTTAACCCTTAAGGCAGCGTTTCTCAACCTGGGGGTTGGGACCCCTGGGGGTCACGAGGGAGTGTCAGAGGGGTCGCCAAAGACCATCAGAAAACACAGTATTTTCTGTTGATCATGGAGATTCTGTGTGGGAAGTTTGGCCCAATTCTATCATTGGTGGTGTTCAGAATGCTCTTTGATTGTAGGTGAACTATAAATCACAGCAACTTCAATTCCCAAACGTCAAGTTTTTTCACCCCAAATTCCACCAGTGTTCACATTTGGACATACTCAGGAATTTTTCCAGCATATATGGCAAATAAGGGAATAAGGGAATACTATATATATAAAAGGGACACCCTGGTGGTGCTGCGGGTTAAACCACTGAGCTGCTGAACTTGCTGACAGAAAGGTTGGTGGTTCGAATCTGGCAAGTGGGGTGAGCTCCTGCTATTATAAGTAGTAAATTAAAATAGTAAAGGTGGCACAGAGGGTTAAACTGCTAAGCTGCAGAACTTGCTGACTGGAAGGTCGGCAGTTTGAATCCGCAGGACAAAGTGAGCTCCCATTGTTAGCCCCAGCTTCTGCCAAACTAGCAGTTCGAAAACATGCAAATGTGAGTAAATCAATAGGTACCACTTCGTTGGCTCTGAAGGCAGTCATGCTGGCCACATGACCTTGGAGGTGTCTACGGACAACACTAGCTCTTCACCTTTGAAATGAAGATGAGCACCATCCCCCAGAGTCAGACACGACTAGATTTAATGTCAGGGCTATGAGCAGGGTAGAAATAATGCAAATAAATAAATAAATAAATTTACCTTTTACATGCATGCATACAGACAGACATACATACTTACATATATATGATTGTATCACAGCTGTTTTCATTATTTGAAAAAATATATCAGTCAATCTTTACTTAAAGCTTTCAAGTTAATTTACAAAACCAGCATTCAGAACAACAGTAAAACCATGAATAATGAACAAAGGTCACAGCAGAGTAGAACACAATGGCAGCATACAGGCAACATCTGAAAAGTAAAAAAAAAAATGTAAACAAAAATGCTTGTGTAAATAAAGATGTAAAGTGGGTTTAGTTGACACAAAATAAATGTGTGAAAAACGCAAGATTCCACCTCCTTTGCTTTAATTTCAGTACAATATCAAGAGAGAGCCTAGTCTCTTCCCACTATTTCCTCTTTCCACCATTGTTTCCTTAACTTGAATACACCTTTGTATATAAATGCTTTCACACAATATTGGAATGGCCTTGATTGACCAGAACAAAGACAGGAAGATCTACTACTTCCTATATGACTATTGCTTTAAAAAACCTGAAACACCTGGCTCTGTGTTTACAAAGGCATCTTGAACCACCATCTTTTTTCCGATAGAGTTACAAGCTGGATAGATGCAGGGAACGCCGTGATGTAGAGTATCTGGATTTCAGTAAGGACTTCAACAAGGTCCCCATGACCTTCTGGCAAACAGACTAGTCCAATGTGGGCTAGGCAAAACTATGGTTAGGTGGATCTGTAATTGGTTAAGCAAACGAACCCAAAGGGTGTTCACCAAAGTTTCCTCTTCATCCTGGAAAGAAGTGACAAGTGGAGTGCCTCAGGGTTATGTCCTGGGCCCAGACCTATTCAACATTAATGACTTAAGTGAAGGATTAGAAGGCATGACCATCAAGTTTGCAGACAACACCAAATTGGGAGGGATAGCCAATATTCCAGAAGCCAGGAGCAGAATTCAAAACGATCTGAACAGATTGGAGAGATGATTGGCCAAAACTAACAAAATGAAATTCAACAGGGACAAATGCAAGATACTCCACTTAGGCAGAAAAAAGGAAATGCAAAGATAAAGAATGCGGAGCACCTGGCTCAAGAGCAGTACATGTGAAAAAGATCTTGGAGTCTTTGTGGACAACAAGTTAAACAATGTCATGCGGCAGCAACAATGTCATGCAGTGGCAAAAAAGCCAATGGGATTTTGGCCTGCATCAATAGGAGTATAGTGTCTAGATCCAGGGAAGTCATGCTACCTCTATATTCTGCTTTGGTCAGACCACATCTGGAATCACATTGTGTCCAATTCTGGGCATCGCAATTGAAGGGAGATGTTGACAGGCTGGAATGTGTCCAGAGGAGGGTGACTAATATGATCAAGGGTCTGGAGAACAAGCCCTATGAGGAGCCACTTAAAGAGCACTTCCATAGGTATAGCAATTAGACTAGCAATTAGCAATTAGATTAGGATTAGTTGAGACTGTTCCTGCCAGTTGGAGGGTATTCAGATGCAAAGTTCCTCCTGACAGCTCATTTTGATGTAGGTAATACAGAGGAACCCCTGGTGGCGCAATGGGTTAAACCCTTGTGCTGGCGGGACTGAAGACCAAGAGGTTGGAGGTTCAAATCCAGGGAGAGTGTGGATGGGCTCCCTCTGTCAGCTCTAGCTCCCTGTACAGGGACATGAGAGAAGCCTCCCACAAGGATGGTAAAATATCAAAAACATCCTGGCATTCCATGGGCAACGTCCTTGCAGATGGCCAATTCTCTCACAGCAGAAGTCACTCCTGACACGAAAAAAGTAAAAGCTAATGCAGAATGTACTAGTGGATTGTGGTACATTTTTATTATTAGAGGTGAAGGACCATTTGAGTTTTTCAACAGAGTCTAGAGTTGATCCTGTTAGTTGTGCCACAATAAGGGAATCGTGGAGATGCTTAGAAAGGTATGATAGAATCCAACAGCGAAAATAAAGAGCCACAATCCACAACAACAAAACAGTTCTCCAAATGTCTGGGACAACAAAGGTATTAAAACCCCTTATTTTGTAACTACTGGAGCAACTATTGACTGTAAGATGAAAGCATTTCACTGAATGTAATAGCTTGCTGGCTGAGAAGAAACCCAAACGCCTTGTTGAACCTTTTTCACCCCAATCCTTGCCCAAAAACAAAGGGGGGGGGGGGACACAGGCCTGCACCCTCCTTGAAAGGCACGAAGCCTGTGAACAAAGGATAGCACCACATAGAAGAAGAAGAACTTTATTTTTCTACCCTGCCTCCATCTCCCCGAAGGGACGTGGGGCAGCTTACATGGGGCCAAGCCCAAAAAACATATAGTTTATTTATTTATCGTGTCAGGAGCAGACCAAACAGTTGTATTGCATTTTTTAACAAACAAACAAACCACAAAGTTTGCAAGCTTGGTAGTTGATTAAATGTCCTTTAACCAGTAGCTGGCCACTTGGAGTGCCTCTGGTGTTGCTGCAAGAAGGTCCTCCATTGTGCATGTGGCAGGGCTCAGGTTGCATCGCAGCAGAGCTCTGTAGTTTGCTCTTCTCCACACTCGCATGTCATGGATTCCACTTTGTAGCCCCATTTCTTAAAGTTGGCTCTGCATCTTGTGGTCCCAAAATGCAGTCTGTTCAATGCCTTCCATGTCGCCCAGTCTTCTGTGTGCCCAGGGGGGAGTCTCTCATTTGGTATCAGCCATTGATTGAGGTTCTGGGTTTGAGCCTGCCACTTTTGGACTCTCGCTTGCTGAGGTGTTCCAGCGAATGTCTCTGTAGATCTTAGAAAACTATTTCTTGATTTAAGTCATTGACATGCTGGCTGATATCCAACAGGGGATGAGCTGGAGATGTCTCTGCCTTGGTACTTTCACTATTGGCTGCTACTTCCCAGCGGATGTCAGGTGGTGCAATACCGGCTAAACAGTGTAATTTCTCTAGTGGTGTAGGGCACAGACACCCTGTGATAATGCGACATGTTTCATTAAGAGCCACATCTACTGTTTTAGCGTGGTGAGATGTGTTCCACACTGGGCATGCATACTCAGCAGCAGAGTAGCATAGCGCAAGGGCAGATGTCTTCACTGTGTCTGGTTGTCATCTCCAGGTTGTGCCAGTCAGCTTTCGTATGATATAATGCCCGGATGTCTTGCAATCCTGTGAGGAGGCTTTTCTCAGGTCCCCTAACATATAGTTAAAACAAGGCAAATAAAAATAAAAACAGCATACAACCAACATCATAAGCAATAATAAAACAGACATCATAAACAAAAGAAAAAGAAAAAAAAGAAAAGAAAAGTATGATAGAAGTTGAGTGACTTAAGTATGCTCTTCTGAATTAGGCTCAGGGATAATCTTTAGGAAAAGAATAAAAAAATGAAAGTAGGTTTTAAACTGTGTTCTGGAGTGGATGGCAAACCTTTGCAGGCCAGAGTGCTCTGTGCAAAGATGCCGAGGGCTCTGCACTGCCCGGCACACGTGTCCCCATTAATGTTTCCACTGCTTTGGATTGCGCTCCCGTCTTTCCATCACTGCATCTGCAGCGTGTATCCATGGTTGTGAGCTCACATGCAGGGATGGGTTAAAGTAGTGGAAGGCTGGTGTATTCTAGCAGAGTTAGTGACTTCTCAGCTACAGGCTGCAGAGCAAAACAGGGAAACAAATGATTTGAGAGCGAGAGAAGGAACAAGAAGGAAGGAGAGCGTCCTGGGAAGAGGGGAGTTAATGAAACGGGAGGGGGGTAAACAGTAGTGAGGAAAAGGACTATCTCAAAAGTATTGCTTCAAGTGCCCGGGGAGCACTTGAATCTATGGATGGGAACTCTTCACAAAGCAACAATAAAGTCCAGAACAAAGAGGAACCAAGAGGCCGGCTAAGAAATGAATGAAAGAAAGTTGGACCCAGACCAAGTGTTGTGAGTGATGTGGAAGGCAAGCAAAACAGAGCGACCAGGAGACCAAACAAATTTAGGGGATGTAACCCAAGCTGGATGAGGTGCTGGCAATTTTTCTCTTTTTATCCTCCTCTTGAAAGCTGGATTTTCAGGATTCAGATGGAAATAGGCTGACTACACACCAGGTAAGAGACTATTTGTTGTCATTATGTACAATGTCACTGAGAGCCAGAGTGTTGTGGTTTGATTGTTGGACTTTGACTCTGGGAAGCCAGTGGTCAAATCCACACTTTGGCTTTGGAAATACACTGGATGACCTGTAAACAAGCGAGACCCCTGGGGATATTTCCAAAATCTGTTGGAAATAGCAACTTTCTACAAGGCTCCTATACTAGTCATTTGTTATGTATATACAGTAATTCAGATTGCTTACTGCAGCATTCCTCAATCTGGGGATTGGGACCCCTGAGAGGGATCACGAATGAGTCTCAGAGGGGTCGCCAAAGAACATCAGAAAACACAGTATTTTCTGTTGGACGTGGGGGTCTGTGTGGAAAGTTTGGCCCAATTCTATCCTTGGTGGGGTTCAGAATGCTTTTTTATTGTAGGTGATCGATATATCCCAGCTACTACAATTCCTAAATGTAAAAGTCTTTTTTCCTCAAACTCCACCAGTGTTCACATTTGGGCATATTGAGGATTCGTGCAAAGTTTGGTCCACATCCATCATTGTTTGAGTCCACAGTGCTCTCTGGATGTAGGTGAACTACAACTTCAAAACTCAAGGTCAATGCCCACCAGGGTGGTCCGTGAGAAGGCCTTACTGGTACATTATTTAAACTGTTATGTTTATTCATATCATGATCTGATCACCATGCTCAGTATATCCCATATGCATGGGTGTATTGGGATAATAATACAAAAGGTTTGCTAGGGTAGATCCTGACCCCCCCCCCCAGAATCAAACACAGCCCCCCCCCCCCCCGCCCTGCCCCCCGAATCAAAATTCTGGCTACGGGCCTGATGCTCACCAAACCCTTCCAGTATTTTCTGTTGGTTATGGGAGTTCTGTCTGCCAAGATTGGTTCCATTCCATCATTGGTGGAGTTTAGAATACTCTTTGATTGTGGGTAAACTATAAATCCCAGCAGCTCCAACCCCCAAATGATAAAATCACACACACACCCAACCCCACCAGTATTCAAATGTGGGTGTATTGGGTATTTGTGCCAAATTTGTTCCAGTGAATGACAATACATCCTGCATATCAGATATTTACATTATAATTCATAACAGTTGCAAAATTATAGTTATGAAGTAGCAACAAAAATAATTTTTGATGCAAGGGGGGGGGTCACCACAGCACGGTGATCTCTATTAAGGGATCGTGGCATTAAGAAGTTTGAGAACCACTGCTGTAAACAAATCTTGCCAAGAAAACCTTTGGTTCACCATAAAATGGAAATAACTTATAGGCACAATATAACAGTAGTAATGTACTATGCACATGCTTGAGATTGGAGCTGATGAATTTCCTATGCTGATGATATGTGTCTGTAAATGTTTATAGGGACATCCCCCCCCCCCCCAAATCATTTTATTTCAGTAATGTAGATGCTGGTACATAAAATCTTAAGTTACAATTATATCTTTCCATAATTAAGATGCCTCAAGTCTTCTGGTTTTAAAAAAATGTATACCATTTAATCAGAAATATTTGCTTGCACTAAATGTTAAGGTTCTAATGGTACCAGTTTCTCTGCAGACCATATTTTTAACCCAGCTTGATGAATGCTCAGTTCTTCAGTCATCCACCCCACCTCACCCCACCCAATTGGTTTGGACAATTCTTCTTTAAGGTAGTTTCTTAGGTTGTTATGTTCAAACTACTAATTTCAAAGTGTTATGGAATGATGTCAGTAGGATACATTTCTAATGGGTTCTTCTCATGAGTGGGATGCTCACAGGATTCCAGAACAATGGAACTAAAACAAAAATAGCTTATGTGCTTATGTTATTTGTAGTCTCAGGGACTCTGTCCATGCTACCCCATGTTACAAAGAGAATGTTTATATGGATACCATTTATTCTTCTGTTTCACATTAAGATGATGTTGAACATCATCTTAGGGGCAGTAGAAGTGAATCATCAGGAATAATACAATCTATATCAGGCATGGGCAAACCCAGACTCAGGGGCTCTTTTCTCAGGCCCTCCTCTCTCTCACCATCCTATCCTTTAGCCCTTCTCTCTTTCCTTGCTCCTTTACTCTCTCCCTTCTTTACCTCCCTCTTTCTCCCTCCCTCCCTCCTTTCCACCCTTTCGTCCTCCCTTCCTTCTCTCTTTCCTCTCTCCTTCTCTCTCTTTCTCCTTCCTTCCCTTTTCTTTCTTTCCTTCCTTCTCTTTCCTTTTTCCCTTCCTAACTTCCATCCTTCCCTTCCACCCTTTCATCCTTCCTTCCCTTTTGTCTTTCCCCCTTCCCACTTCTCTTTCTTCTTCCCCTCTTCCTCCTCCTTCCATCCTTCCCTTCATCCCTTTCATCCTTCTTGCCTTCTTTCCTCCCTCCCTCCCTTTCTTCCTTCCCTTTTTCCTTCCTCCTTCTTTCCCTTCACTCCATCCTTCCCTTCCACCCTTTCGTCCTCCCTTCCTTCCCTCTTCCCTCTCTCCTTCCCTTTTCCCTTTCTCCTTCCTTGCTTCCCTTTTGTCTTTCCTTCCTTCACTCTTTCCTTTTCCCCTTCCTTCCATCCACCCTTCTCTTCTTCCCTTCCTTCCTTCCTTCCCTCTTTCCTTCTTCCATTCCACCCTTTCATCCTTCCTTCCCTTTTGCCTTTCCTCCTTCCCTCTTTCCTTTCTCCTTCCCCTCTCCCTCCTTCTCCTTCCATCTTTCCCTTCCTTCCTTTCATCCTTCCTGCCCTCTTCCCTTCCTGCCTCCCTTACGTCCTTCTCTTCCTCCCTTTCTTCCTTCTCTTTTTCCTTCCTCCTTCCTTCCACCCTTCCTTTCCACCCTTTCACCCTTCCTTCCCTTTTGTCTTTCCTTCCTTCCCTCTTTTCTCCCTCCTTCCCTCTCTCCCTTTTTCTCCTTCCATATTTCCCTTCCTCCCTTTCGTCTTTCCTTCCTTCTCTCTTTCCTTCCTCCTTCGCTTCCTTCTTTCCTTCACCGAGAAGCCATTCCTCTTCGCAGGGAGTACTAGCATGCGGTTCCCAAGTTAGAAAGTTTGGCCATGCCTGATCTATACAAAGTAGCGTAGGAATCCAGAATTTCTTTAAATAAGTTGAAACTAATTGCAAGAAGACACACTTGTGGCACATGTGTTGGGTGTGGAAATAGTGTTGATTTGTGATAGCACACTATATATCAGGTACAGGCAAACTTCAACCCTCCAGGTGTTTTTGACCGGCTGTTAGGAATTGTGGGAATAGAAGCCCAAAACACTTGGAAGGCCAAAGTTTGCCCATGCTTGATATATATCTACCTGTCTCCTTCACCAGATGCAAAGATCATGATGGAGTGCCAGCCTAGAATAGTGGTTTGAGAGTTGGACTAGGACTCCAGGAGATCAGGGTTCGAATCTCTTCTTGAACTGAAAACCCAGTGGGTTCCCTAGGGCAAGTGCACTATCTCAGAAGAAGGCAATGGCAACTCTCCTCTGAACAAATCTTGCCAAGAAAACCACATGATATGGGCTTCGGGTTGCCCTAAATCAGAAATGACTTGAAGGCACACAATAGTGATAATGACCACAAAGTCTTGTTATATAAACAAAGTGCAAGTAGTTATCATTCGGTTTGTTGTGAGTGTTCCAGGCTGTATGGCCATGTTCCAGATGCATTATCTTCACCCACATCTACGGCAGGCATCCTCAGAGTTTGTGAGGTCTGTTGGAAACTAGGCAAGTGAGGTTTATATAACTGTGGAATATCCAGGGTGGGAGAAAGAACTCTTCTCTGTTTGAGGCATGAATGTTGCAATTGGCCACCTTGATTAGCATTGAATGGCCTTGTAGCTTCAAAGCCTGGCTGCTTCCTGCCTGGGGGAATCCTTTGCTGGGAGGTGTTAGCTGGCTTGAATTTGAATAGTTTCTTCCTGGGTGACCCAAATTCTCTATTGGTGGAAAATTATGTATGCCATACATGTATGCCATACATGTGCCACCATGTAGTCTAGTTGTGCCCGACTCTAAGCTGAAGAGCCGGCATTGTCCGTAGACACTTCCTAAGTCATGCGGCCAGCATACCTGCATGGAGCGCTGTACCTATTGACCTACTCACATTTACATGTTTTTGAACTGCTAGGTTGGTGGAAGCTGGGGCTTAAGCGGCTGAGGGGGAAAAGAAAAGGGCCTGAGGCTGTTAGGAATTCTGGGACTTGAAGTCCAAAATACCTGGAGGGCCCAAGTTGGCCCATGCCTGCTCTAGTTAGAAACTATTATTGGTACATAAGTAGGATTACACTGTGAAAGCCTCACAGACAGAAACCATTTAATATGGAATTATTGATCATGGAGCTCCAGTTAGGAGTCATTAAAGCCTAGAGGGCCTATAATAGGGCCAAATGCATGCATTTGATAGCAGTGTAATGATGATACTGCAATTATTTGTATACTGTGAGAGGGAATTTGGCCTAAAGATGAGTTGGTGACATCGCGTAAGCAAATCGATCTCCATTTAGCTCAGTTGTGCATGATACCACGAGGAATACAGTCAGCCCTCCCTAGCCACGGATTCAACCATCCATGCCTTGGAAATATCGCCCTGCTCCAAATTCCAAAGGCAAAGCTTGATTTTGACATTTTATATAAGGAATGCCAATTTACTACACATTATACATAATGGGACTTGAGTTTTGAGTATCCACAAAGCAGAGGGTCCTTGAACCAAATCCAGTAGATAACAAAGACTTGTTGTATTGTCCTTGAGATGAAATATCAGATTGGTGAGCTTTGCAAAGAATATTCAACCTGTGCAAAGAAGAGCATTGGATAAAGTCAAATTTCAGGATATAGAAGAAAGAAGTGTATTCTCTTAAATTTGTGACACAAAACAAATAGAAATCCTTCTACTTCTTCATGACTCAAAACTATTGTTGTTGTTGTTGTTATTATTATTATTATTATTATTATTATTATTATTATTATTATTTGAAACACAACAAGATGAGTCCACAGCAGACAAAATCATTCTGCTGGCTGTTGTATTGGATCACACATCGGATATTTCCCAAGTGTGATGTATCGTCAAATAATGCATGCAGATCCCAGTGAGGTGGCCTTCTGCAGCTGGCAGACGGTAATTTCGTCAGCTCTAATTGTGTTTAAGTGCAGGCCAAGGTCTTTAGGCACTGCACCCAGTGTGCCAATCACCACTGGGACCACCTTTACTGGCTTGTGCCAGAGTCCTTGCAGTTCGATCTTTAAATCCTCATATCGTGTCAGTTTTTCCTGTTGTTTCTCTTCAATCCTGCTGTCATCTCGGATTGTGACATCGACAATCCATACTTTGTTTTTTAACACAATAGTGAGTTCAGGAGTATTGTGCTCCAAAACTCTGTCAGGCTGACTTCGGAAGTCCCAGAGGAGTTTGACATGTTTATTTTCTGTAACTTTTTTGAGCTTGTGATCTCACCAGTTCTTTGTTGCAGGGAGATGGTATTTGTGGCACAAGTTCCAATGAATCATCTGAGCAACGGTGTTATGCCTCTGCTTGTAGTCTGTCTGTGCAATCTTCTTGCAGCAACTCAGGATGTGTTCTATTGTTTCATCTGCTTCCTTGCAGAGTCTATATTTGGGATCTGTCATCAACTTTTCAATTCCGGCTTTGATGGCATTGGTTCTAATGGCTTGTTCTTGGGCTGCCCGAATCAGTTAATCATCATCATCATCATCATCATCATCATCATCATCATCATCATCTTGTTGTGTATCTAATAATAATAATAATAATAATAATAATAATAATAATACACAACAAGATTAGTACGCAGCAAACAAGATCACTATGCCTATTATTATTGTTGTTGTTTATTATGTTTATTTATACCTTGCTTTATCTCTCCTGAAGGAGACTCAAAGTGGCTTACAATTAAAAGTATGACCCCATAATTTAAAATGTACACAGGGTAACACTATTACCCTTACAGTGGTACAAATTAAACAGCAGAGAACAAATATTTTAAGGAGTAAATCTGGTGAGGAGGGTGGTGGAGGAGGAGGAGGGTGAAAGGAAAGTAATCAGGCAAATACAAGAGGTTGAAGGAGAGACTAGAAAAAGGGGAAGGCTTGCTTTCCTTTCCTTGCTTCTTTTTCCTCCTCCTTCTCCCCCCCCCCCCCCCGGTCAAAACTGGTGTGTAGTATACAATCTGTTGTGTTTCTCTTCTGATTGGCACAGACAACAAAAATCCAGAAATTGATTACTAGAATTTAAACTGCAATGAAATGGATCCTTTCACTCTCACACCTACCTTCTCATGGAGATATTTAGGGCACACAGAAGAACTTTTTTCATTTCTTCCTATTGCAAGAGCTTCCCAATTTCCATTCTGTTCCCTGGGCCGCTTCACAATGTGTCACAATGGTGCCCTGCCGCTTTCAGCACTCTTACAGTTCTAACCAGTTCTGTGATCACAATAGCTGTGGTAAGAGGTCACATAAAATGTCACAAGGCTCTGTACCGTTTGGTTTATGGGGAGCTTTATTTTGTGTTAAAAACATTGCATAAATAAGTAAGTATAAAACTAATAAAAACAGAGGGAACACAAGCAGGTAAGTCATTTTTGACCAAAAACGGGCGACAGCATTGTCTGAAGCTTTCAACAATTCTTCCTCTGCGCATGAGGCAGGGCATTGTGGACAAGCGTACATAAGCGGAGTTGTTTGTTCTGCTCCACAGTCACACGAGGTGGAGGATTCTTCTAGGCAGTACCATTTTGCCAGGTTGTCTTTTGATCTGCCCACTCCGCTTCTGAGTCTGTTCAGGGAGAGCTGCTAAGAGGTCTTCTGTTACTTTTGAGATTCTTGTATGTCAGTCACTGGATCAAATTTGATAAAAAATACCCAATATGCCCAAATTTGAATACTGGTGGGGACAGGGGTAATTGATTTTGTCACTTGGCAGGTGTAGTTGCTGGGATTTATAGTTCACCTACAATCAAAGAGAATTTTGAACCCCACCGATGATAGAATTGGGCCAAACTTCCCACACAGAACCCCCATGACCAACAGAAAATATTTTCTGATGGTCTTTGGCAACCCCTCTGACACCCCTCTTGTGACCCCACCCCCCCAGGGCTCCCAACCCCTAAGTTGAGGAATGCTGCAGTAAGCAAACCGAATTATATACATAACAAATAACTAGTATAGGAGGCTTGTAGAAGGTTGCTATTTCCAACAGATTTTGCCTAATTATACCACTGCAGGCGAACAAAGCAGTCTTTAACTGATGACCGTCTGCATCTTACAAATCAGTTCTTTATTCATAATTATACAGTTTCCCAGACTACTTCTGAAAGGGATCCAGTTTTGTTTAAGGAATTGTTTTTAAAAATATTCCTGACAGAAAAACAATCTGGTTGCACTAATATCAAGTGAACATATTGCAGCCTCTGCATGACTGGCAAACAAAACTCACAAATAGCTTCAAATTGCTGGTAGATTATTTAAAAATAACACATAATTTGCCTAACAAGGAAAATTACTCCTGTTCTCAACTAGTTTATCAGAGCTGCTGAGAAAGGAAGCAGAAAAGCCAAGAGGAACATTAAGGAAACAAAAACAGTGGTGACAAATGGTTTAAAGGGGAACATTGAAATAACTAAAATTAAAACGTGGTTCAATCATCAAATGTTGACAGCAGTTAAGAAATCAAAAGAAGACGCAGGCTGTGTCTAAATCAGGCAGGTTATTTTGATCAGCTCTGGAGTAGCCCTGGATCCAGGATGTACATGCTGAACCCAGGAGTGATGTCTGGATGGGCCAGGGCCACATTTGCCCCTTTGGGCTGTCATGTTTTTTGTGTCACCTGGCTGGCACTCACTTTTCAGATTTGCTGGTGTCAGAACACAGCACCTGTTCAATCAGCAAGAAGGAGAAAGTCAAAGGAAAGTTCTCACTTACTTCTAAAACTCCCTTTTAAAATGAAGAGTTCCTCCCTATAAAGAGAGACCAATATATTTGGGCAGGTTTCCTTTTTGCCCATGTCTGCTATAGATCGAATAACTGGGTAAAATATAACTCGAAAAGATTTTGAATTTAGTCCATTTGTGTATAGCTATGGCCAAAAAAAAGCATTGCATGTTTTTTAGCACTTTGACAGGAGGTCACAAATATACTAGGTGCTGTAGGCTATATTTCAGAGGATGGAACAAGCAAAACTGCTTCTGAGTATTCCTTGGTTAAGAAAACCCTGTGAAATTAATGGTACTGCTATAAGTTGACAGATGACTTGAAGGCACATATACACACAAACATCTTGTCACTTGCAGTGATCAGTATTAGATGCTATAAAGCAGTGGTTCCCAACCTTTTTCTTGACTAAGGACCACTTTGACCAGGGACCCGTTGAACAGGGACCACCTTTGAACAGGGACCACTCGCCAACATTAGTACCAAAAGGGTTATGAATCAGTTTTTGGTCAGCTTTAGATTTGGTTTGGTTATTTGGGGTGCTGATTCAGAAAATGGCTTTGCATAGACCACATCAGCTCTAGTTTCTGATACAGAACATATGTCATCTAGTAGATGCCATCTGCTCGCCCACAGAAACCCACATTTAATAAGTCTCCGCACTATAAGAGGGTTTCATGAGACCAGTCGCTCTCATTGCAATGATGTAGTAACAGTGAGGCCGCGGACCATATTTTAGTTCCCATTTATTGGGAACCACTACTATAAAGAAAGCAGTTCAGTGTTAGCTGCAAAAATACTAGCTGGCAGGAATTAATGGGATAGAAATCTTTCCACCACCAACCAGTGGGATGTTTGGGGAAGAAAGGTATCTGGGGCAGAGAGAATTTGAAATCTACATTTCATGAAGATGCTCCCAAAAAGCCAGATTTCCACCCCCTGCATTTATTGCAATTAGTGGAAATTCCAAATAATATTTTTAATGATGTAAACCTGTTGTCCTCTCCTTCCTGTTGCTACTGTCATGGCTAAAAGTTTTAAAAAATGGCAGTCTACCACTTTGTTCTTCTGAAATATATGGAGGATCACATACTTTGGGGGGACGGGGACTGTGCTTCTAATATTTGTGATGAAGAGGGAATTTTTGCTTGCCACACAACCGGGTAGGATTGCTGTGCTTGGTCCTCTTTATCGGTAGTAGCAAGAGCAAAACAAATCATGTCTACAGCCCTGATCAGACCCTCAGCTAACATAGACCAGTATGACTTTACACCACCTGTGTGCTTAAAGAATCTATATAAATAAAAATGTTATGTTCATTTGTGGGATTAACAGAACTCAAAAACCACTGACGAATTGACACCAAATTTGGACACAAGACACCTAACAACCCAATGTATGTCCTTCACTCAAAAAAAAAAAAATTAAATTTGTCATTTGGGAATTGTAGTTGCTGGGATTTATAGTTCACCTACAATGAAAGAGCATTCTGAACCCCACCAACGATGGAATTGAACCAAACTTGGCACACAGTTCTCCCATGAGCAACAGAAAATACTGGAAGGGTTTGGTGGGCAATGCCCTTTGGTTCCGGAGTTGTAGTTTACCTACATCCAGAGACCACTGTGGACTCAAACAAGGATGGATCTGGACCAAACTACATGAATACTGAATATGCCCAAATGTGAACTTGGGGAAGTTTGGGGAAAATGTGGAGTTTGGGGAAAATAGAATCTTGACATTTGGGAGTTGTAGTTGCTGGGATTTATAGTTCACCTACAATTACAGAGCATTCTGAACCCCACCAATGATACAATTGGGCCAAAGCTCCCACACAAAACCTCCATGTGGGCCATAGCAATGCGTGGCAGAGAGCAGCTAGTGTACAATAAATGTACACTACACTTATTAAAGATAACATGTTATATTATAAACATGAAGGGACAGCTCTACTGAACTCTTCCAAAGCATTATTTACCAACAAATTCACTTAGTCACATAAGCCATTCTCTATCGACGAATGCTATGATGATTTCCAGCCTTAATGAGAAGGAGGTCATTCCAAGTATAGTAATGGTAAAGTTTCCCCCTGACATTAAGTCTACTTGAGTCCGACTCTGGAGGGGCAGGTGGTGGTGGTGCTCATCTCCGTTTCTAAGCCGAAGAGCTGCCGTTATCTATAGACACCTCCAAGGTCACGTGGCCGGCATGACTGCATGGAGCACTGCTACCTTCCCACAGAAGCGGTACCTATTGATCTACTCACATTTGCAAATTTTCAAACTGCTAGATTGGCAGAATCTGGAGTTACCACCGGTCCTCACCCTGCTCCCCGTATTTGAACCGCCAACCTTTTGGTCAGCAAGTTCAACAGCTCAGCTATATAACCCGCTGCGCCACCAGGGGGCTCCTTCATTCCAAGTATAAAGAGGACTAAATGTAGGTCTGCCCTATCCCTTGTTCTCATTGTCGTCTTTCTCCATATAGGTTTTACCATAGTGCTAACTCTGCCATTTTCAGTAGTTACCTCTCATTTTCTGTTTGTGTTTGGGGCCCCGTGTCCACACTGTTGAGATGTCCATGTGCACCCCCAGATGCATCGCACACCAACACAAATCAATGATAGAAGCATTCTCTATTTAGCTGTCCCTGTCAATAGCAAACCGGGCCTGATAACGATTGAGCAGTTTAGTTTGGTTATGTCATGCATTGTGATGCTGACCTTATTTTCGCAAATTATCTGGGTCTTTTCTTTTCTGATAGTTACACCATAATAAAATGTCATCAAAATTAGGATGAAGATTCTCTACAATGCTAACATTTCCACGGTTAAACCTACTCTGAGGTGTAGCCTGCAAAGCTGATGCAGATACATCCAAGCAGTCCTTGATATGAATCCACACAGCTTTGGAGAAATTAGAGGAGTGTGTTAACTTTTTTAAAAAGTTACTTTACAGTCTTTTCTTTCCTGCAATTGATTTAGGAAAAAATACATGAGTATCTCCTGCTTCACCAACTTTACCCTTGCAACAAATCCATAAGTAGGGTCACAAGATTGAAAACTGTGTAGAAGAAGGAATTTCAGCAAATGTTGCTTATCACACAACCAACTAATGATCAACACCTGTTGAAATCCCATCTTCTGCGCAATCATCATGCCCTTTATGTGTTTTGTGTCCTTTTGAAATAACTCTCTTGTGTTAGAATGTCAATACTATCTATTTACATCATCCAATGTTCTTATTTTGGTGGCCTGAGGTAGGAGGAAGATGATGATTATTATCATGAACCTCCAACATGTTGAACATGTAAAAATCAGTTGGTGATTGTGTTAACTGAAAAAAAGCAAAGCATGAAGCTGATTGGTTGGGCTACACCCAATATGTTAGCTGAGCCTGGGAGTTTTCGCAACAGTTACATGCTTAGGTTTTCTGTGTAGGGGCTTGCCAAGACTAGTTAGTATATTTTCTGCTTCTGAGCTGCTGGAAGATCTTTCACATGGACACCCAAGGACCATTTGAATCTCTCTCAAAGTACATTATGTGAGTCAATGCAACTGTTCACATGACTGTATATATGTTGCTCTGCATAACAAAGAACAAACAGCTTATTATTTACTGATCATCTTTGGGGCATATCTTTTCTCTAGCACAACAGTGTGTAGATTGGTAAAGATGTGAATTACATGTGTTTTTCATCCCGCCACACAACAGACTAGTCATATAGTTCAAGATCAAGCCAATTAGTTCACGGTAGCAACAGAATCCAAGGAGATAAGCAGAAGGGAAGCCAAACAACAGTCCTGGTCAACCCAATTACTAGAATTCCAACTTACCCTGCTTACCTGTCCGAACACATCTCCCCTTATGAACCTGCTAGGACTTTAAGATCGTCTGGGGAGACCCTGCTCTTGATTCCTCCTGTGTCACAAATACGTTTGTCGGGGAGAAGAGACAGGGCCTTCTCAATGGTGGCCCCTCTTCTATGGAACACCCTTCCTAGGGACATTAGATCGGCCCCCTCCCTCTTAACATTCCAGAAAAGAGTCAAGACCTGGCTGTTTGAGCAAGCTTTTGAAAATGCAACGTAACTTAGAACGACTGGGCAATGAGATGGATAATGTTTTTAATTAGGAGACGCAAATGGCTTATGTTTTTATTACTTTTGTTTGGTTTTATACTATGTATTAATGTTTTAAATGTTTTATGATGTTCTTGGCCATCAAATTGTTGCCCTGAGTCGCCTGAGGGCTGAGAAGGGCGGTATACAAATATAGTAAGTAAGTAAATAAATAAATAAATAAATAAATTACAAACAGTGATATTGTGTCCACAAATCCAAGGCCAAATTTCCAAAATTGTCCACAAGTCTTAAGGTTCAGACTTGGTTATGAGTATTGCAGACAGCAATTAAACAACACATTGCAAATCCTTAAATGCTGCTTTCACATTTGATCCCCCTTGCCAGCCTCTTCTCTGCAATCTTGGCTGAATGTCTCAGCTGAGCTTTCTCTTTCCTATGTTCCACAAGGGAAAACCCAGTTAACTCTTTCACAGTTTGCTGCTCAGGCACCTCTTGAGTTTGGTCAACAAGCTGAGCGGTTGTCACTTCTGGGGTGGCTGAAGGAGTTCATGTTCCAGACTGGGCTCAGCCCAGCCCTCCTCCATGCTATCCATAACTGGATCACAGGATGCACCAAAATGATCTGGGAGGCTTACCACCTGTGATCTTGCTATGCCTCAAATAAAACTCTACTGGTACACTTTAATATGTATCTTGGTGATCACTTATGATACAAATCAGTGATGGAGGCCTTCAATCCAAACCAAAAATTGCCCTGTAAAAAACAAAAGTAGCATGAATGGCATTGCTTCCAGACCTCCAGGCATGGGCAAACTTCGGCCCTCAGGGTGTTTTGGACTTCAACTCCCACAATTCCTAACAGCCTCAGGCTCCTTCCTTTTCAAATGGGCCTGAGGCAGTTAGGAATTGTGGGAGTTGAAGTCCAAAACATCTGGAGGACTCAAATTTGCCCATACTTGCATTAGACAGAGTGAGGTAGCTATCTTATGCAAAAAATGTGTAATGTCATGAATTTATTTCGTATCAAAAGCATTACATAAATCAATATAAAACTGATAGAAATAGAAGGAGCACAGGCAGCTAAATATCTTTTGACCAAAACCGGCTAATGGCATTGTCTGTAGCCTCCAACAATTCTTCCTCTGTACATGAGGCAGGGCATAGTGGACAACCATACAGATGCAGAGTTGTCTGTTCTGCTCCACAGTTACACAAGGTGGGGGATTCTTTTAGGTAGTGCCATTTTGTCTTTTGATCTGCCACTCTACTTCTGAGGCTGTTCAGGGACTTCCAAGTTGCCCATTCTTGGTTTGCCCCTGGTGGGGGACTATCCAGTTAGGATTTCGTGGTTTAGCTGCCCAGAGGGATACCCTTGCTGTTGCTGGGGGGACACAAAGAGGAGTGGTAAATCTCATAAAGCTTTTCCTTGATTTGAGTCTACTGGGAGAAGGTTGTTAGCCATGTAGTGGATGGCTTTCACAGTGTTCAACCTTATTTCTCTCACATTTAGCAGCAAATTCCCATCGCACACCAGAGGGGAGCAATGCCAGCTAGCTTGTAGAGTTTATCAACAGGTGTAGGTTTAAGACATCCTGTGATTATTCTGTATGTTTCATTCAGTGCTATGTTCACCTGCTTTGCATGGGCAGACCTATGCCAAACAGGGCAGGCATACTTGGCAGTTGAGTAAGACAACACCAGGGCTGATATTCCTATTAATTTTGGTTTTGCACTCCATGTGATGCTAGTAAGTTTCCGCAGGATATTATTGCATGCAGCTACTTTGTGCTTGGTGTTGAAGCAGTGTTTCCTATATGTGTTCGATCTAAGGCGACACCGAGATATTTAGGATGGAAACAATGTTCTAGACCTTGGCCTTCCCAAGTGACTTTCAATTTCCTGTTTGCCTTACAGTTGCATAGGTGGATAAATAAATGTCATGAAAAGGCAACAAATTGCGATATACTTTGTGAGCAGTTTGTGTTTGCAATGATAGCAATCCCACAAAGATTTGTAGAATTTTCAACATCATGCTTCATCATACTTCGGTTTCTTTTGATGATTATGCAACATTCATTTGGAGAGTTGTTGAGCGCCAGTTACTATTCTGCCTCAATCAGAAAAATGTCCAGAGCTGTACCTAGTAGCACATTGGACTAGTTAGTCTCCATGGGTGGGACCTATTCAAAGATCATTGCCGGTTGGGAACGCCTGAGTTTGGAAAAGGTGTTTTTGAGGTTCTTTTATGGCAGAGGGTTCTAACCTTTTTCTCCCACCCTATGCCTCGTGTTGGTTGTGTCATATGCCAGGTCTTGGTGTGCATCCCTTGTTGTTCTGCATTTCCTCCCTCCTTTTCTCCACCATGTGGGCTGATCACGGCTCAAACTTTTAATTCTGATGGTAATTGAAATAATAACACAGGCAAAACCCTTCTGTCTCTAATACTGCAGCTGGCTTTATGGAGCTATGAATAGCTCTGAGTCATGCTCTGAAGATGGCTTCACTTCCAACTGTTTGTTTTGGTGATAGGTTCCCACCCCCTTGCCCTTGCTTTCAGGACTAGTAAAGGAGGGAGACAACAACACATTCCCCCTCTTAACCCAAAATTTAGCCAATTAGAGGCAATTTTATAGAATTGCTATTTAAGCGACAGGGAACAAGGTGCCCTAAAGAAATCAATCAGTTGGCAGTTGCTGGCAGGACAGATGGAGATTGCTGGCATATAGTTTGTCTGTGTATAATATTCTGTTTAGAAACACATTTTGTTGCAGTTCCTTTATATGGAACTTGTTGGTTGAGCAAAGAAAGATGCTGTCTTAGGACCTATATTTTATATTTTCTGTTGTTCTATTAGTATTTTGGCATCTCTCTTGAACATGAACACAAAGCATTGAACTGGCTAGCTATGGCTTTTTCATGCTACAGCTAACATCCAACTTTACTCTTCTTATCAGGGTTAGCCCAAAACATTTTGCTGTTTGAAATAGAGTAGCAAATGCATCCCTTCCTCTCTGATATTGGGCTTTATATACAGCCATCATCAATGATAGTCACTGATAGCTTTGAGCTCCACTCACTTTGTCTAATTGCCTTTTAAATATGGTGCCCACTGCTACATCTTGTGTCAGCAGATTCCATACTTTGACTATGCATTTTGTGAAGAAGTATTTCCTTATGTCATAATGTTTTCCCTTGACATTAAGTCTAGTAATGTCTGACTCTGGAGGGTGGTGCTCCTCTCAATTTCTAAGCCAAAGAGCTAGCATTGTCCATAGACACCTCCAAGATCATGTGGCCAGCATGACTCCATGGAGCACTGTTACCTTCCTGCCGAAGCGGTATCTATTGATCTCGTCACATTTGCATGTTTTCGAACTGCTAGGTTGGCAGAAGCTGGGGGTAACAGCGGGAGTTCACTCCACTCCCCAGATTCAAACTGCTGACTTTTTGTTCAGCAAGGTCAGCAGTTAATCAAAGTGTTTTGTATTATGGCTGGTATAAAACTTCGAATATATATATAACACACATAAACTTTGAATATATATGACACACACTACTAAATCCAAGTCTACAAAGAAGACATGCAGAAATTAGTATGATTTCAACGTGTGCCCAAAACTAAGAGTAGTTGAAGCATGTGGAAGTTATCATTTTGTGCTCTAGAAGAAAGAGTTGGGTGTGCGCTATATTTCTAAGCTTTTTAAAAAATGTTCAAAAAACTTCTGTATTATGATCCCAGCCAATCAGGGATCACATACTGGACAGCAGAAGACAAAGGGGGGGGGGAGGCAATTATCCTAGCTTAATGGAAAGAGCAAAAATATACACTGGCCTCACTCCCTGAATAACAGAAATCTATAAAACGCAGGCCAAACTTATATATTACATACAAGGAATCATTAACACCTAACTAAACATTAACACCTAAGCTAAACATTAACACCTAACTGCAGCAGGGAAGAGCTCCTTGCCCCACCCCAGCCATTCCACAGATATATAAACCCATTGTCCTAATTCCAACAGACCTCATACCTCTGAGGATGCTTGCCATAGATGCAGGCGAAACGTCAGGAGAAATGCCTCTAGAACATGGCTCTATAGCCCGAAAAAACTCACAAGAACCTAATCATGTGGGTGTTGCCAACCTGTCCCTATCAAGCTAGTTCTTGAATTACAGGCAGTCTCCAGGTTACTAACAAGATAGGTTGTGTGGGTTTGTTCTTGAGTTGAATTTGAGTTGAAGCCCGACTGCCCATTGGAGGCAAGGATATTAGAGGCCAAGATGAAGTACTTTGGCCACATCATGAGAAGAAAGGAAAGCTTAGAGAAGACAATTATGCTGGAGAAAATGGAAGGAAAAGGGAAGAGGGGCTGACCAAAAGCAAGATGGCATCTTTGAAGTGACTGGATTGACCTTGAAGGAGCTGGGGTGGCGATGGCCGACAGGGAGCTCTGGCATGGGCTGGTCCATGAGGTCATGAAGAGTCGGAAACGACTGAACGAATGAACAACAACAAATATATATTGGGGGGGGGGGGGCTTTGGATAGCATAAGGAAGAGTGAGCACACCCCTGTGGAGTTTGTTTTGTTATCTGTGCCCCGTTCAGAGGATTTCACTTCACTTTCTGTTCTTGTGATAGCTGGATTTTGAAAAATTTGACTTGTTATGGAAACAAGTCAAATTTTCTCCCATGATAACTCCTCTTTCAGGAGTGAATTTCCCTTCCGTGGGGTAGCTTTCACTCACTTCCTGTTGTCTCACCCCATTCTTAACTATAAGTCGTTAGTAAGTTGGATGTTTCTAAGTTGGATGTTTGCCTGTAGTTAGCTCATCAGTTAGTTGTGTAAGACAGTCATTAATTTATGGATGATACAGTACACAGTGTTTGCTCTTAAACAGATGTGCTTGTGGAAGTTTTAGTTTGACTGGCCTTTGATGTTATACAGTGGCAGGGGTGAAGTGATTGTTCTTTCTGAAGAGAACAACATGCTGTTGACTAGCCCAGCTTCCTACCAGTCTATAACTACAGGTAGGGAGGAGCTCTCGGTGGTGCAATGGGTTAAACCCTTGTACCGGCAGGACTGAAGACCAACAGGTCGTAGGTTCAAATCCGGGGAGAGCACGGATGAGTTCCCTCTGTCAGCTCCAGTTCCCCATGTGAAGACATGAGAGAAGCCTCCCACAAGGATGGTAAAACATCAAAAACATCTGGGTGCCCCCTGGCCAATTCTCTCACACCTAAAGCAACTTGCAGTTATTCAAGTCGCTACACACACACACACAAAACTACAGGTAACCAGGGAGATACTAGGGCAATGAGCTGATAATACCTACAAGATTCCCCATAATGTGTTGATTTGGCCTTATGGTGGGATTGACTTCTGAGTAAACATTCTTGGCCTGACTACTTGCAACAGAATGGCACATGTGTGAGTGACTAAATGGACACCAGTTGTAAATAAAAAGCATAGTGGAAAGCAATTCACAATTCACTGTATTTCTTGCTTTAAGGTTATTTATTCATATATAGCAG
The DNA here is from genome assembly GCF_037176765.1 of Anolis sagrei. Classification (NCBI taxonomy): domain Eukaryota; kingdom Metazoa; phylum Chordata; class Lepidosauria; order Squamata; family Anolidae; genus Anolis; species Anolis sagrei. The sequence continues at coordinate 164,070,328 of NC_090025.1, forward strand.
TGGTTCCCAGCCTTTTTTGACCATGCACCACTTGACCACGTTGACCAAAGATCATTCTCCAACATTAGTACCAAAAGGGTTACAGATCAGTTTTTGGTCAACTTTAGATTCGGTTTGGTTATTTGGGGTGCTGATACAGAAAATTGTATTGGATAGACAACATCACCTCTAGTTTCTGATACAGAACATATGCCATCTAGTAGTCACCATCTGCTCACCCACAGAAAACCATATTTAATAATCTAGGGCCAATGCAATATTTCATGGGAAGTCAGCCTTTCCCCTCATGACATCTCCATTACCTTGGCACTATAAGAGGGTTTTGCGAGATTGGTCGCTCTCACTGTCTTGTGGTTTCGAGGCAACGGTGTAGTAATGGTGAGGCCGTGGACCATATTTTTATTATTGTGGACCACTGGTGGTCCACGGACCTTTCTTTAATTTTCAGTTCCCAAGCAGGTAATGAAATCAAGACGTTTATCAAGCAGATGGTGAGTTCACGATCCATAGCTGATGGGTTGTGTGTTAATTTGTGTGGATCACAAGCTGTGCATCACATATGTTAATAGGCATTCACGAGGCTATACAGGCTAGTATCCAGCTCCCTAAGAGACACACACAGACAGAGATAGAGATCTAAATGCATTTGTGGGGGAAATGTATGAAAACAGAAGAATCTGATAATAAAGGAGGCAATTTTGATTGAGAAAATGGCAGTCATGTTTTGCCTAACAAAAGAAACTATTGATCTGTACTTAATTTAGATAGTTATCATCAGATTCTCCAGGAAGGAGAATCAAGGCAGGTTTTCTAGTTCAATACAAATGTGAATACAAAGTAATGGTGCTGTTGTAGGTTAGGAACTGTGGTGAAGAAGCAAAGGAAAATATTTCCCATTGTTTGGTAGGATTGAAATATCAGCCCTAATGTATTTTCCAAGTGAAATGTGAAGCTGGAATGAACTCTGAAACTGAATAGGAAGGCAAACAAATAACAAACAATAATTTTGGCCAATGGAGCTATTAAATCCCAGTGCTGCTTTCAGTTCAACCCACACACAGCACTGATCAAGACAAGATAAAGTTAATTTCAAGCATAATTTTTCACAGAACTTCAGAGTTACTCAGACAGCAACACTGTGCATGAACAATATCTAATGCATTCATTGTCATCTTCATTTGAAGTCTATGCGACCAACACAGAATGTATGCAGAGCTTGTTTGCTGCTTAAGAGAATGTTCTCAGGGTCTGGCACTGTACATCACCATAACTTCTTGCTGTTGTCCCTGGACATATAATATTTCAGTTATAGCAATTCTATTATAGCACAAATGGCAGAACTCAGTGAACATTACAGACATGTATGGTCGAAGACTTTCATGGCTGGAATCACTGGGTTGGTGTAGGTTTTTTGGGCTATATGGCCATGTTCTAGAAGCATTCTCTCCTGATGTTTCACCTGCATCTATGGCAAGCATCCTCAGAGGTTGTGAGGTCATGAAAAGATGTCAACTATTGTCAAAATAGAGATTCTCCAGCTCCCTAAACCCATTACTATTTTTTGAATCAGCATCCCAAATAATCCCAGAAACAGGCCTAAAACCCAAAAGACACTAATAATTTTTATTGGACTTTGTAATCATACCTTCTTTCTTTCTCTCCACCACCTTTTAATTTCATTCAACAAAGCAACAAGATTCAGCTTACCTGTAAGTCTCCCTTGATCTATAGCTGAAACAGTATTTCAGATAGTTACTGGCACTGAAGACAGGGCCTGATACAGTAGACTATCCCATGTTACATCAAAAAATAGGATAAGATTATAATAGCAGATACAGTATCAGATGTGAACTCAACCTACCGCTCATAACTAGACATGGGTAAAAAAGCTGTAAAAACTGTTCTAGCTATTTGCCTCTCTCAAGCCTGTGAAGTCACAAAATGAAGTATTGTCAGTTGGTGACATCATAGATCCAGGTAACCTCTGCTTCCTCCACTGTTAAAGAGACGTGTGCATGAAGGTATAGATTCAGATGCTTCAGCGGGCCGTTGAACTGAGGCCAACAGCACTGGCACTATATTCAACAAGGGCTGGCTAAACTGCTTGAGGAGAAGTGGGACCTGGCCTGGTGCTAAGACTGGAAGGATGCAACTTCTATAGAAGGCAGTTGTGCCCACAAAATGCCACGGCCAGTTCTCACAGGCTGCTCACAGTCCCGAGGCCTGAAAGAGAAGGAAGAAGAAGAAGAACCCCAGCCCTGCTACCACCACCACCATCACCACTTATCACCTCCTCCAGCAGACAACTTCAAGAGCCACGTCAGCTCTGGAGACAACCCAGTGAAATACCCAAACAATCCATCTGCATTTCCTTTGAAAGGGCCCAAAAATAAGAACCGTGGTGCGGTGAGACAACACGAAGCCAAAAACAGAAGTAACCGAAGAAAAATGGCCAGGCAGAGCCTTGGTCTTGAAGATGTTTCTCTGTCTCCAGAACCACTGGGCTTGAGCTTAGAATTTCAAGAGCCTTTGTACAAGGAGGAGACTGTTGTTGATCATTTGTTAGAGGTTGACGATGAGGATGATTGGAGAGAAAGGTACGACAAAGCCAGACTGGCCAACATGATCCCGTGTGACCCATATAATTACAACTCTGCTGGCCTTTCAGGGATGGAGGCTTTCTCTTCATGGCCATTCACTGACAATGAACCATGTATTGGGTGTCCTTCTCATACCAAGATGGCTGCCCGTGAAGAACCTATAGAGGAAATCGAGTACGTGTCTCCACAGCTGAGCTACCAAGAGCTGAAGGAGGAAAATTCCATGTTGAGGAGGAAGATCAAGAGGATCCAGAACTACTCTGAAAGCCAGACACACATGGTAAGAAATCTTGAGAGGACGCTCCAAGCCACTATGAACAAAGAGGAGAAAGAGGCTCAGGATTTGGAAGCATTGGTACAACATGCAGAACAAAGCCTCCAGTGCATGACTCAAAGAGCTCTGAAGGCAGAAAGTGACATGGAGAAGATGAAGCAAGAGATGGCACTACTCCAGGCTGAGCTGACTTGCTACAAAGTGGAGAATGAAAGCCTGAGATCTGGCCAGTCCACCAACATGGGAGCAGTAAAACAGCATGTTGATGTTGCTTTGCAGAACCTCCTCCGGGTCACCAACCATGCCCATGCCACCATCAACCAGCTGGTTTTTGGAGCTGAAACACTGAGCCTCGTTGCTGAGCTCCTTAAATCTGTAGGCAGAATGTCAGAACTAGAGAATGAAGATGGAGAAAAGAAACTAACTTAAAGGACCCTCTTGCCTACGAGTGTAATGCTCCTATACTGCTGTTGAGACTTACACCATTTGCTCTCAAAATGCATGGTTTCAAATAAGCAACCTCACTCTCTTTCCCCCAGAAGTACTTTTATTACATAATGGAATATTAATTTGATATACTAATGCCTTGGGTGCTCTATTTCAAAACTACATTGTAAGGGGTCAGCACAGTGTTTGGGTCCTGTTGTTCTTCATAGAGCTGGGAATATTTGACATTCATTGGGCAATTGGGCCTTGGATGCGTGATTTTTCCCCCTTTATACCTCAGAGGGTGGGAAAGTTACCTTTGAACCTCAGTTCCCAGAATTTCGTAGTCAATGGTTTTGGGAGTTATAATCCAAAAAGTACCTTTCCCAAATTTTGTAGTCTCTTAATGGCATTTTGGAGCACGAATGTACAGCAGACAATTCAAACTGAGGCTATGGCAAAAGGTGTTTGGGACTCCAATGCCCAGATGTCCTGGCCATCTTATCCAATGCTCAGGAATTCTGGGAGCCAAACTCCAAAACACCTGGGGGCCCAAAGCCCAAACCTATCATTACACAGAGTGACAGATATTGGTGGGTAACAGTCACAGCCTTGGTTGTTCCTTGTGAACTCCCTGTTGTTGAAAACTGAAAGACAGAAATTGGGTTGATATTATACAGTTAGTTCTGGGAACACACTCCTAAAACTAGTCTGTTGCCTCAGGTGTAAAGAGGTTACTACTCAAGTGCAAAGAGGCTACTATTCTGTTAACAGCATTCACGTCAACTATCAGTCCAGTCAACCTCTGTATGTGAATTGGAAAAGAGTTCCCATCTTGTCTTTATTTCAGCCAGAAAAAGGCTGGCCATGGTGTAACCTAAGGTTGCTTTCACATGGGACTCCGTGCTTTGTCTAATTGTTGTGAACATTTTAACTGGGGGTCATGGGAGCTTCTGGGAGCCCCATGTTGGAGAAAGCTCTAAATTCTCGTTCCTACTGTTCTATGATGTGCTTTGTATTGTTGGGTTTCTCTCCCTCTTTCTAGATTCAATTATATATATATAGAGGGATTGATGTTTGGAGGGAAAAGAAAGCAAGATCACATGTTAACTAACAGGGATTGAATAGGAACATAACTGGTGTTGACTAATCCAGAAAGTGATCTTGGGTGCAGACTGGGAAATTTAATGAAAATAACAACTCAGTGTGCAAAAATAGTACATGCCATTCAATATTCAGAATAGTTAGGAATGGGGCTGAAAATAAAATTGCTAATTTTAAAATATTCTTATTGAGATTTTTTTCATGCACTTGGAATATAGCATAAAATAAAGATGTAGTTAAGCAGTTGGACTAAACTTGAAGATCTGGCTCCAAGACTTCATTGGATCATGAGATTTATTCCTTATGATTGGGCCACTCCTTCCCTCTCTTTCAGCTTGATCTAGAATTGTGTGTTAGGTTTAACAGTGAGGACAAGCAAGGTTATTGGAGGAATTGTGGGTATATCTAAAAAGAATAAGTGAGTGAATAGCATATTTTTCTTCAAAAACTGTTTCTTCCTCAAAGTAACTTTAGAGGGAGTTCAGTGGGGTATCTATTGCAATAATAATAATAATAATAATAATAATAATTATTATTATTATTTTATTTCTTATCCGCCTCTCCTCAAGGCTCGAGGTGGGTTAAAAAACAATTAAAATACATAAACACAGCAAAAACACTACAAATACACATACTAAAATGTACCTCCATAAAAGGTAATACCAAAACGTATCTCTATGAAATACATATTAAAACAGACAAAACATAGATTAAACCAGTGGTTCCTAACCTTTTTTTTTTAACCAGGGACCACTTGACCAGGAACCACTTTGACCAGGGACCAAAAACAGTACCAAAAGGGTTACAAATCCTTTTTTGGTCAACTTTAGATTCAGTTTGGGGTGCTGATTCAGAAAGTTGCATTGGACAGAACACATCAGCAATAGTTTCTGATACAGAACGTATGCTATCCAGTAATTGCCATCTGCTCGCCCACAGAAAACTATATTTAATAATCTAGATCTGATGTGGTAGTAGTAATCTTTCATGGTAGTCAGCCCCTCCCCTCCAGACATTCCCGTTGCCTCGGCACTATAAGAGGGTTTTATGAGACCAATGGCTTTTGTTGCTGCGTGATTTCAAGACAACGCTGTAGTAATGGTGAGGCCACAAGCTATATTTTCATTCTTGCAGACCACTGGTGGTCCACAGACCACAGGTTGGGAACCACTGGATTAAACAAAGGACATATATTAGAATTCATGTTTATGTTTAAAGACTATCTGGATAGGTCTGCCAGAAGAGACAGGTGTTCACTTGTGTCTTAAGTTTCAAAAGCTGACTTAGTTGTTGGAACTCTACCAGCAAGTTGTCCCACAGGCTTGGGGTGGCCGATGAAAAGGTCCTCTGGGTGGTGGCTGCCAGTCAGGTTCTGGCAGGTTGGAGCAGACACCCAAAAGTCTGAAGTGTGTGGACTCGATGGTATGGGAGAAGGCGATTCCTTAGATAGCCTAGACCCAAACCATGTAGAGTTTTAAAGGTCAAAACCCTCACCTTGTACTTTACCCTTGTAATTGGCAGCCAGTGGAATGACTTTAGGATATAGCCAAATCTATTCAAAAAGAGATTTAAAATAGTAAGATATACTTTTAGTTAAGAAGCATACATTCATATGTACTTGACTATTAATTTTGTCATCATGTGTATATTGATATAGGTGACATTAGGACTTTTTGCTTATAATGAGGAGAGGATAATGACAAATGACTTGGTTAATTCCAACACTGAAAGATGTTAAACCAAGAAGTAGCAGGGACATCTTGGAAAAGGGATTGCCCTCTTTGTCTCCAAATGGTTTTTCTGTGTCAAACACCACATAGGAGCTCGTGATCCATCCCAGGAAACTTTGTTTTAAAATCCTCAAATCTTGCAATGGTCAATGTAGAAATCATTAAGCGAAGAAAAGATGAGGAGATGAAGTTATGAAGGAAAGGGAAAGCAAAGTAAAAGAGTTTTAGCGGGTGGGATGGGTAAGAAAGGGATGCAGCATTCCTTCAAAGCTCAAAAAGCCTAATGTTCACTCAAAACTCTGATCTATGGGATGCCAACCATGTTGTCTTGAAGGCCAAGGGATCTCCTGCTTGCTCTCTGATATCAACAAATGATTGGCTGATTGAAATATTTCTATCCTACTCTATATCAAAAGATGTCAGGTCAGTATACAGGTAAAATCAATACTAACAGGTTAAACATTTTAGAGCAATAATTTAAATACACTAAAATATATATTAACACATTAAAGCTGTAGAAGACTACAATGGATTTAATAATGCTGTGCTTAGCATTTGAAGTAAATCAGCAAGATCCTCCAAAAATAGTTGATTGATCTCCAGTTTGGTAATTATGATGCTGTATGCCTGACTCAAAACACTGTAATTATTCCAATTCTCATTTATGTTACAGCACCAAAAGTGTTCCAAAATTCCTACTGTATATACTCATGTATAAGTCTACAGCATGTGTAAGTGCGAGGCTAGATTTTGGGTCAAAAGTATGAATTTTGTTGTGACCTATGGATAAGTCAAGGATTATTCTGCAGAGAGGAAAGAGCATTAATGGCACCCAAGAGGCTGTCCCTGGCTGCCATCACCTTTTCTCCACCCATGCATTCAAAAAGTCCAAAAGCGGTACCGCAGATGAGGCAATAAAGGGGCTCAGTGCTCATTTTATGTTTTTTCAGGAAGGTGCATTTTGCCACCGTACTCAAAGAAAGGAACGGTTCCTTTGTTGAATAAGAGTTAAAGTACAATATTTTCCTCCTCTTTCCTCCTTTCCTTCTCCTTTTCCCTCCCCCTCACCGAATATCACTGTATATATTTACAAAACTCAATAAAAATGTATTTTTTTTAAAAAAGAGTTAAAGTACAATACTCACACTGACATGTGAATAAGTTGATCCAGTTTTTTGGGTTGGTTTTTAAACTAAACTTTCTAGACTTATATTTGTTATTGTTTATTTGTTCACTCATTTCTGACTCTTCGTGACCTCCTGGACCAGCCCACGCCAGAGCTCCCTGTCAGCCTTGGTCACCCCCAGTCACTACAAGGGTCCCATCCATCCATCTTGCCCTTGGTCGGCCCCTCTTCCTTTTTCCTTCAATTTTCCCTAGCATCATTGTCTTCTCCAAGCTTTCCTGTCTTCTCAAAGTACTTCATCTTTGCCTCTAATATCCTTCCCTCCAATGACCAGTTGGGCTTTATTTCCTGGAGTATGAACTGGTTTGATCTTCTTGTGGTCCAAAGTACTCTCAGAATTTCCCCCCAACATTATGGTTCAAAAGTGTCTACCTTCCTTTGCTCAGCCTTCCTTATTAAGGTCCAGCTTTCACATCCATAGGTCACTATGGGGAATTGTTGTTGTTCATTCGTTCAGTTGTCTCCGACTCTTCGTGACCTCATGGACCAGTCCACGCCAGAGCTCCCTGTTGACCGTCACCACCCCCAGCTCCTTCAAGGTCAGTCCAGTCACTTCAAGGATGCCATCCATCCATCTTGCCCTTGGTCGGCCCCTCTTCCTTTTACCTTCCACTTTCCCCAGCATAATTGTCTTCTCCAGGCTTCAGTCTCCACATCATGTCTCCTCATGATGTGGCCAAAGTACTTCAACTTTGTCTCTAGTATCCTTCCCTCCAATGAGCAGTCGGGCTTTATTTCCTGGAGGATGGACTGGTTGGATCTTCTCGCAGTCCAAGGCACTCTCAGAACTTTCCTCCAACACCACAGCTCAAAAGCATCTATCTTCCTTCGCTCAGCCTTCCCTAAGGTCCAGCTCTCACATCCGTAGGTGACTACAGGGAATACCATGGCTTTGACTAGGCGGATCTTTGTTGCCAGTCTGATGTCTCTACTCTTTACTATTTTATCGAGACTGGACATTGCTCTCCTCCCAAGAAGTAAGCGTCTTCTGATTTCCTGGCCACAGTCTGCATCTGCAGTAATCTTTGCACCTAGAAATACAAAGTCTGTCCCGGCCTCCACATTTTCTCCCTCTATTTCCCAGTTGTCAATCATTCTTGTTGCCATAATCTTGGTTTTTTTGATGTTTAGCTGCAACCCAGCTTTTGCGCTATGGGGAATACTATTGCTTTAACTCTGCGGACCTTCATGGCCAATGTGATGTCTCTACTCTTAACTATTTTATCAAGATTGGTCATTGCTCTCCTCCCAAGAAGTAAATGTCTTCTGATTAGACTTATATGTGGGTATATTTGATGCTTTTAAAGCCTCTCGGCTTTTTCCTAAAACAGCCATTTCTGGAGTTCTGGACAGCAGGCTGATGAGCAATGACTGGTTTAGACCTACAATGGCCATGTTGAGAGAGACTGCTAAGATAGGATCACAAAAGGATCTGCCAGGAGTCTCTATAACTGTCTGTCTCAGTACCTTGTGAAAAAGAAAACACACATCTACTGTTTTTAAAAGAAAAATCCAGGTACTGGATTTAAGGAAGCCCGAGAACAGAAAGAAAGGAAAACTGGAAAGGGCAAGAGTCTGTTCCTCCTCTCCCTTCAGCTGAATTAACTGGATACAAACTACTTTTTCTCATTTTGCACACAGCTTGCAGCAGTAGAGGTAAGTGGGTGGGAAAGGTGGAAAATGGAAGGAAGGTACAGAATATTAGGCATACTAAAAGTTGCTGAGAAAGTAGGAAAAGCTGTGATGTTCCGACTTGATGCTATAACTTTGACAATCAGAGTTTGAATCCTCACTCAGTCTTGGAAACCCACTGAGTGATCTTAAGCAACCCACACAGAGGGAGGCAAAGGCAATTCTCCTTTGAACAAATGTTGCTAGGAAAACCTACAAGTTGAAGGCACACAGCAACAGTAATAATTAACCAGAATTAACATTCCTTGGGTGACTGAGGAGGAAAAGGAAGGAGCCTGAGACTGTTAGGAATTGTGGGAGTTGAAGTCAAAAACACTGGAGGACCCAAGTTTGCCCATGCTTGGGTTATATGTTCTTCTGTAGTGGAAGAAAGGTAGAGCAGCATAAATGCGTATGCATGTTTTCAAGTCACCTGTCACTAATGGTGATCCCATGACCTTCATAAGGTTTCTTTAAGCAAGGAATACTGAAGTATTTTTACCATCCTTCCTCTGAAATACAGCCTACAACATCTGGTATTTTTTTGGCAGTCTTCCATCCAAGTGCCAACCAAGGCCAATTCTGTATTGCTTTCCAAGATCATACAGGATCTGGTACCTTTATGGTGTTAAGGCCCCTAAAATGCCGACCCATTTTTAGCTTTACTTGGCTCAACTTGTGAAAGAACTATGATTTTCTCTCTCTTCTATTTCTAATACAGGTATCAGCTCTACTGTAGAGGGAAGTATGGCATCAGTTCACCAGCCCTGAGTCGCCTTTACCTTGTTGTCCTTTGTATACTGCTGGGTGCGACAACCACTCTCTCACACAGGTGGAAACCGCTTGGCTCTCTAACAAGTAGCCTCTCATGTTAAAACGAGTCATGGGCAGCATCCGGATAAACAGGTGAGAGAATCCCACGTAGCTTTTCTAGTTCTCTGTCTGGATACTGACTTGAGAGACTGGGATGGAACCCATTTGGACTTCAAATAGTGCACATGATTTCACTCTTTCTCACCATTATCCATTAAAATTGAGCTTTCCAAGTATTTATGTTGGTGACTCACTTTTTCGACATGTATTATTTCGTGACACAGTAATTCAGTTTTACAGGCAAACCGGAGATTAATCCTACCTCTTATAAGACATGGTCACATACATAAATTCTAATTACAAAATATATGGGGATACAATAAATATCATGATAATCTTTCATTTATATATTTAAATATACATTTTGTAAGATTTTTTTTGTGTATCAGGAGTGACTTGAGAAACTGCAAGATGCTTCTGGTGTGAGAGAATTGGCCATCTGCAAGGAAGTTGCCCAGGTGACTCCTGGATGTTTTACCACCCTGTGGGAGGCTCCTCTAATGTCCCCAGATGAGAAGCTGGAGCTGACAGATGGGAGCTCACCCACTCCCCATATTTGAACCGCTGACCTTTTGATCAGCAGCCCTGCCGGCACAATGGTTTAACTCATTGCACCACGGGAGGCTCCTTTTTGTAAGATAATAACATATAGTTTCAAGGTTTTTGTCATTTCTCATTACGTTCACATCTACACACTATAGACAACACATTAACATGTCACGACACATAGCTCTGTATTAAAATATTTCTAATCAGTATTGCTTACATACACATTTTATGAGAAAATGATGGTGTCACACAAAACTTTCCATGGTGAATCTGCAGCTGGAGCAACTCCCTTCTGGTTAGGAGACAGAGAGGGTGGCATGTATTTTGAAGCTCTTGGAGAGAGGAGTTTATTTGAGGGTATCTGCCAACCCTTTGTCTCTTGATCTCTAAATTACATGTTTGGCTTCAGATAGAAGATTCTGGGAAACATGTTTGTTGCTGTGGCAACAGATTTATCTCGAATTCTGGAAATTTATAAACATTGTCACAGATGCACAGTTAAATCAACAATGGTGAGCAGAGCAGAAAATAGAGTCTTTCAGGTTTGTGCAGTTCAGAATGAAAAAGTTACAAAAGCACTATTTCAAAGACCCTCCACTACTATGCTGCTTGTGCTTACTTTCTCCTCTCTAGTCAAGACTTGGAGGCCATTGTAATTGTTGAAGTAGTGGCTTTCCTTGTTGGAGAATGGTATATGCCTATCAGTCAAATCAATAGTGGTGATTTGATAGTGCTGGCTATCCAGAGGTGGAAAATCCGTGGCTCTCCAAATCTGGTGGGATTTAGCCACAACAAATCATAGTGAGTGTGGCTAGTGGTGAAGATGATGAGAGCTGTAGAGTTCAACAACATTTAGAGCAGCCGTTTCAACCTGTGGGTCCTCAGATGTTTTGGCCAAGTCCCAGAAATCCTAGCAGCTGGTAAACTGGCTGGGATTACTGGGAGTTGTAGGCCAAAACACCTTGGGGACCCACAGCTTGAGAACCACTGATTTAGAGGTATACAGATTCCTAAGCTCTGTGCTAGATGGACATTTCCATCACATTACTTTCAATAGATTAAAAGGTGGAGTATTGAATTTTGATTTGGACAACATGAAGATTGAAAAGGATGGCCCAAATGAATATGTGGTAAATACACATGTGGGGGTTGAGTGCTTTCATTCCTTACTGTGTGCAGTGCCTTCAAGTTACCTTTCAATTTATGCCAATCTTATGAATTTCATTGTAGTTTTAAGCAAAAAATACACAGATGTGATTAGCCATTGGCTTTTCTGAACATCTAATAAAAGGTAAAGGTTCCCCTTGACATGAAGTCTAGTCATGTCCAACTGGGGAATGGTGCTTATCTCAATTTCTAAGTCAAAGAGCCGGCGTTGTCCGTAGAAAACTTCAAGGTCATGTGGCCAGAATGATGGCATGGACCACCGTTACCTTCCCACAGAAGTGGTACCTATTGATCTACTCACATTTGCAGGTTTTCAAACTGCTAGGTTGGCAGAAGCAGGGCCTAACAGTGGGAGCTCATCCCACTCCCCAGATTCGAACCATCAAACTTTTGGTCAGCAAGTATCAGCAGCACAGCGGTGTAACCTGCTGTGCCACTCGGGGGCCCTAGATCTAATACTTTCGGGGTATTTACATCTTGTTTCATTCTTATTTCTACATAAATATTTTTTCTTCTTTATTTATATTCTAATTGCCCCATACCAAACAATCTGAAAATTGCAAAAAAATAGAATATTAAAGAATATAACATTACTTTAATTGCATGTATTTTTAAACCTTACTAAAGCTTTGTTGAGTAAAGAAATGTCAGTGTTGTGCATTTGTCTTGGTGACCCTGGATTCACTGTACTCTCTGCCATTCTTTTTTTTTTGAAGCAAAATGTGAGCAATATATGAAACATCCAACATAGATCCAGTGATTCTGTGGTAGGGAATCACTGGATCCCGATTTGCTACCGGACCCAAATGCCGATTTGCTACCGGACCCAATTCAAGGTGCTGGTCTTGGCCTACAAAGCCCTAAACGGTTCCGGCCCAAAATACCTTTCTGACCGCATCTTGGCCTACGAGCCCACGAGGACCTTGAGATCGTCTGGGGAGGCCCTTCTCTCGATCCCGCCTGCATCACAGGCACGGCTGGCGGGGACGAGGGAGAGGGCCTTCTCGGTGGTGGCCCCCCGGCTGTGGAACACTCTCCCGGCACACATCAGACAGGCGCCCTCCCTCATGTCCTTTCGAAAAAGCCTTAAGACCTGGCTGTTCGAGAGGGCATTTAATTAAGTGCTAAGCAACAACATTACGGTAATGAGAATTGGAATGGTATAAGGAAGATGAGACTGGCTATGATTCTACTAAGAGACGAAGCGGATTTTTATGTAGTTTGTATTTGTCGTATAGTTATATGTTGTTGATACTGGCCTTTGTAACTGTCTTTTTATGTGTACTGTACATGAGTCGCCCGTAAGGGCTGAGAATGGCGGTTAATAAGTGCATCAAATAAATAAAATAAATAAATAAATAGGGAAGATGAAGCAGTGAACTGAAAGCTCGAAAAGTTAATATTAAAATGCAATTAGTTACAGCTACCATTTTAAGACTTTTCAAAGGTAATTAGTTAATAATATAGTTGTGATTTTAAAGAGTAATTTGAGGCCTTTTAATTACTTAAAAATGCAGTTGCTGGCTAAAACATACTTAGGAACTATAAAAATAACATTAAAATCACACTGACTACTGTAAAAGGAATTATGTTTATGTTTCATTTGTATCTTACTTATTGCACAAAGGAATTCATTATAAGTAATATTGTTTGAAACTAGTTATTTCCAAACCCAGGCCATTGGGGAAACAGATTTTTTAAAAGGCGACACCGATGCCTTTCCTCCATGTTTAACTCTAATCTCTTTCTCCCCCACTCATAAGGTACAGTATTGTCTCCACTGAAGAGGATAGGCACAAAGTCGCTTCCCTCGGAAAAATTAATGGTCACAGCCGGAATGGGAAAAGCCATGCCCCACGACGGAAACGCCGCAACCGCTTCGTTAAAAAGAATGGCCAGTGCAATGTCTACTTTGCCAACTTAAGCAACAAGTCCCAGCGTTACATGGCTGATATCTTCACGACGTGTGTGGACACCCGTTGGCGCTACATGTTCATGATCTTTTCAGCAACCTTCTTGGTTTCCTGGCTGTTTTTTGGCCTCCTCTTCTGGATCATTGCTTTCTTTCACGGTGACCTAGATGCCCCTAGTGTAGGAAATGATCCTTCCACAACAAAACTCTGCATCAAGCATGTCAGTGGCTTCTCTGGAGCTTTCCTCTTTTCAGTTGAAACACAGACCACCATTGGCTATGGTTTCCGATATGTGACTGAGGAGTGCCCGCTAGCCATCATGGTGGTAGTGGTCCAATCTATTGTGGGTTGCGTTATTGACTCTTTCATGATTGGCACCATCATGGCTAAGATGGCCCGCCCTAAGAAAAGGGCTCAGACCCTCCTTTTTAGCCATCACGCTGTTATCTCTCTACGGGATGGCAAACTCTGCCTCATGTGGCGGGTGGGAAATTTGAGGAGGAGCCATATTGTAGAAGCTCATGTTCGGGCTCAGCTTATCAAGCCCTACATGACAGCAGAAGGTGAATATGTTCCACTGGACCAGCGGGATCTGAACGTGGGCTATGACATAGGTCTGGACCGCATCTTCTTAGTGTCTCCAATTATTATTATTCATGAGATCGACGAAGAAAGTCCACTCTATGCAATGGGTAAAGAAGATCTGGAGAGGGAGGACTTTGAGATCGTTGTCATCCTTGAGGGCATGGTGGAAGCTACAGCGATGACCACCCAGGCCCGCAGTTCCTACCTGGCCAGTGAGATCCTTTGGGGACACCGTTTTGAACCTGTTGTCTTTGAGGATAAGAAGCGCTATAAGGTGGACTATTCACGTTTCCACAAGACCTATGAAGTGGCTGGAACCCCTTGCTGCTCTGCTCGGGAATTGCAGGAAAGTAAGATTACCATCCTGCCTTCCCCACCACCACCGCCCAGTGCCTTCTGCTATGAGAATGAGTTGGCTCTTGCCAGCCAGGATGAAGAGGAGGACGAGGACTTGCATGTAAGGGCAGATTTGGGTGGAGGAACTAAGGAGGAGGAGGGAGTCATACCCATGATGGAGTTTGGAGGCCACATGGATCTTGATCGTTTGCAGGTCTCCATTCCCCTGGACATACTCTCATACCATAGGGAATCGGCCATTTAATATCCCAACCTAGTTTTCCACGCCAAACATTTTCTCCTATGTTTCCTTATCCAAAACACCAGTCTTTTACCAACTGTTGGAAAACTGACCACACATAGACATGCGAGCTCCTTTGGTGCTGGATGTGTTGGGTTCCTTTCCATGAAGTTAGACATTGGTTTTTAAAGATCCTGAACTCAGAAGATCCTAATTTTCCCACTCCTGCTTGTCTGTGGCCTAGAACTGGAAGACTATAATAGTTGCATCAACCAAAGGCGGTAATGGGACATATTTCAAACTGTCAAAAGGACCAATTGTTGATATTATTGCTGCAAAAAAGTCAGTGGATTGTAGAATCTGTTCATTCAAGTGAAGGATGGGGGAAGATAATTTCCATGTGTTTTTATTATTTGCAGTGAAGAACTTTATCTTCCACTGTTCTTGCACATGGACACCATCTCTGTCTCATTCGGGTTTTTGGTATACTTGACTCTCAACTATGTTAACACCTATTTTTTCTTTGATCCTATGAAATTCTGGTCCCTTCCCACTGAGATGCAATTGAAGCCAATTAGAAATGTTTGCCAGAGGAAAGAGCTACAGTGGGGCCAATATGTGAACAATCTGTACATTATTTCTCCTAAGAATAATATCTGTATGCTTCCCAAGTTCTCACCATTTAATTTATCCCTTATTTGATATTGATATTGGAACTATTTATTTTTAAATAAAATATAATGATCTAAGGCAGTGTTTCTCAACCTTCCTAATGCCGCAACCTCTTAATACAGTTCCTCAAGTTGTGGTAACCCCCAGCCATAATTTTTGGTGCTACATCATAACTGTAATTTTGCTACTGTTATGAATTGTAATATAAATATCTGATATGCAGGGTGTATTTTCATTCACTGGACCCACTTTGGCACAAATACCCAATATGACCAAATTTGAATACTGGGGGGGGGGGGGGGGGGTTGGGGGGGGTTGATTTTGTCATTTGGGAGTTGTAGTTGCTGGGATTTATAGTTCAGCTACAGTCAAAGAGCATTCTGAACCCCACCAATGATAGAATTGGGTCAAACTTCCTACACAGAACCCCCATGCCTTAAAGCAGTGGTTCTCAACCTGTGGGTCCCCAGATGTTTTGGCCTTCAACTCCCAGAAATCCTAACAGCTGGTGTACTGGCCGGGATTTCTGGGAGTTGTAGGCCAAAACACCTGGGGACCCATAGGTTGAGAACCACTGCCTTAAAGGGACTTGCTGGTGCGAGCCTCCCTCCAGCCTTGCACTCTCTCCCTCACCTGCACTTGCGCACCAAGCTGCCGTGCACCGAGCACGCCTGCCCTCCCCTTGGTCGAGAGGCTGGCCAATCAAAGTGGAAGAGGACTTTTGGTGGGAGGATTCATCATCTGTTTCCAAAAAGGAAGATAAAGACAGGTGGAGAGATGTATGTTTTCTGATGGTCTTGGGCAACCCCTCTGAAACCCCCTCGTGACCCCCCCTCAGGGGTCGTGACCTCAAGGTTGAGAAGTACTGCTCTAAGGTAAGCCTGGAGACAAGAGCAGGGGATCTAATTTGAATATAAGGGACCATGATTATTATTGTTTGATGATAAGTATACCATATTTAAAGATAAATATACCATATTTAAATAAGTACAGACAGCTCCTGAGTTACAAACATCTGACTTACAAATGACTCATAGTGAAATCCAGTCCTGGAAGAGTATTCATGGGGAAATGGTGTCTCCACGGAAGCTTTATCTTCAATCCTTATTTCCACAGCAAGTCGATTTTTTCAAAATCTAATTATCACAGGGACAGAAAGTTAGGTGAAATCCTCTGCACAGAAAGCAGAACAAACACCATGGGGTTGTTAACTCTTCCCTATGCTATCCAAAGCTTTATAAAATGTCTGGAGTTACACTTGAAAAATGTACCTGTTTTGACTTACAAACCAATTCAACTTAAGAACAAACCTACAGAGCCTACCTTGTTTGTGACTTGGGGACTACCTGTATTCCACAGACCTAAACCCCGCATTGTCAGGATCCGATCCCAGATTATCTGCTTATCCCAGATATGACAGTGGAGATTCATATAATTCAATTCAAAGCAGATAACCTGGGATCAGTCCTTGGATATAAGGACAATGTAGAAGGGGCCTAAGTCCTCCAATGTGACTTTATAGTCAATTTCCACCAGAGGGTGACCAAAGAATCGTACTGGAGGACCTACAAGTGCCTAAAGAAGTGCTGCCTCTAGGAATCTCTAGGTCCTCTAATGGAACTCAATGGTCAGCTTTCACCTGAGAATCTAAATTGCTTATTGTTTCAAGTATTTCACAAATACAGATCCAAACTATCTTAAAGCTTGCAGAAGTGACAAGGGACTATATCGGAGTGTTGTCGGAGACTTTCATGGCTGGAATCAATAGGTTGCTCTGAGTTTTCCAGGCTGTATGGCTATGTTCCTGAAGCATTCTCTCCTGACGTTTCTCCCACATCTATGGCAGGCATCCTCAGAAACTGTGAGGATACCTGCCATAGATGTGGGCGAAACGTCAAGACTGTATCAGAGTTAAAACAGGAGTGAGGAAAAGGGTGAACCTCTGGATATGGATGGACTACAACTCTCATTCACCCTAACCAGTGTAGTAATTTGTGGTATGATGGGAACTTCAATCCAGCAAAGTCAGAATGATCATGCATTCCTCTTTCAAGGTGCTACAGGCCTAAATGTCCTAAAAGTACCAGCTCCCATGTAACTTTGAAGCCAAGTAGGATCAGCGATGGTTATTAACTCAACAAGATTCCTCCAATATGAGGCGCTTTAGGCTATAATTCAGAGGCTGAAATGGGAAAAATAACTTCTGAGTATTTCTTGCCTAAGACAACCCTATGACATTCATGGGGCCGTCATAAGTAAACAAATGTCCTGAAGGCACATTCACACGTACATGTGCGCAGACGCATGCACTGATATGGATTCCTCATTGCTTGCCTGACACACACAGCCTCACATGTTGGCTGTTGGTCCATCTATGTGTCTGAACCTCCACCTCTCACAATCTTTCTTCGTCGGTGGTAATTAATGACATCTTTTCTCTCAGGGCATGAATGAGGGCTAGTATTGACCTGGCTTTTAATATAGCTTTCAGAGGCTGGCGTTTGTCTTTAGGACATTTGCTAATGGACCCAGGAGGAAGGGCTCTACGCATGAGGGCAAAAGAATCCAATACCCACATTCCCCACACCAGAGCCCAGGAAACTCTACTTGTATCATGCTGGTAGAGAGAGTTCTGGGAGATGTAGTCAAAACATCCACTTTCCAAAGCTCTGAAAAAAGAGTTACATAACTCCAGCTTGTTTTTTTTTTTTTTTTAATGATAGTCTGGAGACAGGAAGGTCTCATCTAATTGATTTTGACACCCTCTTATTCCAAATGCATACTTCCCTATCAAGTGGAAAATTCGTGTTTTCATTTGGTTGCAGCCAGTTCAAGCGTGAGAAAATCAATATTCTATGAATCAGCGGGATAGGTACAGCCTGAATATTGGTTATAAGTTGAATTTCTCGCCACTAATCAATATATGTAAACAAGGAAAAACAAGTGCTGTTTACAGGGATAGAATTATTGTAGGGTGTATGTGTGAAATTTTTACTTGTACTATACAAGTCTTTGAAAACTCTTGTCTTATACTTATCTGACCCTCTGAAATGATAGTTTTGTCAGTGAAAAAGCTATCCAACAACCTTGTGAAGAGTCATGTAATGGAGACTCTGCCGTAAGACCAATCTTTGTAATTTTAGATCTGTATCAGCCTACCTCTCAGGGCCCATCTACACAGCACCTAAAGCATGGAATTTCCCAAGTTAAAAGAGGTGGGGGTGGCTACATTACGCAAAATTAGTGGTTAAACCCCTGTGCCAGCAGGACTGAAGACCGACAGGTCGCAGATTCGAATCCGGGGAGAGGCGAATGAGCTCCATCAGCTCCAGCTCCTCATGCAGGGACATGAGAGAAGCCTTCCACAAGAATGATAAAAACATCAAAAATCCGGGCGTCCCCTGGGCAACGTCATTACAGACGGCCAATTCTCTCACACCAGAAGCGACTTCTGACACGACAAAAAAAAGTGGTAAATCTGCACAAATTTGCTGCAATAGATGAAAAACACTGGCTGAAAAGGTTCCCCTTTATCATGATTTCGGCTAGAAAATGCACAGATTCATATTACTGTATATCCCTGCACTTGCAAAAAACGTGATTTCCTTCCCCCCCCCCCTCCTGCTGTGGAGAATACTCCAACATGTGTCCACTTTTTAAAAGTCTGAAACAGCTGATTGGGCTGTGAAATGGACACACAGCTGGTTTGAAGGAAGCACAAATGGAGAGCACTTAGAACTCTGTCTCTATGTTAAACTTTATATTAAACAGAACTTGAATAAACAACTGGGGGAAGACAGAAATTTTGCAGAATTTTTTTAAATCCCTCAGTTATATGCTGAAGCTCATATGCACACTTTTTGCGTGTGTCAGGAACAACTTGAGAAACTGCAAGTCGCTTCTGATGTCAGAGAATTGGCTGCCTGCAAGGACATTGCTCAGGGGACACCCAGATGTTTTTGGAGTTTTACCATCCTTGTAGGAGGCTTCTCTCATGTCCCCGCATGGAGAGCTGGAGCTGACAGAGGAAGTTCAACCCACTTTCCCCAAATTCAAACTATTGACCAGTCAGTCAGCGGTCCGGCTGGCACAACGGTTTGACCCATTGCACCACCGGGGGCTCCTATATGTGCACATACAAATCTTGTGTTTATATTACAATATTTGCCTGTGTGCATATATGGTCTAGCACATCTTGTTTCAATAAAGAGGAAGCCTGTGAGGACGGCAGGGGAAGAAATTCTAGGACCCGCAAGTCTGTGTGCGGACATGTTCTCAGGTCCCAGGATTTTTGTCCTCCATTTAAAACTTGCATTTTTGTGCTGTCTGGAAGTGCCCTCAGTGTTTTGAAGCAGGCTGTAGCCAGGCTGGCTAGGGATGATTGTAGTTGCATTACACTTGATCTAGGTGGCACAAGGTAGTGAAATATGATTAAGATTATGGGAAGAACTTACCGTATGTTGCTCTAAACTAGCCATAGATGGTTATGTTAAGTTGTATTTTAGAAGCTGATTGTGGAAAAAAAAACCTTGACTGGAGTATAACGTCAGATAATGTATTTATTACCTTCTCTTAACAATGGGATTTCAGTCTCACTAATTAATGCAAATTAATGCAAATTATTTTTATGTTTATCTTTGCAACAATAAAAAGGACACTGAACATGCTATGACAAACAGATGTCTTTCAGCACTTGATAGAGCATCATTCCTTTTTTAAAAATTGCATAGTAAACATTCTAGTTAAGTTAGCTGCTTGAGCCTGAACATATGTAAACATGGAGAATGATTAAACCACGCTCTCCAGGTCTAATTCTTTAATCTGCTCTGTTTTACTTTACAAAATGCCAGCCCAACTCAATCCTTGCCATCGCTAGTAGCCAAGTGGCCGGCTGTGCGGATTAGGATTGGAAGAAGGGAAGTTCATAGACCGCATTAGTGACAACAGCAATAATGAGAAGACGAGGTTGCTCCACTTAGAGAGTGTGATCCACTAATAACATCTAAGGAAAATTTGTGCGTGCCTGTATACTGCATAGACTACAGTTTCCAGAGTCCAACATGGTCAAAGGTAACCACAACAACTAACCTCTATATTCTGAATTCTTGTTCAAATATCCTCCCAAAACATCACTACAATAATAACAACGGGTGAAATTTTATTTTTGTTTTCTGAGTTTGATATTTCATGGTTACTACAGTAGTGCTATGCTGGGATGTTATAACCCTTTCCAAATGACCTTTGAAGTTCCATGTAGTCAACGTTTCTCATATTCATGATCTGGCAACTAGCTACAGAACCTGAATGAACTCTAGTGCGGTATGGTAGGTTTGTACTGTAGTGTTTGCTGACCTTACACAGCTGGCTAAAGATATTTTTGTGAGTATATGTGCCTTCAAGTCACCTATTGACCTATGCAGCCCTCCAGATTCTATTTCTATATGAGAGAACACCTCTTTAGAACTGTCTGTGTCCTCTGGCACAACTATATGGTCAACCACTGCTGGAAGCTGACAACAGCATCCTGCTAGACCGCAGTGGTTCTCAACCTGGGGTCCCTAGATTTTTTTGGCCTTCAACTCCCAGAAATCCCAGCTAGTTTACCAGCTGTTAGGATTTCTGGGAGTTGAAGGCCAAAAACATCTGGGGACCCCTGTAAGAACCACTGTGCTAGAGAACCTACAAAGACTAGAGCAGTGGTTCTCAAACGTCTTAATGCCACGGCCCCTTAATACAGTTCCTCATGCTGTGGTGACCCGCAACCAGACAATTATTTTCATTGCTACTCAATAACTGTAAATTTGCTACTATTATGAATCGTAATGTAAATATCTGGTATGCAGGATGTATTTTCATTCACTGGACCAAATTTGGCATAAATGCCCAAATCTGAATACTGGTGGGGTTGCGGGGGGAGGTTGAACTTGTCATTTGAGAATTGTAGTTCCTGGAATTTATAATTAACCTACAATCAAAGAACATTCCGAACTCCACCAACGATGGAATTGAACCAAACTTGGCACACAGAACTCCCACGACCAACAGAAAATACTGGAAGGGTTTGGTGGGCATTGACCTTGAGTTTTGGAGTTGAAGTTCACCTACATCCAGAGAGCACTGTTGACTCAAACAATGATAGATCTGGACCAAACTTGGCACGAATCTTCAATTTGCCCAAAGGTGAACACTGGTGGAGTTAGGGGAAAATAGACCTTGACATTTGGGAATTGTAGTTGCTGGGATTTATAGTTTATATACTACAATCAAAGAGAATTCTGAACCCCACCAACAATAGAATTGGGTCAGACTTCTGACACAGAACCCCCATGTCTTGAAGGGACTCACTGGCGCAAGCCTCCCTCCCACCTCGCACACTATCCCTTGCCCGCACATGTGCACCATGCTGTCATACGCCTGCTCTCCCCTTCCCACTTGGAGTCTGAGAAACAGGCCTCCTTTTAGTTGAGAGGCCACCCAATCACAGCAGAAGGAGGGCTTTTGGTGGAAGGATTCGCAGTCTGTTTCCAAAAAGGAAAAGAAGGACAGGCAGAGAGATCTTCAGCCTTCTCTGCCAAAGTAGTTCCTAAGACTATCAGAAATATATATTTTCTGATGGTCTTTGGCAACCTCTCTGAAACCCTCTCACGGCCATCCCCAGTGGTCCTGACCTCCAGGTTGAGAAACGCTGCACTAAAGAATCTCCTCTCCAGCAAAGGGTCACCGCCTTGTTGTGGCGCTGGAGCTTGAGCACCTCAATGATGTCATGAGCGAAACCGTGAAGGGCCACCCAAGACGGGACGGTCGTGGCAGAGAGGTCAGACCAAGCGTGATCCCTGGGGAAGGCAACGGCAAACCACCCCAGTATCCTTGCCAAGAAAACTAAATGGACCAGTACAACCAGAGATATGTCGGTATGCCATTGGAAGATGGGACTCCCAGGTCGGAAGATGGCCAAAATGCTACTGGGGAGGAGCAGAGGATAAGTTCAACTAGCCCCAGATGTGATGACGCAGCTAGCTCAAAGCCGAAAGGAAGGCTAGCGGCCGACGGTACTGGAGGCGAACGACGAATCCGATGCTCTAAAGATCAACACACCATAGGAACCTGGAATGTAAGATCTATGAGCCAGGGCAAATTGGATGTTGTTATTGGTGAGATGTTAAGACTAAAGATAGACATTCTGGGGGTCAGCGAACTGAAATGGACTGGAATGGGCCACTTCACATCAGATGACCACCAGATCTACTACTGCGGACAAGAGGAACATCGAAGAAATGGAGTAGCCTTCATAATTAATAAGAAATTCGCTAAAGCAGTGCTTGGATACAACCCAAAAAATGACAGAATGATCTCAATTCGAGTGCAAGGAAAGCCTTTCAACATTACAGTGATCCAAATATACGCCCCAACCACAGCTGCTGAAGAAGCAGAAGTAGATCAGTTCTATGAGGATCTGCAGGACCTACTGGATAATACACCAAAAAGAGACATTATTTTCATTACAGGAGACTGGAATGCCAAGGTGGGAAGTCAAATGACAACTGGGATCACAGGCAAGCATGGTCTGGGAGAACAAAATGAAGCGGGACGCAGGCTGATAGAATTTTGCCAGGAAAACTCGCTGTGTATAACAAACACTCTCTTCCAACAACCTAAAAGACGGCTTTATACATGGACTTCACCAGATGGTCAGCACCGAAATCAGATTGACTACATCCTTTGCAGCCAAAGGTGGCGGACATCCATCCAGTCGGTGAAAACAAGACCTGGGGCTGACTGTAGCTCAGATCACGAACTTCTTATTGCTCAATTTAGAATAAAACTAAAGAGATCAGGGAAAATACACAGACCAGTTAGATATGATCTCACTAACATTCCTAGCGAATATACAGTGGAAGTGAAGAACAGATTTGAAGGGCTAGATTTAGTAAACAGAGTCCCAGAAGAACTATGGACAGAAGTCCGCGACATTGTTCAGGAGGCAGCAACAAAGTACGTCCCAAAGAAAAAGAAAACCAAGAAGGCAAAGTGGTTGTCTGCTGAGACACTGGAAGTAGCCCAAGAAAGGAGGAAAGCAAAAGGAAACAGGGATAAGGGGAGATATGCCCAGTTAAATGCGCAATTCCAGAGGTTAGCCAGAAGAGACAAGGAACTATTTTTAAACAAGCAATGCATGGAAGTGGAAGAAGACAACAGAATAGGAAGGACAAGAGACCTCTTCCAGAAAATTAGAAACATTGGAGGTAAATTTCAGGCAAAAATTGGTATGATAAGAAACAAAGATGGCAGGGACCTAACAGAAGCTGAAGAGATCAAGAGAAGGTGGCGAGATTATACAGAAGATCTGTATAGGAAGGATAACAATATCGAGGATAGCTTTGACAGTGTGGTGAATGAATTAGAACCAGACATCCTGAGGAGTGAGGTTGAATGGGCCTTAAGAAGCATTGCTAACAACAAGGCAGCAGGAGACGATGGGATCCCAGCTGAACTGTTTAAAATCTTAAAAGATGATGCTGTCAAGGTGATGCATGCCATATGCCAGCAAATATGGAAAACACAAGAATGGCCATCAGACTGGAAAAAATCAACTTACATCCCCATACCAAAAAAGGGAAATGCGAAAGACTGCTCCAACTTCCGTACAGTGGCCCTTATTTCTCATGCCAGTAAGGTAATGCTCAAGATCCTGCAAGGAAGACTCCAGCAATACATGGAGCGAGAGTTGCCAGATGTTCAAGCTGGGTTTAGAAAAGGCAGAGGAACGAGAGACCAGATTGCCAATATCCGCTGGATAATGGAGAAAGGCAGGGAGTTTCAGAAAAACATCTACTTCTGCTTCATTGACTACTCTAAAGCCTTTGACTGTGTGGATCATAATAAATTGTGGCAAGTTCTTGGTGGGATGGGCATACCAAGCCACCTTGTCTCTCTCCTGAGGAATCTGTACAAGGACCAAGTCGCAACAGTAAGAACTGACCACGGAACAACAGACTGGTTCAAGATTGGGAAGGGCGTACGGCAAGGCTGCATCCTTTCACCCAACCTTTTTAACTTGTATGCAGAACGCATCATGCGATGTGCGGGGCTGGATGAATGCAAAGCTGGGGTGAAAATTGCTGGAAGAAACATTAACAACCTCAGATATGCAGATGACACCACTCTGATGGCCGAAAGCGAGGAGGAGCTGAGGAGCCTTCTAATCAAGGTGAAAGAAGAAAGCGCAAAAGCCGGGTTGCAGCTGAACGTCAAAAAAACCAAGATTATGGCAACAAGAATGATTGACAACTGGAAAATAGAGGGAGAAAATGTGGAGGCCGTGACAGACTTTGTATTTCTAGGTGCGAAGATTACTGCAGATGCAGACTGTGGCCAGGAAATCAGAAGACGCTTACTTCTTGGGAGGAGAGCAATGTCCAGTCTCGATAAAATAGTAAAGAGTAGAGACATCAGACTGGCAACAAAGATCCGCCTAGTCCAAGCCATGGTATTCCCTGTAGTCACCTATGGATGTGAGAGCTGGACCATAGGGAAGGCTGAGCGAAGGAAGATCGATGCTTTTGAGCTGTGGTGCTGGAGGAAAGTGCTGAGAGTGCCTTGGACTGCGAGAAGATCCAACCAGTCCATCCTCCAGGAAATAAAGCCTGGCTGCTCACTGGAAGGAAGGATACTAGAGACAAAGTTGAAGTACTTTGGCCACATCATGAGGAGACAGCAAAGCCTAGAGAAGACAATTATGCTGGGGAAAGTGGAAGGTAAAAGGAAGAGGGGCCGACCAAGGGCAAGATGGATGGATGGCATCCTTGAAGTGACTGGACTGACCTTGAAGGAGCTGGGGGTGGTGACGGCCGACAGGGAGCTCTGGCGTGGGCTGGTCCACGAGGTCACGAAGAGTCGGAGACGACTGAACGAATGAACAACAACAAAGAATCTCCTTCGGCATCCTTCAGTGCACTTCCATTGTGGAAGTTGACTATTTTCAGTGGTTCTCAACCTGTGGGTCCCCAGGTGCTTTGGCCTACAATTCCCAGAAATCCCAGTCAGTTTACCAACTGTTAGGATTTCTGGAAGTTGAAGGCCAAAACATCTGGAGACCCGCAGGTTGAGAACCACTGCCATAGAGTCATGCTGAAGGATCTAGAAATTTCTTAATTAAACCTGCAAAGATGAAATCTGCAAATGTGGAAGGGTGATTGTACATCATCACAGCACTATAATTCCACTTTAACTGCAAGGGCAACATAACCTGCATTGTTCTTTTACACTGTGAGCCACTTTGAGTCCAATTTGGGGGAAAGTGGGATATAACTAAAGATAGCAACAACAGCAACATCTTGTGGAATCTTGGGATTTGTCATATGAAAGGCAAAGATAAACTCCCACTGAAAAAGACTTGCCAAGAAATGCTTGTGGTGTTGTTGTTATAAGTCGGAAATGACTTGAAAACACCAACAAAAACTCTGTTTGCACCCTACTATTCGTATCAGCACTGGCCAATATAGGCAGTGATGAGGGAAGAAAGGAGGTGTAGATGTTTTCCATCACTGAGTTTCATGAATCAAATAGTTTAATTTTGCCTTGCGTAGCTTTGTACATTTAAGGTAATTTGGTTGCAGAATAAAGGACAAGATGATGTACCCTCTCCATTCCATGGACAGAAGTCATCTGGAGGGACAGAGGAATCTCACTTAAATGCTGACAATGTGACGGTGCCTGCAGAGATGACAGGCTGGGTGGCACTGCACAGGAGGAAAACTACTCAGGAGGAATAACTGGGGTGTTTCTGCTCCTTCTGTCCTGTTCCTTATGCTTCCTCGATCTAATGATAGGGCTGGTCTTGAATAGAAGATTGCTCAGCTTTCCTACTCACCCCAAATTCCCTCTCAGGTCCAACACTCATAACAGTGGAATGGTAAGATTTTAAAGAGAAGATAGATCCTTTCCATTATATTCTTTTAAGAAAAAACCCCCCAGTATTTTACATTGAAGGCAATTTTTGGTTTTGAGAACTTGCTCTCATTCAAGCATCCCAAGACTACCATCTAGTGACCAAAGGCAAAATTTTCTCTCTGCAGCTTCAGCTGATTCCTGATGACAGAAAGGAATACGGTTGGGTATAATCAGCATCCTGATGACATCCAGCTCCAGAGCTCCTGGTGACTTCATTCAACAGATTCATAGACCAATTAAACACATGTCACTGTTGGTGATGTCATACACTTAGCCAAACAGTTAGTTCCTCTCCATTAGTGTCTCCTGTCTGAAACCCTTGAAACAGAGTAGGGTAAGCCACAGCATTCTATGAATCTGTTGAGCGAGTTCATCAGGAGCTTTGGAGCTGGTTGTCATCAGGATGCTGATTATACCCAACTGTACACCTTTCTGTATTCCAACTAATCACCTCCCAACAAAGGATTCCCCCAGGTAGTAAGAAACCAGACCTTAAAAACTGCTAGGTCATAAAATGCTAATCAAGGCAGTCAATTGCTACATTCACACCTACCTCAAACAGACAAGAGTTCTTTCCCCCACCCTGGACATTCCACAGATATATAAACCCGATTTTCCTAGTTTCCAACAGACCTCACTACGTGTTGTCGAAGCCTTTCATGGCCGTAATCACTGGGTTGCTGTAAGTTTTTCGAGCTGTATGGTCATATTCCAGAAGCATTCTCTCCTGATGTTTTGCCTGCATCTATGGCAGGCATCCTCAGACCTCACAACCTTTGAGGATGCCTATCATAGATGCAAATGAAACACCTGAAGAAGAGAAGGCTGAGAGGAGATATGATAGCCATGCATAAATATGTGAGAGGAAGCCACAGGGAGGAGGGAGCAAGCTTGTTTTCTGCTTCCCTGGAGACTAGGACATGGAACAATGGCTTCAAACTACAAGAAAGGAGATTCCATCTGAACATGAGAAAGAACTTCCTGATTGTGAGAGCCGTTCAGCAGTGGAACTCTCTGCCCCGGAGTGTGGTGGAGGCTCCTTCTTTGGAAGCTTTTAAACAGAGGCTGGATGGCCATCTGTCAGGGGTGATTTGAATGCAATATTCTTGCTTCTTGGCAGGGGGTTGGACTGGATGGCCCATGAGATCTCTTCCAACTCTTTGATTCTATGATTCTATGGTTCTATGATCAGGAGAGAATGCTTCTGAAACATGGCCATACAGTCTGAAAAACTTATAGCAATCCAGACCTCACAACCTCTGAGGATGCCTGCCATAGATGCAAGCGAAACATCAGAAGATAATGCTTCTGGAACATGGCAGTTCCAGCCTGGAAACACACACAAAAACCCAATGATTTCAGCCACGAAAGCCTTCAACAATACACAGCATTCTTGTTTGTGTGTCTTTCAAGTCGCCCGTTGACTTCTGGATGCCCCATGAATGTATAGGGTGTTTTTAGGCAAGCAATATCCAGGGGTGTATTTGCCAGCTCCCTCCTCTAAAGCATAGCTTAGTATTCACTGACATCCTTATTATATCATAAAATGAGGATGAGGAAGAGATAAGAATCAATGCTGGCTCTCACACCCGTTTGGCCCAAAGACACAATGGAAAATGTGTCAGAAACACACTTCTCATCACATAAAAACTCCCAGAACCAGTTACTTCAGTATTATCTTTCTCTAAGTGGTACTTACAGCCAAGGCACTGAGGGAGAGGTGACCAAGAAACGTCATAGGGATTTTCAGTTCACCTTTCCCACAGTTCCTTTGTTGCAAAAACTCTTGGAAGGAGTTGTGTATTATTAAAATGAGGCTTCTGTAAGCAGCTGGGAAATATGGCCACCTCTTCCTTCAGTTCTGTGTCTTCAGGCTACTTTGGTGACAGACAGCCATGCTACGCATTGGCAGGAGCAGCTGCTGCTGTTGCTGCATCATTATCCCCAACCGTTGTCAAAATGGCCAGTTATTAAGAGATGCCCATAATGGCAGTTTTCCAAAACAGCATGCAACCTTTGGGGGTTGCAGGAAACTGTCATCCCTAGAAGTCCAATGCCTGGGACTACTTCCAATTGAGCCTCATGGTAGAACAAGCCTTGAACATAATCTCTTTTCTTTTTATACTTCTAAAGATGATAGCTGAGGACCCTTCCATGTAGCTGAATAAAATCCCGCATTATCTGCTTTGAACTGGGATATATGACAGTGTGGACTCAGATAACCCAGTTCAAAGCAGGTATTGTGAGATTTTCTGCCTTGATATTCTGGGTGATATGGCTGTGTGGAAGTGCCCTGAGTTCCTGCATTAGGAAAGGAACTTCTATATGGCTGTACCTAGCTATGTTTTCTATTACTAACTCCACATTCCTAATTCCAATTGCTCCCTCCTGCAACAAGCCATTTTCATGTCATTGCAGCGACATATCCAGCAATTTTCCTCTAAGTATGTAGTTTCTTAAAAGATGGATTAAGGGGCTGCTTTGGGCATTGGTAAGCCAAATACATCTGGAAAGTACCACATTGGAGAAGACCAGGGATGTAGCTGGAGCGAACACAAAAATGAGGGAATCATCCAGCCAAATAGGAGTTCTCTGTGGCACAGTGCCGGCAGGACTGAAGACCGACAGGTCGTAGGTTCGATATCCGGGGAGAGCGCGGATTAGCTCCCTCTGTCAGCTCCAGCTCCCCATGCAGGGACATGAGAGAAGCCTCCCACAAGGATGGTAAAACATCAACAAATCTGAGCGCCCCTTGGGCAACATCCTGCAGATGGCCAATTACCTCACACCAGAAGCGACTTGCAGTTTCTCAAGTCGCTCCTGACACACACACACACAAATCCAGCCAAATGGGGATTCTACCCTCCCCAGATGACAACATCTTTCAGTCCTAATTTTCAATCATTTTGGAGAGGGAGGTACTGAAAACTGTTCGCTCCTATATGTAGTAACTTGCCGTGTCCCTTTTATCTTATTGCAAAATGCTCAATTTATGTTTTTACATTACTACAATGCTAGAAATGTTAAGACTGAAGGAAAATTTCATGGGGGCAGAATGCTAATTATAGGGTCACTGATCTCATTTTGCTCCTTTTTGCAGTTTCACCCCTGGAGGGCTGACTTATGCTAAGTGGAAACAGTTTTCCAGGGCTTTGGCCCCATCACTGCCTTAGTGCTGTACTGCACCCATAGCCAGATAACTGTAGTAGAACCCTGGTTCTGCCCCTCAGCCTGAACACAACATTTGTGTATGCACTTACACAACGAAAATATAACAGATTCAAGGAATGAATAATATTGAGAGAATGTTGATATTGACTGTATATCTTAGTGTAAGGAATTTGGATTTTTTAAAAGATCTGAATTAAGCTTCAGATAAGATATGTTCTTTGGAGACTGTATTCCTGTGGTCAGTAAGACCACTGGCAAAAGGGTTTCTTTAAGTAAATTGCCACCAACAAGTCAATTTTGACTTATGCTGACCTTATGAATGAAAGGCCTCCAAGGCATCTGGCTGAGATCCTTAGGAATCTATCTCTGGAAACCACCTTAATTTTTTTTGAGCCCTGGTGGTGCAATGGGTTAAACCCTTATGCCGGCAGCACTGCTGACCAACAAGTCAGCAGTTCAAATCCGGGAAGCGTGGGTTAAGCTCCCTCTGTCAGCTCCAGCTCCCCATGCAGGGACATGAGCGAAGTCTCCCACAAGGATGGTAATACATCCAAACATCTGGGCATCCCTTGGGCAACGTCCTTGCAGATAGCCAATTCTCTCACACCAGAAGCAACTTGCAGTTTTTCATGTTGCTCCTGACACCCCCTCCCCTTAATTTTATGAATGAAAGGCATTCAAGTCATCTGATTGAGATCTTATGGAATTGCCACCCGGAAACCATCTTAACATCAAGGGAGCCATTTGAGGGCCTGCAGTGCAGATGATGCACTAACCTCTTCCTGCTCCTTCGTCTTGGTGCAATGGGCTCCTTCCTGCTCCTGAATTATAGTCCATTAAAGAGAAGTTCCTTTTCATTGCAATGTAATTCAGGAATTTAGGAGGGACAGATTTACAATTGTGGCACTAGTGCTATAATGATGAACACATCAGGACAAATGTAAGATACTACATTTAGGCAGCAAAATTGAAATGCAAAAATACAAGATGGGTGATGCCTGGCTCATCAACAGTCCATGTGAGAAAGATCTTGGACTCTTCGTGGGCAACAAATTGAACATGAGCCAACAGTATGATGAAGCAGCTAAAAAAGCCAATGGGATTTTGGGCTGCATCAAAAGGACTATTGTGTCCAGACCAAAGGAAGCCATGGTACCTTTGTCTTCTGCTTTGGTTAGACCTCACCTGGAATACTGTGTCCAATTCTGGGCACCACAGTTCAAAAGAGATATTGACAAGCTGGAAGGTGTCCAGAGGAGGGTGACTAAAACGATCAAAGCTCTAGAGACCATGCCCTGTGAGGAGCATCTTAAAGAACTGGGTATGTTTAGCCTGCTTTAAAACCATACATGGAAATCGAAAAGATTATGACAGGGATGGTTCTGACATCTTTACATTTCAGGATTTTATTTAGCTTCTTCAGAGCTGCCTTTTGTCCCAAAATACCAGCATTTGTTGTTGTTGCTTATTTGTTCAGTGACTTCCGACTCTTCATGACCTCATGGACCAGCCCATGCCAGAGCTCCCTGTCGGTGGTCACCACTCCCAGCTCCTTCAAGGTCAAGCCAGTCACTTCAAAGATGCCATCCATCCATCTTGCCCTTGGTCGGCCCCTCTTACTTTTTCCTTCCAGTTTCCCCAGCATCATTGTCTTCTCTAAGAATTCCTATCTTTTCACGATGTAGACTGGTTGGATATTCTTGTGGTCCAAGGCACACTCAGAATTTTCCTCCAACACCACAGTTCAAAAGCATCTATCTTCCTTCCCTCAGCCTTCCCTAAGGTCCAGCTCTCACATCCATAGGTGACGACGGGGAGTGCCATTGCTTTAACTGTGCGGATCTTCGTTGCCAGTGTGATGTCTCTACTCTTTACTGTTTTATCAAGATTGGTCATTGCTCTCCTCCCAAGAAGTAAACATCTTCTGATTTCCTGGCTGAAGTCATAATCTGCAGTCATCTTTGCACCTAGAAATACAAAGTCTGTTACTGCCTCCACATTTTCTCCCTCTATTTGCCAGTTATCAATCAGTCTGATTGCCAGAATCTTGGGGTTTTTTTTAATGTTTAACTGCAACTCAACTTTTGCATTTTCTTCTTTTACCTTGGTTAGAAGGCTCCTCCGCTCCTCCTTGCTTTTGGCATCAATGTGGTATCATCTGCGTATCTAAGTTTGTTAATGTTTCTTCTAGCAATTTTCACCCCAGCCTTGCATTCGTCACATGATATGTTCTGCATACAAGTTGAATAGGTTGGGTGAGAGTATACAACCTTACCGTATGCCTTACCCAATCTTGAATCAATTTGTTGTTCCATGGTCAGTTCTTACTGTTGCTACTTGGTCGTTCTACAGATTCCTCAGGAGACAGAGAAGGTGATTTGTTACCCCCATTCCACCAAGAATTTGCCACAATTTATATTTTGGTTTAAAGACCTTACTGCCAAAGACTGAAGCCCATCCTCAAAGATTCTAGTGCGGAAAGAGCCTAGTTCTGCACTTGAGGAAGCTAGAACTTGTGTTCCTGGTCCATAGGAAACAACAAAGAGGAAAAATCTGTTCCATATTTCCTTAAATTAGATGAGGCTTTTTATTGTTTTGAATGGGGAGAAAATAATCATTCTCAGGAGGCTAAGGGGGAAAAAATAACAATTTCCTGCTCTCTCCCGCTCATGCTGTATTATGACTACAGTTGTGAGAGGCCCTTTGTTAATTGGTGCCCGGTTCCCTCCCTGGCGTTCACTTGCTCGCTCAGCTGCCCAGGACAAGCTGTCCCTTCTACAGAAAACCCTTGCATAAGAATTAAAGCTAAGCTGGGTTGAGAGAGGCTGAACTAATCCAACTGGAGCATGCTGGGAGGCCACGTGTTGGAAGCCATTCTCTCTCACCCTCTCCCTGGGCTCCCTGTGTGCGTGGCTGTGTGTATATGTTTCCCTATCACTGCGGCTGGTCTTTTCTTTCCACAGAAGAGTGTGCATGTGTATATGTGTGATCTATCCTTACTGAGCAGGCTGTTTCATAACAACATGTGCTGCCTCTTTTGGCCCGCATGGGGGCAGCCAGCCCATTGGAGTCTTCCATGCTCAGCTGCCTCCCAGTTCCAAACAAACAGCTCCCCCCACCCTCAAGCTCTGCACAGCCTTGACCGCCCACGCATAGCGTACATGTGTGCTGCTGTTCACTATCCAGGGCATCTGCATTCTTGCCCAGATGCTTGTCGTAAAAAGGCCTGTCACCTGCCCTCCATGCGCGCTACACACACGATAACCCAGAACATCTTAAATAATCATGTACTGGATTACATACTCATGGAAAGCTTGGCACAGAAAGCTCCACATCCAGAATACGTCATATGGACATTTGGACCTGAATCTGTTTGCTACTCCTAAAATTGAACTATTCATATTTGTAATGCTTTTCTCTTCAGGAATCGATTCATTGGGATTTACTCTCTTTCACAGCAAAAATTGGATTTAGGCCACGATGCGCACACATGCTTCCAAAATGTGATTTGGCGTCATACTTGTATGCCACCCTTCCATAGAGAATGAAGTTTACACTCGGAGTGACTCATAGTGCATCAAAGCATGCTTCAGTCAAAACAACAAAAGAAATGCCACAAAGCATCTCATAGCTATAATGCAGTCTTATATCTAAGCATTTCTCTAGTCGCCATAGATGACAAGAAATCCCATACAGGCAAGCGCATCGAAATGCATACAGGAAATTTGGTGCAGAAGAAGGTCTGAATGCAAACAAGAATTTCTGGATGTTGTATTGAAATAAAAGGGCATAGAGTATAGGATGCTATTCTTCCCAAAATCAGATTGTCCATCTAGCTCAGCAGTACCTACTTCCATTATGAGTTACAGAGACAACAACAGCAACAACAACAACAAGAATGATGGATCGGCAATGTTGCAATCCTAGACGACAGCAGGATTGACGAGAAGCAACTGGAAAAGCTTACACAATGTGAAGACAGAACTGCAAAGACTCTGGCACAAGCCAGTAAAGGTGGTCCCAGTGGCGATCGGCCCACTGGGTGCAGTGCCTAAAGACCTTGGCCTGCACTTAAAAACAATCGACGCTGACAAAATTACCATCTGTCAGCTGCAAAAGGCCACCCTACTTGGATCTGCACGCATTATTCACCAATACATCACACAATCCTAGACACTTGGGAAGTGTCCGACATGTGGTCAAATACAAAAGCCAGCATGCTGATCTTGTTTGCTGTGTACTAACCTTGTTGTGTTTCAAATAATAAATAATACATTTATTTATACCCTGCCATAATCATCCCAAGGGGACTCAGGGCAGCTCACAGAAGCACTTCGAAGTGCCACGTACAAACAAACAATATATAAGCATATAAAACAGCGACGTAAGTCTAAAAGACTACTAGCTAAACTTTTTGGTGTTAATTTGTAACAGAGCTTGGACATGTCACCCTTTTAGGACTTTAATTCATATTGAGTGACTGTGCTGTCTGGGGGATATGGGGAATTGTAATCCAATAAAATAACATCTTAATAGCCTGACCCAGCAATGCCAGCGAACAAACCTGGGACCTTCTCTGTGCAAACCATTTCCCCTGTCACTAATTACTGACCCATCTTCGGTTTGCGGATCCACTCACTCTGATTGCGAAACCCTTGGGGCCATTGCATGTGCCACAATTACATAAGCACTACGATGTCACATTAACTGCCATGTTTACATTCTATGGGATCCTGGGTCTGACCATTCAATGAGGACCACCTAGAAATCAGAGCTGAAGACCTTACAACCTCTGAGGATGCCTGCCATAGATGCAGGTGAAACATCAGGAGGGAATGCTTCTAGAACATGGCCATACAGCCCAAAAAAACTACAACAACCCAATGATTTCGGCTATGAAAGCCTTTGACAATACACAGCTGAAGAGTTCTGAGGCCTTACTAACCAGGATTCCATAGGGTGTTTCTATGGAATTGTAGTACTATAACTTTATAGTATGAAAGGGCCCAAAGGGTTTATCTGCTTGAGGTTTTAATATGTATGGAGGAGGATTCCATATATTGTGGCAATTTACATTACCATTGAAGACTTTCATGGCCAGAATCACTGGGTTGTTGTGAGTTTTCTGGGCTGTACGTCCATGTTCCAGAAGCATTCTCTCCTGACATTTCACCTGCATCTATGGCAGGCATCCTCGGAGGTTGTGAGGTCTGTTGGAAACTAGGAAAGTGGGGTTTATATATCTGTGGAATGTCTAGGGTGGGAGAAAGAACTCTTGTCTGTTTCAGGTAGATGTTAATGTTTCAATTGGCCACCTTGATTAGCATTTAATGGCCTAGCAGTTTTGAGGTCTGGCTTCTTACTGTCTGGGGGACAGAGAAGTCAGCCATAGCAGAGCACTTGACAAACCAACCTGGATACAGCATATTATTTGAGAACACAGAAATGCTGGACCACTCTAACAACCACCATGTCACAGGCATGTAGCCAGGGGGGGTGCTCGGGGGGCTTCAGCCCCCCCCCCCCGAAATTCTCATGGTGGTTCGCGAAAAGGCCTTACTGGTGCATTATTTAAACTGTTATGTTTATTCATATCATGATCAGATCACCATACTCAATATATCCCATATGCATGGGGGTATTGGGGTAATGATACAAAAGGTTTGCTAGGCTAGACCCTCTTTCACTCAGACTCAGCCCCCCCCCCGAAACTCAGCCCCCCCGAAACCCCCCTGAAAATTTTTTAGCCCCCCCCCCCCCTGAAACGAAATCCTGGCTACGGGCCTGCCATGTCAGACTATACAGAGAAGCCTTTGAAATCCACAAGCATGTGGACAATTTCAACAGAAAGGAGGAAACCATGAAAATGAACAAAATTTCACTACCAGTATTTAAAAACTCTAAAATCATATCAAGAAATAAAGAACAACACCCAAAACCAGGAGAATTCCAGACAAGAAACCATCAGGACCAGATAATCACCTCCCAACAAAGGATTCCCCCGGGCAGTCAGAAGCCAGATCTTGAATCTGCTAGGCTGTTAAATGCTAATCAAGGTGGCCAATTGAAACAGTCACACTTACCTCAAACAGACAAGAGTTCTTTCTCCCACTCTGGACATTCCACAGACATATAAACCCTGTTTTTCTCGTTTTCAACAGACCTCACAATTTCTGAGGATGCCTGCCATAGATGTGGGTGAAACGTCAGGAGAGGATGCTTTGGGAACATGGCCATACAGCTCGGGAAATTCACAACAACCCAATTCACATTGCCTGAAAAGAAGATAAAGGAGGGTTCCAGATTTCATAAAATAAACGTATCAAACTTGAATGGATAGAGCATATTTTGAAATAACTGCTAGAGAAATACGACACATCTCCACATAGTGAGGACTGAAATGACGCCTTTCCATATTATGTAATAATAGTAGTATCATTCCACTTTTAAATGCCTTGGTTTCATCCCATGAACTCCTAAAATGTGCTGTGTTGTGTTGAGTGTGCGTGTGTTTATAATTCTCAGCCAGAGAATAGTAGGTTTTACAAAGTACCAATCCCAGGATTCTGCAGGATGCAACCATGGCAATGATAGTGGAATCATAGTGCTATAATTGTGTGGTGTGAAAGAGCCCCAGATGACCAGTGTGTTTATTCTTTTCTATTGGCCAGTTGGCAATGTCAAGCTCGCTATTTATCCTTCCTTTTGGAGAGTGTTTATCTTTACACCAGACTCAACAACCATCCAAACAGAGAATGGTGCCTCTAAACAAAGGGAGTAATGAGATAGGGGAGCAGGGAACAATGCACTACAGCCCAGCGTGTCTGAGAAGCAGGAGTCTTATTACATCTTTGAGGAGCAGGATTTGGTCCACGCGCTGTAGAGCGCCAATGGGATTTGCCACATACGCTCACAATGAAAATGCTGTGAAATCTCCCTGCTCATTGCTACAGCCGGGCCAGTTGCTATTTCGAGTCCACGCGAACACACAGCCTGGTGGATCAAGGCTTAAACTGATGGGGTTAGTGTCGTAATCATCTTTGCCCATTGAGGGCAAAGGGAAAGGAGAGGTGGAGAAGAAGGAGGCGATCGATGGGGTGAACAATCACAGTCCGGCAGGCCAAACACATGGGGGGGATCTATTCTTCTTTCTGTTTCTCACTGTAGTATGGCATTTGGGGACAAGAAACTGATTCTTCTATACTTTTGTAGGTTCGGAATTAAGGTAATGGATATGAATAACATATATGTAAGTCTCTATTCTGCCACCTTCCCAGAGCTTTGTAGTAGAAAAATTGCAAACATTTATTCTTCTTATGATGGATGACATCATTGTCATCTCCACAATTCCTAACTTGTTAGCAAGAAAGGATACCTAAGCTAAAGGTCTACCAACACTGACATTAACTGACACAGCACTGCACATCCATCCCACGCCCTTGTTCCTTAGCTACAATTTGTACTATCCCATTTCCTTGTCTTGTTTACAGTCTGGCCATGTCTTACAATAGTTGCCACCATAGGTTCGAATCCGGGGAGCGGAGTGAGCTCCTGTCTGTCAGCTCCAGCTTCTCATGTGGGGACATGAGAGTAGCCTCCTACAGGATGGTAAAACATCTGGGCGTCCCCTGGGCAACATCCTTGCAGATGGCCAATTCTCTCACACCAGAAACCACTTGCAGTTTTTTGAGTCACTCCTGGCATGGAAAAAAATCCATAGGTTTTTGGGTGTTCTTATGAGTTTTAAATTGTTGATTTATATGCTATATGTTTTACTTTACTGTATTGTACTGTGTGCTTATTTTATGCTCTGTTTTAGGCACTTTGTGCCATATAGAAGCTGCCCTGGGTCCCTTCGGGGAGATGGAGGCGAGGTGCAAGAATAAAGTTATTATTATTATTATTATTATTATTATTATTATTATTATTTAATGTCAGAAGAGGAAAACTGATCTATAAGGCAGAACACTCCTTGAGATTTTTTTTTTGTGTGTCAGGAATAATTTGAGAAACTGCAAGTCACTTCTGGTGTGAGAGAATTGGCTGTCTGCAAGGATGTTGCCCAAGGGACGCCTGGACGTTTGATGTTTTACCATCCTTGTGGGAGGCATCTCTCATGTACCCGCATGAGGAGCTAGAACTGACAGAGGGAGCTCAACCCACTCTCCGCGGATGCAAACTGCTAACCTGTTGGTCAGCAGTCCTGCCAGCACAAGAGTTTAACCTATTGTGTCATGGGTGGCTCCATTATTATTATTGTGAAGCTGCTTTAAAGAAGCTTTCTCATGATAGTAAGTTAGAGAATTCAGGTAGAAAAGAAAATGGGATCAATCTATCTCTTTCCAGTCATATGTTCTTATGGGACAACTCTGCAGATCTCCACTTCCTCTCCTCTATTTTTCTATTTTGCCTCCTAGCTTCATAACATATATGAAATGGGACAGGACTGGAAATCATGCAGGTTTCAAGGTGTTTTGGGAATGTAATTCCCATCATTCTTAACCATTGCCTATTCTGGCTAGACTTATAAATTAATTAATATCCAAGAATATCTGGAAAGACTAATGCTTTTCACCCAGAAACAATGCATTCTAGATATGCATGGAGATGCATGGTCATTTTCCAGTGTCTAGGATTTGAGACAATATCCTTCTAAAATGCAAAATAGATGGTTCTTGGGCATTTAGCATGTGGAATTAAATATGGTATATCTTTGCATGTAAGTTGGCTTCATGTATAAGTCGATGGCAGGTTTTGGGACCAAAATTATGGATGTTGATATGAATTGTGGAAAAGGTAAGGGTCATTCTGTAGAGACTAGAAAGTGCCAGGACCTCCTCAGGTAGTTAGCAGCACCTGGCCACCACAACCACCATTTTTCCTGCCCAGATATTTAAAAAGTCCAGAAGAGCACCATAACAGAGAGACTAGAGGTGGTCCTGAAAGATGTCTCCACTGAAGCTTTCTCACCATTCCTTGCTTCCACGACAAGCCAATTTTTTTCAAAATCCAATTAGCACAGGGATAGAAAGCTAGGTGAAATCTTCTGAAAAAGGGCATAGACAGCAAAACCAAAGGGGTCTTAACCCTTTCCTGCTATCCAAAGCTATATACATATATGCATATGCATATACATCTAGATAAGTTTGGAGTTAGACTTTAAAAATGTACCTGTTTTGACTAACAAACAAATTCAACTTAAGGACAAACCTACAGCACCTATCTTGTTCATAACTCGTATTTTGAAATTAGGAGATTTCTCTAGTCTAGTTCAAATGGTACATCAAGACCCACCAGGTTGGACTTATGGAGGGTTGATTGACTGTTGGCAGCAGGATTGTTTTAGTATGGTGTGTGGCTTGCAGGCCTAAAGGGAACTGGCAGCCGGATGGTTTTATTTGTCATTTCACTTTGAAAAATGTTTGGGATCGAGGTTATAAACAGAGGAGTCCACATAGCAATGCCTGACTAAAGTGCTAGGATTCATCACTGTGACATTCTGGAGGCCAGAACTATAAAACAATTCAGTGCATTTCTCCATAGAGGAAAACTTGGAGTCTAGGACAAAGAAGGCAAGCCTTCACACCGCAGACAGTATGTGTGGGTTGTTGTAGGTTTTTTGGGCTGTATGGCTATCTTCTAGAAGCATTCTCTCCTGACATTTCGCCTGCATCTATAGCAGGCATTCCCAGACATTGTGACTTACAATATGTGTGTTGTAAGTCAAAGGTAAGGTGGAAGGTGAGTCCATTAACCTAAGAGACCAACCTTGAAGAAGAAATCCATTAAGTGTTATCTAACCCATGTGTGCACAAATTCAGCAGATACCACAGTTGCTATAGGGATTGTGATTGTGACTTGGAGCCTGGATGGGGAGGGTGTTTGTGAGCTCTGTCCACAGAGATAATCCAGGATTTGAAGAGTCTGCAATAGAAACCTTTGCTCCCTCTGAAGTCCTTTGAACTAAAGGTGTCACCATCCCCATAATGGAAGAATTCATATCTTCAGAAATAAGGCTCCTTTAACAGATCTTCACAAATGAGGAGTCATGTTGTCCAAATGATGAGGCTTAAACTGCTGATGAAGTAAACGCAGCCTCTATGACACCACACTTTCAACCACAAGTTGTTGTACTTTGTCATTTGCTTGGCACGGGGGGATTTTTGTGGCCTGTGAGGAGTACACAGAAGAGTGCTGAATCCCAAAGCCGCCTTTGTGGAAGACAAAACCTCGGAGAAAGGTATCACAAAATTAAGTTAGAATGGAAAGAAGCTGAGAACATTTTTTGGATAACAGTTAGTTTTTCTTGATCAGCTTGGTCATGAACCTACTATATATAGTGTGGATGGAATTGAGACCTTAACTGTAATATTTTGCAAAATATGCATTAACTTATTTGCACTTGCTACCTAAGGAAATGCATACATTGATGATTGGCTACTTATAGAAGAGTCCCAATGAGGATTGTTTTGGGTGCTGTGAACTCTGTTTCTCCTCCTTCCTTGTTCTTCCGCACTAGATGTTTACAGTAGAATGAACATCCTTTGCTTCCAAATGGGAAGTAACGCATTTCAAATAGCAATATTACCTTTAATATATTAGGAGGGTTGTAAACAAGTAGGACCAGTATTGTAACAACCGGTAACTATAGCCTCAGTCATTTTATTACTCTAAGAGTAGATTCATTGACTAAGTGGGGTTTGTTTATGTGTCAATTTGTAATTTAAACATTTGATTCAATGGTTCTGCTCTAACTAGGAGAAGCACTAACAATATTAGAAATGTAGTGTAATGACTGAGTAGATTTACATTTTTACCCTATTTAAAAACAAGCAAACAGGATGACTTGGTTTCGGTTACCTTATTTAATGCTTACCTTTTTGGGCTAAATTACCTCACCAAGATTAGGGTGCGTATTAGATTTGTGTAATAGGGTAATCTCAGTGCTGAGCCAAAATAAAAGGAGTAGCTGCTTCAGGAGCACCTGGAGCTCCTATTTGAGGGATATCATTTCTAATTTAATTGCCATGGCTCAATGATATGCAACCCTGGGATTTGTAGTTTGGTGAGGCATCAGCATTCTTTGGCAGAGAAGGCTCAAGACCTTGTAAGGCCCCTTCCACACAGCTGAGTAACATCCCACATTTTTGCTTTGAATTAGAATATATGGCAATGTGGACTGTGGGCCCTTCCACACAGCCCTATATCCTAGAATATCAAGGCAGGAAATCCCACATTATCGGAGTGTGAACTCAGATAACCCAGTTCAAAGTAGATACCATGCCAATTAAAACATGTGTGGAAAAGCCCTAAAACTACATCCCCCATGATTCCATAGCACTGAACCATGCCAATGGTTATTATACAGCAGAGATGCATCCCAAGGTTTTCCATTCCTAGAAGCTTTGGTGCACTAACACTTTTGTTTTTAAAGCAAGAATTTTAAGTAGGCTGCAACAATAATGCGTACCCTTTTTGGGGGCAAATTACAAAGAGTGTGTTTTTTGATGCTATGAAGCACATTATTGGTTTCAGGGTTGTGAAAATTGAGGCGCACATTAGATTCAATGGCGCATTGAATTCGAGTAAATATCAGTAACATCTTTGCGACAGATGTTTGAGGCTAGTTATTAAAACGAAACTCCAATAAGCAGTCTTCAGATTCACTGCTCTTATAATTTCATCCTGACTGAATCTAAGACAGGGTTTTTCTTCTTGATAACATTTCTAATATTTAGAAGGCTTCTGATAAAGCCAGTACTTTCCATGGCATATTTATTGATTTATTCATGATTTTTGTCAAACAATGTTACTCGAAGCAACTAAACATAGTTAATTCTCTCTCTCTCTCTCTCTCTCTCTCTCTCTCTCAATCTCTCAGTCTCTCTCTATATCAGGCATGGGGAAACTTTTGCCCTCCAGATGTTTTGGACTCCAACTCCCACCATTCCTAACAGCCTCAGGCCCTTTCCTTTTCCCCCTCAGCCGCTTAAGCATGATATACCATGCCTGATATAGAGAGAGACTGAGAGATTGAGAGAGAGAGAGAGAGAGAGAGAGTTAAAACATAAACATTCAACCAAAAACATATAAATAAGAACAAAACCTTAATGTTCAATGTGAAATCACAGTGACTTACCCAGTCCCTTTTAAAGGCTCCCTATCTGTTTTCCCACCATTTATTTAATATTTTCTCACAGTGTAGAAAATCTGATTTTTGGAAATGGCAGGGAAGGAATAGCAGGTCAAACTCAAGATACAGAAATGGTTTTTGTGTTCAATGTGTTGTTGAAGGCTTTCATGGCCGGAATATAAAAATACATAGTAATACATTTTATTTATATTCTGCCCTATTCTCCTAGGGGACTCAGAGTATGTGTATGAGAAACACAAACACAGACAAGGCAAAGGCTTCTTCTTTCATTTCCAGCTTCTGGAGGTGGTGCTCATCTCTGGCAAAACTGCTTGGAGCATCTTTTTTCCTTTTCCCACTGATGCCTATTTATCTACTCACATTTGCATGTTTTTGAACTGCTAGGTTGACAGGAGCTAGGGCTAACAGTGGGAGCTCACCCCGTCCCATGCTTTTGAACTGCCAACCTTCAGGTCAGGAGTTTAACAGCACAAGGGTTTAACCCATTGCGCCGTCACGGCCCCTGGGTTGCTGTGAGTTTTTTGGGCTGTATGGCCATGTTCCAATAGCATTCTTTCCTTGTCACAAATGCAGGTGAAACATCAGGAAAGGATGTTACTGAAACATGGCTATACAGCCCAAAAAACTCACAGCAACCCAGTTTTAGTGTTAATCCTCTGCCATTAAGAGAAAACAGCATTTAACTTTATAAATGCATGGCAACATTATCCTTAAAACTACTTTTAAAAATAAGTACATTACATTACTAATGACATTAACATGAGTGCTGTCCTTATTCATTAAGGTATTTTTGAAACTGAACACCATAAAGCCTGTGTTCATGGTGAAAGGCCCCTCCTGTACTCTGCCTTGTTACTCACCATTCATGGGATAGATGAGCAATTGAAATAACTATGGAATAGGGCAGTCAGACCAGGAGTATCCATGCTCTGAGTGTTCACATCCCAAACCTAAGCTTAAGGGATGATACACAGGAAGTAGCCTGCGGTGATATCATTAAGCATGACACACTAAACACCGACCACAATTGTTCAGAATATGTCATTTAAAAACCCTACCATTAACCTAACAAAGGAGAGAGAAGGACAGAGAAGAGGGGAAAGGATCTCTGGAGAGCCTACAGTGGTTATCCCAAAGCAGTCTAGATATCAGCATTTTTTCAGGGCATTGCTTTCCTCCTAAGTTTCTTCCCCATGCCATGAGGTCTGAAGAAATAGAACCAGGTCTTAAGATCTGGGAACCTTACTAAGCATCAATATTCTCATTCTAGTTGTGAGATATATTATACAATATCCCCTAATCCTTGCTGTTTCCCCAATTACTTCCTTTCTCTTCCTCATTCTATCTCAGGGGTTTCAAACTCATTTTCACTGAGGTCCACATCAGCCTTATGGTTGCCTTCAAAGGACCGTTGAATCCACGGATGGAGACTTTGTGGATACTGAGGGCCAACTATATTTTTTACATAGTGTTTAGTGCTCTTTAGTTTTTATCCAGTTTGGGTCCCCAGATGTTGTTGTTCATTCGTTCAGTCGTTCCGACTCTTCATGACCTCATGGACCAGCCCACGCCAGAGCTCCCTGTCGGCCGTCACCTCCCCTGGCTCCTTCAATATCACCCAGATGT
This sequence comes from Anolis sagrei, assembly GCF_037176765.1. Classification (NCBI taxonomy): domain Eukaryota; kingdom Metazoa; phylum Chordata; class Lepidosauria; order Squamata; family Anolidae; genus Anolis; species Anolis sagrei. Next base: position 164,113,556 of record NC_090025.1, read on the forward strand.
TACTGAACAACAACTTCCATCACTTTTGATTATCTGCTAGGTGGACTGAGGATAATGGGAATGGCAACCAAACAGCACCTGTGCCTCTGAGCTTGGGGAAAGATTAAAGGACATCTTAAAGTCTGACATTATATCCATAATCCTTGTATTTATTTACTTATTTATTTACAGTATTTATATCCCTCCTTTCTCACCCTGAAAGGGAGTCAGAGCGGCTTACAGAACATACATACAGTAAACATTCAATGTTGATTATACAATTTACAAGGACAAACAACACAAACAGATGTATAGACAGTTTTTCCCATGTTATTTCTGGCATCTTGGAGGCTGTGTTCGACTCCGGACACAGGTGAGGGTGCTGTCCCTCCATCTTCCATGCCGAGGAACTTTCCTCCAATGGAAACCCTTTTAGGGGTGCCTTTATTACCTCCCCACGAAAAGCGGTACCTATTTTATCTACTCACATTTCTGCTTTCGGTCTGCTAGGTGGCCAGGTGAACTGGGGCTAATGGCGGGTGCTCATCCCCAAACTGGACCTGAACTACCAACCTTCCAATCGGCAAGATTTTTCTGCAGCACAGCGGTTTATCCTACTGTGCCAAGCCCGGCCCCTGTACTTCAAACCCCACTATCCTGACTAGACAAAACAAATTTCCAGATGTTACTATATCACAACTCCTATCAGGTCTAGTCATTATGTCTAATGATGAGATATACAGGAGTTGTAGTTTATCATCTGGATGGCACCATAAAATAACATGACAGGCTAGATTCAGCCCATGAGTCTCGGATTGACACTTGTGTTCTATCTTATTCCACTTGCTGTTTCCTTCTGTTTATAAAAAAACTCTTCAGTTATCAGTTTGATTTGTTCTGTCCCCCGACTCATACACCTCTGCCTTCGACCAGAAGGTACTCTGCCAAAGGTTGCCTACATTTTTGTCTTTCCTGCCCATTTTCCTTTGTTTTCCTTTAGTCTATTTATTTATTTACCGCTTTTCTCAGCCCTGGGGAACTCAAAGAGGTTTATACAAAAATAACGGCAAAATTCAATGCCTTACATACACAAACCAAAACTCAATCAACAACATATAACTGGCATAAAATCAATAGGACAATTCACCATCTTCTGATCTTCCACCTTCTTCTGTCAACAGTTAACATCTTCCATCCATTTTCTCTACTCATCAAATATAAATGTTGAGGATGTCCTTAAAAAACAACAGAAGCAGCAGCAATGTTGATGTTGCTGGTGTTGAGAATGTGTCTATTAATGATCAGCGATTCATATGGGATCATTAGTAGGATTAGGCATTAGGTAAGTAATTAAGAATGGCTCATAGTAGCTCACGATATATTCATATGTGTATATGCAATTTAAAGTATCTGACTGTTTTGCTATATGATTCCATATGCTTGATCACAGAGTCACCAAACATTGTGTTACCTAATAGGATTGACCAGGCATGGGCAAACTTTGACCCTCCTGGTGTTTTGGACTTCAACTCCCACAATTCCTAACAGCCTCGGGCCCTTTCCTTTTCCCCCTCAGCCGCTTAAGCGGCTGAGGGGGAAAAGGAAGGGCCCCGAGGCTGTTAGGAATTGTGGGAGTTGAAGTCCAAAACACCCGAAGGGTCGAAGTTTGCCCATGCCTGGGATAGATCCTAAGATTATAGTAAGGATTTGGAGCTGATCCCTTTACTGCTTTGAATACCATCTTTGCATACACCTTGGACTTCTGTACCTTTGTTTTTGTTCCATTTGTTTTATGAACCAATTATAACCAAATTTGGCATTTACACTTAGGCTGATACACTGAATGTTTAGTGCAAGTTTGGGCCTGATCACCAAATTCTGACTTTATTTGGGGAACATGGTTGTTACGTCTGATTTATCTTCTTTTGCATGGAACCTAGTGAGTTTCCACATATGTTTGCTCATTTTTAAGATCCTGATAGGACAAAAACCGCAGACTCTTTTATACTCCATTATTATATCAATATAATTCCATTTTTAAAGCCATCTAGTGTTTCCATCTAGTGCAGTGGTTCTCAACCTTCCTAATGCCACGACCCTTTAATACAGTTCCTCATATTGTGGTGACCCCCAAACTGTAAAATTATTTTCATTGCTACTTCATAACTGTAATTTTGCTACTGTTATGAATCGCAATGTAAATATCTGATATGCAGGATGTATTTTCATTGTTACTTCTCTTTCTCCCTGGGATTTGCCCATGGAGGGGTGACTCTACGCTTCTCTAAGCCCTGCCCTTCCCACCAGGTCCCATTCCCTCATCTTCTCCCTCTCACCTTCACTGCCTCTTCCTTCTCCTCCCTCTTCCCTTTTGACTCCAAAGCAAACCTCATCTCCAACGCCCCTGTCTCTTCCTCCTAAAATGGAGGAGGGGACGGGGCTAAGTGACATTACCAACTCTCTCTGGGAAGCGAAGGGGGCAGGAAAAAGTTAGTCTCAGTTCCTAAGACCATCGGAAATATGTCTTTTCCAATGGTCTTGGGCGACCCCTGTGAAAGGTCATTTGACCCCCGAAGTGGTCGCAACCCACAGGTTGAGAACCGTGGATCTAGTGGAATCCTGAGATTTGCAGTTTGCGGAATTGAATTTTATCAGACAGAAAGCTCTAATACCTCACCAAATTGAAAATCCCAGAATTTCATAGGATGCAGCTATTGCAGTTAAAATGGAAATAACAGTGCTATAATTCAATAGTATTAAGAGCTGTATGTGTGTCCAGTACACTTTGCTGTCTAAAGCAAAGGACAAAATGGTAGCTTGTTCAGTGACTGGCTTTCCAGTTGAATCTTACTTCCATACTGGAAATGGGGCAGCATTTTGCACAACACCTGAGAGCAACAAACCAGTTCAAGAGATATAAAAGCAGGTACAACTTTGTACTCAAGCAAAGGGGAAAGGCTGGGGATTCTGGGGGAATAGTCAGTGGACCTCCAGAGCTACCCTCCACATCTTATGCCTGAGACATTCTGCCTGCTGGCAAAGCCTGTCTTGGCCCTGCGGCTGAGTCTGAGCTTTGAAACCAAAAGAAAAGAAGAGCTCTCGCTAAGGAATAGCAGCCCAGGCCTCCGGAGAATAGCAGGCAACTGGTGGCCAGAAGCTCCTGAGATCAGAGAGCATATGAAGAACAGCCTTGTTTGATCACTTTGAGACAAGGAATGAATCTTCTTCAGCACCTTCCTTCTGTTTTTGTTTTTAACAACTTCTATCACGCCCTAGTTCCAATGTGAACTCCAGGAAGCTTGCTGTTTGCTGTTATGTGCCTTCAAGTCATTTCCAACTTATGGTGATCCTATCACGAAGTTTTGTTGGCAAGATTTGTGCAGAGTGGGTTTGACATTGCTTTCCTCTGAGGCCCCATCTACACTGCCATATAATGCAATTTGAAACAACATTATATGGTCAAGGTATTATTATTACTATTATTATATTATTATATTTATTTACATACCATTTTTCTCTTAAAGAGGCTCAGGCTCCACCTACACTGTTTCAGAATGAGATGAACTGCATTGAACTGGATTATATGGCAGTGTAGACTCGTATAATTCAGTTCAAGGTAGTTAATCTGCATTCTGAAACTTGATTATATGGCAGTGTAGATCCAGTCTCTGAGTGGCCTTTTGAACTCCACTGAATTGCACTATATGAGTCTACATTGACCATGTAAAGCGGTTTCAAACCACAATATATGGCAGTATAGATGGGCCTGAAAATGGACCTACACTGACATATAATCCAGATTATCAGCTTTGAAGTGGATTATATGAGTCTGCACTACCATATAATCCAGTTCAAGACAGATAATTTGTATTTTATATAGTAGTGTAGATGGAGTCTGAGGGCCTCTCCAGATAGGCCACATGTCCCAGGATCTGATCCCAGGTTTTCTACTTTAAACTGGGTTATATGAATCCACACTGCCAGCTAATGTAGGATAAACAGAAAACCTGGTATCAGATCCTGGTATATAGGGCCTGTCTGGAAGGGCCATGAGACAATGTGATTTTCCGAGAGTCACCCAGTAGGGCTGGATCTACATTACCATATAATGCAGTTTCAAATGCAGATTAATTGCATTGAGCTGGATTATATGGCAGTATAAACTTGTATAATCCAGTACAACACAGTTAATCTGCATTGTGAAACTGCATTATAGACCCAGCCGGGTTACCATGGCCAAACAGGGGTTTGAACCTTGGTCTCTAAAGATATAATCCAATGCTCAAACCACTACACCATGCCAGTATCGCCAGCTACTAGACCAGGCATGGGCAAACTTGGGCCCTCCATGTGTTTTGGACTTCAACTCCCACAATTCCTAACAGCCGGTAGGCTGTTAGGAATTGTGGGAGTTGAAGTCCAAAACACCTGGAGGGCCCAAGTTTGCCCATGCCCATACTAGACTAAATTGCACAGAGCAATCTGTATTCACAAGATTAACACTGTAAACCAACAATTTGAACAGTTTTAAAGACAGCTGTCAAAATTAAAGAAACAGCCGAATTTCTCTGTAAGCAGCGTTTAGGTTTGTTCTTCTCTCACATTCTTTTATTGTGAGGTGAAGTGCTTCTAAACATGAGGGTTTGATTCAGAGTTTGGCAAATTTACATATTTTTTACTGCATATTTTTATGCCCAAACTAGCATAGTTAGCTACTGGTAATTTTTTTATAAAGTAATTTCTTACAAAACCCACAAAAGCAACTTGAATACAATTAATGCTGACCTTTAAAATTGCGTGTACTCTTCAGTTGTTATATGCTTTTTATTGCTTTCCCAATACTTGAAAAGAGCAGCATAAAACATGAGAGGGGGAAAAACTCTCTCAAAAATTGCTTAAAATCCTCTTTGTAGCAATTGTTTCAAGAGAAACTTGGTAATTTAATCACTTTACTTACAAATTGTAATAGTCTACGTCACTTGTTTTGTTGGTTTAGAGATGTACCTTCATTAAATCCTTATTACTGGACTGAGGAGTGAAAAAGAAGAAAGCATTGAAGGTAGTTTCTTATAGATGACTTCCATAGAGTTGGAAGAGACCTCATGGGCCATCCAGTCCAACTCCCTGCCAAGAAGGACGCAAATCGTATTCAAAGCATCCCCAACAGATGGCTATCCAGCCTGTTTAAAAGCCTCCAAAGATGGAGACTCCACCACACTCCAGGGCAGAGAGTTCCACTGCTGAACGGCTCTCACACTCAGGAAGTTCTTCCTCATGTTCAAGTGGAATCTCCTTTCCTGTAGTTTGAAGCCATTGTTCCACGTTCTAGTCTCCAGGGCAGCAGAAAACAAGCTTGCTCCCTCCTCCCTATGAATTTCCCTCACGTATTTATACATGGCCCTCATCATGTCTCCTCTCAACCTTCTCTTCTGCAGGCTAAACATGCCCAGCTCTTTATGCCACTCCTCATAGGGCTTGTTCTCCAGACCCTTGATCATTTGAGTCACCTTCCTCTGGACACATTCCAGCTTATCAACATCTGCCCAAAATTGGACACAGTATTCCAGGTGTGGTCTGACCAAAGCAGAATAGAGACGTAGCATGACTTCCCTGGATCTAGACACTATACTCCTATTGATGCAGGCCAAAATTCCATTGGCCAGGCGTCCCCCATTCTTCCACTCTTGTTACTCCCAAGGTCAGATTGGTCTCTTCAAGAAACCATTTTTTTTCTTACAAAACCCCAGAAAAACAAAATGCTCTTTCATTATGGGAAGAATATGTAGCTCTCTCTTTATTTCTTACCTATTTGGAGACAAGCCAATGTTTTGAATTTTTTACTGTAGCTTTTAGTAATTATCTTGACAAATTTTGCTTAGCCGCCTGTGTTAACCGCACCAGCTTTGCTTCATTGTGAATTACTAAACTGTTTCAATTGTTTTGTACTGACAAATGGCTATGATTTTACTTTTTTTTAAAAAAAAGCTTTTGGTGGTTTGAACATCGCTTTGCCACTCTTTTCTTGATAAAGGAGCATAAAACAAATCCATAAATGCACCTCCCAAGAAGACTAGTAGGCAATTTAAAACTTTCGAGCTCATTTAAAAAATAGTTTAGGTCTGTATGCTTTTGGATATTTGGATGGCCAGGATTTCACTGTGATTGCTCCAAGGTAACAGTGTTGTCTTTTCAAAGGACTAGTAGTGTTTCTCAACCTGGGGGTCGGGATCCCTGGGTAGGGTCACCAGGGGGTGTCAGAGCAGTTGCCAAAGACCATCAGAAAACACAGTATTTTCTGTTGGTCATGGGAGGTTCTGTGTGGAAAGTTTGGCTGAATTCTATCATTGTTGGGGTTCAGAATGCTCTTCTACACTGCAGAATCAATGCAGTTTGACACCACTTTAACTGCTATGAAATCCTGGGACTTGTAATTTTTATGAGCTCTTGAGTCTTCTAAGCTAAAGAGTGCTGATGCCTCACCACTCTGGTGGTGTCAAACTGCATTAATTCTACAATGCAGATGCAGCCTTCGATATACCAATTCTTTCCTGGACTTTGAGTTGAGAAGTTGCTTTGCAGTGGCAGATATTTAAAGTGATAATGGTGGTATATTTGATATGATTGTTAAAAAACCTAAACAAGCTTGTGTTCATTTATTTGAAGGATGGGGAAGGCAATAGAAAAGTATTTGACTCGAGTAAATAAGTAATACAAGAATGGCGAACCTCTTTCAGCTTGAGGGCCAGACTCAATTTCAGAGAAGTTCTCAAGGCCTACATTCCACTGGTGAGAGGGGCTAAAAATAACAGCATGCTTGAGCTCAAAGCCCTTGCTGCTACTCCGCCTTATGAGAGTCATTTGACATTATAGAATAGGAAAAACTTCTATCCAAACTGGGAAGCCACAGTGTAACATTATCAAGTGAAGGGGACTTGGTCCTGTGAGGTGGGCCAAAGCAAATATTTCAGTACCTTAAAACATTAACCTACTAGCTTGGGGACCTGGTGGTGTCAGAGTTATTTGAGAAAGTCATTGTTTGGGGATGTTAGGTAATATCAGTTTGGTAATTTTTAGCTCTGTTTCTTAGAAAAATGCCACTCTTTCCTATTGGTTTTTTTTTTAAATTAGAAAATGCATAAGGATGTGGGTGAACTGCAATTCCCAAAATCGTGGGCCAATCACCCCAAAGCCCACCAGTATTCAAAGTTGGCCATGTCAGATCTGTGTGCCAAGTGTGGTCCAGATCTGCCATCGGCTGCGTTCAGTGCTCTCTTGATGCAGGTGAACTTCAACTTCCATATGCCAAGGACAATCACCCCTAAACCCTGCCTGTATGCACAGTTGGCCATGTTGGGTCTGTGTGCCAAGTTTGGGAGAGGCAGTAGTTGGGGGGGGGGGGTCATGCAAATTCTGCACCAATGGAGAGAGAAAGGAACATTATAACGTGCAATGTCATACGAGAGAATAATTCTGGTGTCTCCTCAGCACTGTGGGTTATAGCTGTTTGTGGAGGAGGGAGCATATCTGTGCAAGTGGACACCTCTGCCACACACACACATACACATTTTCACTTTTATTATGTGAATCGACAAGCTAGTTATCATGCGTCGAAAACACATATAGTGGACCCTTGGTATCAACTGGGACTTAGCTCCAGGACCTCCCGATGCATACCAAAATCCACAGATGCTCAAGTCCCATGAGTGCAATGTTGTCCCTTATATAAAATGACAAAATCAAGCCTTACTTTTTGGACGCACACATACACAGTAGAGAAGTGGTTCTCAACCTGAGGTCCCCAGATGTTTTTGGACTTAAACTCCCAGAAATCCTAACAAGCTGGTAAACTGGCTGGGATTCCTGGGAGTTGTAGGCCAAAACACCTGGGGACCTACAGGTTGAGGACTACTGCAGTAGAGTCTCACATATCCGACCTTTGCTTATCTGACATTTCATCTTATTCAATGCTCTTTTCCTCCAGCATTTTCCCTTCAATTAAAGGAGCACTACCCAACTCTCTCTCCATTCGCAATAAGTGAAAAAGGCAAGATTGGGGGGGGGGGGGGGGGGAGGAAAGAGGAAAAGAGGCAGGACCAGAAGTGGAAGCGTACTTTTTCCTTCCCTCTGTGATTTCCACGCTCCTCTTCCACATCTGGGCACTTCCTGCTGGGCTGCTCTAGCCCCGAGGTGTTGCCTTGCCTCAATACTTTGAGTCCCTGCTGTTAGTATTCTAGGTATCTAGTGCTGTGTCAGATGGGTAACAGTAGGCAACTCCATATTATCCAACATTTTCATTTATCTGACGTTCTGCCGGCCTGTTTATGTCAGATAAGCAAGACTCTACTGTGTACAGGCATGTAGCCAGGGGGGGGGCTCGGGGGGCTTCAGCCCCCCCCGAAATTCTCATGGTGGTTCGCGAAAAGGCCTTACTGGTGCATTATTTAAACTGTTATGTTTATTAATATCATGATTTGATCACCATTCTCAATATATCCCATATGTATGGGGGTATTGGGGTAATGATACAAAAGGTTTGCTAGGCTAGACCCTCTTTCACTCAGACTCAGCCCCCCCCGAAACTCAGCCCCCCCCCCGAAACCCCCCCTGAAATTTTTTTAGCCCCCCCCCGAAATGAAATCCTGGCTACAGGCCTGACTGTGTATATACACATACTCAAGTTAAATCTGTGAATGCAGAATGTTTGAATATGGAGGGCCAACAGTATTAGCATTATAGTACATACAGTACACGTATAATGCAGTAACAACTCACTCCCTAAGCATAGCACAAATGATGGTTGGAATGCTTGCTTCAGGGTTTTAGGGTGTATATGAACTTGTCTTTTCACCACAATTTATTTTGAGATGTGTTTGTTACTCATTTTGTTCCTCTTCACTTCATAACAAATATAGACTTCCTTCTCCCAGGCCGTGGGGCTTGCATTTCTGTCAATCTTTAATTTTAATGAGAAAAGCTGAGTGTGCACAAATACAGTTCATATACATCCTTTAGTGCATTTGTTTACAGGAAGAAAAGGCATGGATGACAACATATTGAGAGGCTATGGTGAAATACCCAGCCCTTACTACTCCTGAAAGGAATCAGAGACAAAAAAAAAGGTTGTAAACCACTTGTTCTCAATCTACCTACTGTCGCAACCCCTTAATACAGTTCCTCATGTTGTGGTGACCCCCAACCATAACAATATTTTTGTTGCTACTTCACAACTGCAATTTTGCTACTGTTATGAATCGTAATGTAAATATCTGATATGCAGTATTCACTGGACCAAATTTGGCACAAACACCCGATATGCCCAAATTTGAATACTGGTGGGGTTGGGGGGCGGGGTTGATTTTGTCATTTGGGAGTTGTAGTTGCTGGAATTTATAGTTAACCTACAATTAAAGAGCAATCTGAACTCCACCAATAATGGAATTGAACGAAACTTGGCACACAGAACTCCCATGACCAAGAGAAAATACTGGAAGGGTTTGGTGGGCATTGACCTTGAGTTTTGGGTTGTAGTTTACTTACATCCAGAGAGCACTGTGGACTCAAACAATGTATGATCTGGACTAAACTTGGCATGAATACTTTAATATTTGAACACTGGTGGAGTGTGAGGAAAATAGAGTTTGACACTTGGGAGGTGTAATTGCTGGGATTTATAGTTCACTTACAATCAAAGAGCATTCTGAACCCCACCAATGATAGAATTGGGCCAAACTTCCCATAAGAATCACCATGCTTCACTGGTGCAAGCCTCCCTCCAGCCTCACACGCTCTCCCTCACCTACACATGCACCACGCTGCCATGTGCCGAGCATGCCTGCTCCCCCCTCTTCGCTTGGAGTCTCAGAAACAGCCCTTCCTTGGCTGAGAAGCCTGCCAATCACAGTTTTTGGTGGGAGGATTCGCTGTCTGTTTCCAAAAAGGAAGAAAAAGACAGATTGAGAGATCTTCAGCCTTCTCTGGCAGAGGGGTTCTTAAAACCATCAGAAAAATGTTTTCTGGTGGTCTTTGTTGACCCCTCCCAGGAGTCCCGACCCCCTGATTGAGAAATGCTGCTTTAGTGCATTTGTTTACAGGAAGAAAAGGCATGAATGACAACATATTGAGAGACTATGGTGAAATACTCAGCTCTCACTTCTCCTTAAAGGAACCAGAGACAAAATAAAAAGATAGTAAACATTCACCAAGTAAAATAAAATAAAAAATAAAATGGAAGGAAAAAGAAACCTTGCAAAACTTTTCGAAACAACCATAAGCTTTATTTTTATTTTTTTGCACTATAGCCCCCTTTTCTGGACGATATCCGAAGGATTTTTCTACTGAAACTGACTATCATGGCTAGCTCTTTGAAAATATAAAAAACAATAAAAGAGTTAAAAAAGCTGATTACGGAGGACCGGCAGGACAATGCTCAATATAAAAGGAACAATACAAGGCTTCTTACTATTTTGGCTCTCAAATGAGATGCAAGAGATCTGCAAGGCAAAAGTGGAGCACAATGATAAAATCCAGGAGAACTGCACGAGTTACCAAATCTAGATGCACCCTGAAACCATTTCTAAAAGGGATACAATTTTAAAAAGACAAAGAGAGTGAAAAATATCCCCTATTGTCATTTCCTCCCCTTTTGTCAGATTCTGTGAGTGCATAAACTTGCTACATGAGTTATGTAATGTCAACTGGTTTTCATCAGGCAAAAGGCTGCGGTTTAATTAACGTACCCTAAATTTCATCTGGAACAATCCTGACATCTGAGGCACTGCTAAGTAATTTTACAGTCTGTGGGTAATGGTCTTTTACACAGACACACAAACACACACAGTTATTCTATGCATCCTACCAGACCCCATTTCCCAAGGGTTTCAATTTTTAATTAAAAGCATTATTAAAGTCTGAAATTATGGGCAGAGACTGATGATTGTACATAACTGTCAGTGTGTACAAAAAAAGCCAATGGGATTTTGGCCTGCATAAATTAGAGTCTAGTGTCTAGATCCAGGAAAGTCATGCTACCCCTCTATTCCGCCTTGGTCAGACCACACCTGGAATACTGTGTCCATTTCTGGGCAGCACAATTGAAGGGAGATGTTGACAAGCTGGAATGTGTCCAGAGGATGACTAAAATGATCAAGGGTCTGGAGAACAACCCCAATGAGGAGCGGCTTAAAGAGCTGGGCATATTTAGCCTGCAGAAGAAAAGGCTGAGACGAGACATGGTTGCCATGTATAAATATGTGAGGGGAAGTCATAGGGAAGAGGGAGCAAGCTTGTTTTCTGCTGTCCTGGAGACTAGGATGCGGAAAAAGGACTTCAAACTATGGGAAAGGAGATTCCACCTGAACATTAGGAAGAACTTCCTGACTGTGAGAGCTGTTCAGCAGTGGAACTCTCTGCCCTGGAGTGTAGTGGAGGCTCCTTCTTTCGAGGTTTTTAAACAGAGGCTGGATGGCCATCTGTTGGGGGTGCTTTGAATGCAGTTTTCCTGCTTCTTGGTAGGGAGTTGGACTAGATGGCCCATGAGGTCTCTTCCAACTCTATGATTCTATGAAAGATCTGGTGGTGGCAGTCAGATGGAGAGCGATTTAGTTTGAAACTGACTCTTCTTTCAAAGCAAAAATCTTGATGTTTTGAAAAAGACCACTCCTGGGTTTAAAACACAACAGAGGGTGTTACTACACTGTAGAGTTAAGCAGTTTTACACCACCTTAAACTGCCATGGCTCAATGCCATTGAATCATAGGGGCTGCAGTTTGGGACCCTTCCAGACAGACCCTATAGCCCAAGAATCTGATCCCAGGTTTTCTGTTTATCCCAGATTATCTGGCAGTGTGGACTCATAACATCCAGTTTAAAGCAAAACAAAAAACAAAAAAAACCTGGGATCAGGTCCTGGTATATAGGGCCTGTCTGGAAGGGCCCTCGGTGGGGCACCAGCACTCTTTAGCAGAGAACTGTGAAAGATCTTGTAAAACAACAACTCCCATGATTCCATATCACCAATCCATGGCAGTTAAAGTAGTCTCAAAGTGCATTAATTCTATAGTGAGGGTGTACCCTGAGGCTCTAAAGGTGCATCTACATTGTAGAATAAATGCAGTTTGACACCATTTAACTGCCATGGCTCAATGCTGTGGAATCATCAGATTTCTAGTTTAGTGAGACACCATCGCCCTTTGGCAAAATAGGCTAAAATCACCACTATTTTGGAGCATGCGAGGAATCAATTAATGTGTGTGTGTCAACTGTAAAATAAGATGCATGGAGCCGATTGGTCGGGCAATGCCCGGGGAGATGGCTGAGCCTGGGACTTTTGGATACTGTTACATTTTTGTTCAGGCTTGAGCTATGCAAGTGCAGAGACAGTTTGAGGAGAGACAGAGACAGACTGATTTGATTCTGAGCTGCTGAAAGAAAGTCTCTCACATGAACAAAAGAAAGACCACTTTAAATCTCTCATAAAAGGACCTAGTGTGGATTGATGCAACTGATCATCTTTTACATAACTAAGAAGAGTAAATTACTTGTTCTTTATTTTTCACCTGTGTGGCATATTTTCTTTCTCTGGCAAGGCAGTGTATGGGCTGATCATACGTGAACTACATGTGGTTTATTTACATTATGCCACACGCTATTATTCCATAGCACTGAACTAAAGTGGTGTCAAACTGCATTAAGTCTACAGTGTAGATGCACCCTGAAATACAGTGCAACTTCTTCCCACATCATTGACAATGAGGAGCATTTCCAGCAAGAATCCATCTGTCTGTCTGTCTGTCTGTCTGTCTATCTATCTATATATCCATCTATCTATCCATCCATCCATCCATCCATCCATCCATCCAGCTATCTATAATAATAATAATAATAATCTTTATTTGTACCCCACTACCATCTCCCCAAGGGACTTGGTGTGGCTTACATGAGACCAAGCCCAGAATACATCAATAAACAAAACATCAATAAACAAAACATCAGTAAAACAATCAATGAAATACAAATCATATAAATCACATGAACAAAACTATCCATCTATTTATCTATTTCACCAAGGTCTGGTCAGGTCATAGGTAGTACTTTTCTTCAGTGTGAGATAGCTAAGATGTACTTGTATTCGAAGATCTTCTTGCTCATTTCTCTGTGTAAAGATCCGAACTTCTCTCCCAAAGTCCTGTCTCCATGACACTTTTGCATTGCAAATCCATGCAGCTCCATAGCCACAGCTAGTTAGACAAATCTGTGGAATGAATTAATAGCAATTGAGATGCTGGCATTCGTGCCACCTGTCAGGCTCCCCTGGGCAAAAGGTGCTTTGGGACTGTTCAGAAGTGACAAAGTATATTGTTTCAACGCGTCTTGCCTGTAGTTGTGGTGGTAATTAATTTTGTCTCCGCTTCCACCTGAGCCAAACAGGGAGGGTTTTTTGGATACTGATAACCGTGCCTGCTCTTTAATGTCTTCCAATTCCTCGAGAGCCTTTCTGTAACAGCTTAATAACGGTAAAAGCTGCATAAAGGAAATCCAAGTGGATTCTTAGAACTTTGTCAATACACAGAGCGCGTGTCGTCTCGCTTTTTGAACATGGTTGCTTAGGAAGCTAGGGCAACCCGCTGCATGGAAGTCTGAAATTAGTTCCGATTATCTTAAGGCCAGCCGAAACATCTCAATTTGACTGCCATCACCAAATCTTTTTTGCATGCTTCCTTTGCTGATAGGAGTTGGACTAGTTGTCCCTTCCAGTTTTTGCAGTCCATGTTGCCACATCTTTTGTCAGTTACACAACTAAAGGTGCATCTACACTGTAGAACTAATGCAGTTTGACACCACTATGGAATCTTGGGTATTGTAATTTGGTGAGACACCAGCACACTTTGGAAAATAAGGCTATAACTCTTGTAAAATCACAACTCCCTCAATTCCATAGCATTGAGCAATGGAAGTTCAAGTGGTGCTAAATTGTATTAATGTTACAGTGTATGGTAAAGGTAAAGATTTCCCCGGACATTAAGCTAGTTGTGTCCGACTGGGGGATGGTAATCTCCATTTCTAAGCTGAAGAGCCTGCATTGTCCATAGACACCTCCAAGGTCATGTGGCCAGCATGACTGCATGGAGCGCTGTTACTTTCTCACAGAAGCAGTACCTAGTGATATACTCACATTTGCGTGTTTTCGAACTGCTAGGTTTGCAGAAGCTGGGGGTAACAGCGAGAGCTCACCCCGCTCCCCAGATTCAAATGGCCAACCTTTCAGTCAGCAAGTTCAGCAGCTCAGCGGTTTCACCTGCTGCACCACCAGGGAGCCCTTGTAGTTACATTATAGATACACCTTAAAAGAAGTCCAAATGGATTGTGTCAAAAGGCAAATTGCTATCGCATGCCTTTTCCAAACTTGCAAGAAGAATATGAAGGCAATTTGCTTGTTATGTTGTTGTTGCCAGCCTGAAACCTTAGGTTTTAATTCATGTATGCAAACCTTTTGGGCATCCCAATCAAGCCAGGACCATCCTGATTAGTCTCAGCTGCATGTAAAGTATTTCAGTTTCTTCAACTTTCTCCTTTTGTCCTCTGTTTACTTTATTTGCCGCAAATTAATTTCAAAGTGTAGATGTTTGCATTCAGTTAACTCAGCAAAGAAAAAAGGAGTGTTGCATCTACACTGTAGAATAAATGTACAAATGTAGTTTGATACTTTAGCTGCTGTGCTCTCAATGCTATGAGATTGTGGCAAGTGTAGTTTTTCAAGGGTTTCCATGCTCAAGTGGAGAATCAATCCCTGGTCTCCAGAGTTATCTGGGGATGCTAGGAATTGGAGTTTTAAGAAGAGGGAAATTTCCAAGATCTATCTACAGTGCATTTGCAATAATCTCAACTCACCTTTGGCTCTCCAGAGGTTTCTGTCCTTGATGGTAGCATAAACAAAACTGAGAAAAGAAATACCAAAGTTTGTCCAAGCTTAGGAAGAGAATATGCAAAGAAAGGTTGCCTTGAGTTTCAGAACTGTAAACAGATCCCACTTGATAGGAAGGACTGAAAGATGTGATTTTATACCAATCTTGAAAATTGTGCTGGATTGAGAAAGACACTTGCAGCGGATTTAAAGCATTGTGTTTACTGATAACTTCACAGTGGAGTTTACTACTACACTATTACTGTATGTAGGTAACATGGGACTGGTGATAAGGAATATCTGTATGTGAAATATAACTTTCTTACCTGCAGGTATCTGCCCATTAATTATTGTTTAATTAATATGTGTTGAGCTGTACAAAACAGGAAGCCCCATCATATGTATGTTTATTCAAAGGGAAAATGCTTTGATTTCAATGACGCAACCCCAATTTATGGAGCTGTGGTGGCGCAGCAGGTTAAACCGCTAAGCTGCAGAACTTACCGATTGGAAGGTCAGCGGTTCAAATCGGTGGAGTGGAGTGAGCTCCTGCTGCTAGGCTGAGCTTCTGCCAACCTAGCAGTTCAAAAACATGAAAATGTGAGATCAATAGGTACTGCTTCTGTGGGAAGGTAACAGCGTTCCATGCAGTCTACTGGCCACATGACCTCGGAGATGTCTATGAACAATGCCGGCTCTTTGGCTTAGAAATGGAGATGAGCACCACCCCTGAGAGCCAAACCCGACTAGACTTAATGTCAAGGGGAAACCTTTACCTTTAACCCCCGGGAGCCCCCAGTGGCGTAGTGGGTTAAACCCCTGTGCCAGCAGGACTGAAGCCCGACAGGTCGCAGGTTCGAATCCGGGGAGAGGCGGATGAGCTCCCTCTACCAACTCCAGCTCCTCATGCAGGGACATGAAAGAAGCCTCCCATAAAGATGATAAAAACATCTAATCATCCGGGCGTCCCCTGGGCAATGTCCTTGCAGACGGCTAATTCTCTCACACCAGAAACGACTTGCAGTTTCTCAAGTTGCTCCTGACACGACAAAACAACAACAAAAACCTTTAACCCCAACTTGGGGTGCATCTACATTGTAGAATGAATGTAGTTTGACACTTCTTTAACTAGCATGGCTCAATGCTGCTATGGAAAAATGGCAGTTGTAGTTTTACAAGGTTTTTAGTCTTCTCTGTCCAAGTGTGCTGGTGCCTCACCAAATGACAACTCCCATGATCCCATCCCACGCAACTCCCCATGTTACGCCAGCTCCACTGGCTGCCAGTTTGCTACTGGGCACAATTCAAAGTGCTGGCTTTGGCCTATAAAGCCCTAAATGGCCCTTATGAACCACCATGGAGATTAAGATCTTCTGGGGAGGCCCTGCTCTTGGTCTCGCCACCATCACAGGTGCATTTGGTGGGGATGAGAGACAGGGCCTTCTCAGTAATTGCCCCTCAGCTATGGAACTCCCTTCTTAATAAGATCAGGTCAGCCCCCTCCCTTTTCTCCTTTGGAAGGATGATAAAAACGTGGCTGTGGGACTGAGCCTTTGGAAGTGTGCAATGAGGCAGTGATAGTATGCCAACAAAATTTGATATGGTTGTTGAGACAGTTTTAACGAGAGGATTTTAATGTCAAGATAAGTGATTTTAATGCTTTTGTATGTGCATGGTCTAGTACTGGGGTCCTCAAACTTTTTAAACAGAGGGCCAGGTCACAGTCCCTCAAACTGTTGGAGGGCCGGATTGTAATTTGAAAAAAAACACGAATGAATTCCTATGCACACTGCACATATATTATTTGTAGTGCAAAAAAACTTAAAAACAATACAATAATTAAATGAAGAACAATTTAAACAAATATAAACTTATTAGTATTTCAATGGGAAGTGTGGACCTGCTTTTTTGGCTGATAAGATATGATTGTTGTTGTTGTTGTGTGCTTTCAAGTCGTTTCAGACTTAGGTTGACCCTGAACGAGGGCCGGGTAAATGACCTTGGAGGGCCGTATCCGGCCCCCGGGCCTTAGTTTGAGGACCCCTGCTCTAGTATGTTTCGGCATTGAATGTTTGCCATTTAATATGTTGTGTTCCGCCCTGAGTCCCCTTCGGGGTGAGAAGTGTGGAATACAAACGCTTTAAATAAATAAATAAATATTTAACTAAGACAAGGTAGTTAAAATAGTATCAAACTGCATTAATTCTACAGTAGATGCACCCTAGGTTGTGGTTATATGAGGCTGGGAATAAACACCATTGGGCTCTGAGCATTTGAGTAAACACACACGGGCCTCCCTCTGTTGTACAGCTCAATACGTATCAGTGAAACCATCATCATCCATAGATACCTCCAGGTAAGAAGAGTTAATGTTTTACATACAGATGTTCCTTATCGACAGTGTAGATGAAGCCTTAGGCATCTCTATGTTTACACATTTGTTTGGGAGTTAAAGGGGGGGGGGGGGATGGATATGGCTTTTCCAGCATGTTAAAAGAAAAGTCAGAAAAATCCCTAAACTGATCCTCTATGAGGGGCCACTAGAATGAAGAAGAAATCAAAGCCACAACAAAATAAAATAATATATGTATACACATATACCTCCAGGTAAGGAGAGCTATGTTTTACATACAGATGTACCTTATTGACAGCTAGATTCTCCCTTAGGCATATGTGTATTGCTGGCACATTTGTTTGTTTGTTTGTTTGGGGCTGGGGTTGCTTTTCCAGAGATAGAGAGACAGAGAGAGACAGAGAGAGAAAAGAAAAACAAAGAAGGGCTACTAGAATTGAGAAAAATTGAAGCCGTAAGAAAAATAAAATAAAAGAGATAATGAAGGAAACAAGAGAATAAAAGAATAAAATAAAACATAAAATAAAATAATTGGGGAAGAGTGTGTGTGTTGCTTTTCCAGCATGTTAAAAAAGAGAAAGTAAACAAAACAAAACTAATCAATGACAATGGGCCATTTTTTGTTGAGGAGATAGGGCGGTATATAAATAAAAGTTGTTGTTATTATTATTATTATTATTATTATTATTATTATTGATGAGGGCCACTAAGAATGAAGAAGCAAGTGAAGCCACAAGAAAAGTAAGATAAGTAAAAAAAATTACGTAAAATAAAATAAGAAATTGGGGAAAAGTGTGAATAGAATAGAATAACTTTATTTTCACTGTACATTGTATAACAAAATTGAATATTGAATGCTTTCCCCAGCACACATTACGAAAACAACACATCACATCTGTCCCTCTTTGCTTTTCTATCATGTTAAAGAGAAAGAATAAACTGATCATTAACAAAAAACTAATAACTGAAGAAGAAATCAATGCCACCAAAAGAATAAAAATAAAAAGCAAATAAAATTAAATAAACAACAAAATTTAAAATAATATAATGTATAATATAATAAAAATGACCTAAAATAAAAATAATATAATGTATAATATAATAAAATGACCTAAAATAAAAGAAAATAACTGGGGAAGAGTGTAGATGTTAGTTTTACGCGGGGATGTAATATTTAAATTAGATACTAATCCCTTCTCGTATCACCTTTTTTCTTTCTTTTTTCCTTTTTTCTCTCTTTTTTCTCTCTCTTTTCTCCTCCCCTTTTTCACTTTTCCTCACTTTTCAATTGCACTTATAATTTTATAATACGGAAATTGAACCCTCAACCCAACTCTTCAATAAAAATCATATAAAGAAATAATAAAATGAAATAAATAAATATAAAACAAAGCAATACAATACATTAAAATACAATAAAACAGATATATAATAAATATAAATCATAAAATAAAACAATGCAACTTAATGCAATAAAAATTCAACAAAATAACAAGATATATAATAAATATAAATAATAAAATAATGCAATGCAATAAAATACTAGAAAAATTCAACAAAATAACAAGATTTATAATGAATATAAATAATAAAATAAAATAATAAAGATAAAATAAAATACACAACAATAATAAAACCACAAGAAAAAATAATAATAAAATGAAATAAATAAAAAATAAAACAAAGCAATAAAATACATTAAAATACAATAAAACAAGATATTTAATAAATACAAATAATAAAATAAAACAATGCAACACAATACAATAAAAATACAATAAAATAACAAGATATATAATAAATATAAATAACAAAATAAAATAATGCAATGCAATACAATAAAAATTCAATAAAATAACAAGATATATAATAGATATAAATAATAAAATAAAATAATAAAGATAAAATAAAATACACAACAATAATAAAGCCACAAGAAAAATAATAATAAAATGAAATAAATAAAAAGGCAATAAAATACATTAAAATACAATAAAACAAGATATATAATAAATATAAATAATAAAATAATGCAATGCAATACAATAGAAATTCAGTAAAATAGCAAGATATATAATAAATATAAATAATAAAATAAAATAATGCAAAGCAATACAATAAAATAACAAGATATATAATAAATAAAATAAAGTAATGCAATGCAATACAATAAAAATACAATAACAAGATATATAATATATATAAATAATAAAATAAAGTAATGCAATACAATAAAAATTCAATAAAATAAGATATATAATAAATAACAAAATAAAATAATACAATGCAATACAATAAAATAACAAGATATATAATAAATATAAATAATAAAATACAATAATGCAATGCAGTACAGTAAAAATACAATAAAATAACAAGATATATAATAAATATAAATAATAAAATAAAATAAATATAAATAATATAATATAATAAATAATAACATAAAATGATAAAATAAAACACACCACCCTAATAAAAACTCAATTAGTACAATGGACTACAATCCAATCTGCACACACAGGCTCCCACGCCACAAAAACAAGACGCGGCCCCTTTAAGCCTGCCCGGGGAGGGAGGAGGACCTTGGCCTTTGTGGGATGACATCACTGGGTTTGGCTTCCCGAGGCTCAATGGAAACTCAATGAGGGAGAGAGTCTCGTCAGTCCACACACCGGAGGGAGGCTGAAGGGGAAGGAGGCAGAGCCAGAGAGAGAGAGAGAGAGAGGGAAAGAGCAGGCGCGAGCGCGCGAGAGCGAGCGAAGGAAGGAAGGAAGGAGGAAGCGGCGGCGGCGCTGGCTTGACGGCGACCGGGGCCGCCTTTCCCAATCCTCCGTCATCCTCCCCTCCGGGGCGCGCTGCCCCCTTGACAGCCCCAGGAGCAGAAGCGGCAGGCGGGCTGCTTCCAGGCGGGGTGAATATTGGGGGGATCCGGGCTTGTTTGGGGGTGCAAACCCGGGGGGAAAGGAGGCCCCTCCGTCCCTTTGTGCTGCTCCTTTTTTTTCCCCTCAGAGAGGAGGAGGGGGGAGAGGGAGGAGGGAAGGCTCTCTCTGCCTTCCACACAACAAGGCTGGGGTCGTGACGGGAGGGGGGGGGGGAAGCATAATTGTGTGACACAGGAAGAAGGGAGGGGGAAGCTTTTTGGATAATTTCTGAGGACAACAAAAGGCTTAGCAAGGGCTGCCCCTTTTCACCATTTTATACCCTTCAGAGCTTCCTCCCCCCATTGTCTGTATATAGCAAAAGCAATTAGTACAATTATCTCTAATATTATTATTGTTTTGTATCAATTTGAGTCAGGGAGGGTGTTGAGAACGCCATCATATCCAATTATATTGCCTATTTATCCTGTTAGAGGGGGGAAAGGAAGCAGATCACCATTGTGTTTGCCTTCTTTTGGCTTCAATTTCCAATAGTAAGTAACAGTTATTTCTGTCTCTTTTATTCCCCCCAGCTTTAATTATCATTAGTAATCCCCCTATTATTTATTTTCATTTATTTTATTATTAATATGAATTATTACCCCCTTTTTGTTGTTGGTTGTGACCAAGCTTTGATCTATTCCTCCAAAGTGACCAAAATAGGGAGGAAATTGGATGTTTACCCCCTATTATTTATATTTATTTATTTTATTATTAATTATTATTAGTTATCTTTCCCCTTTTTGTTATTGGTTGTAACTAAGCTTTGATCTATTCCTCCAAAGTGACCAAAATAGGAGCAAAATTGGATGTTTACCCCCTATTATTTTTATTTATTTATTTTCTTATTAATTATTATTAGTTGTCAACCCCTTTTTGTTGTTGGTTGTGACCAAGCTTTGATCTATTCCTCCAAAGTGACCAAAATAGGAGGAAAATTGTATATTTAACCCCTATTATTTCTATTTATTTATTTTACTATTAATTATCATTAGTTATCACCCCCTTTTTGTTGTTGGTTGTGACTAAGCTTTGATCTATTCCTCCAAAGTGACAAAAATAGGGGGGAAATTAGATGTTTACCCCCCTATTATTTATATTTATTTATTTAATTATTAATTATTATTAGTTATTTTACCCCCCCTCCTTTTTTGTTGTTGTCTCTCTATTCCCCCAAAGTGACAAAAATAGGGATGTTTATTGTCAGATCACACTCGCCTTTTCGTGCCTTTTGAGAAAAGCTTGGATATTTATTTATTTATTTATACAGCCTTTAATTATTATCAGTTTAATTATCACTGCCTCCCCCACCTTTTATTTTAGTTGTTGGTTGTGATATATTCCCCCAAAATGACAAAAATAGGGGGAAATTGGGATGTTTATTGTCAAATCCCATTCTCCTTTTTGTGCCTTTTGAGCTTGGATATTTATTTATTTATACAGCCTTTAATTATCATCTGTTTAATTATTATTGCCCCCCCCCCTTTTTAGTTGCT
This sequence comes from Anolis sagrei, assembly GCF_037176765.1. Lineage (NCBI taxonomy): Eukaryota > Metazoa > Chordata > Lepidosauria > Squamata > Anolidae > Anolis > Anolis sagrei. Next base: position 164,135,204 of record NC_090025.1, read on the forward strand.
TTAATCAATTCCTCCAAAGTGACAAAAATAGGGGGAAATTATTGTCAAATCACATTCTCCTTTTTGTGCCTTTTGAGAAAAGCTTGGATATTTGTTTTTTTATTTATACAGCCTTTAATTATTATCAGTTTAATTATCACTGCCCCCCCCCCCACCTTTTTTTGTTGTTGGTTGTGGTAAAGCTTTGATATATTCCTCCAAAGTGACAAAAATAGGGGGAAATTGGGATGTTTATTGTTAAACCCACTCTCCTTTTTGTGCATTTTGAGAAAAGGTGTCTGTTTGTTTATTTTTCAGCCTTTTAAATAAATATCCAACCTTTCAAAGGCACAAAAAAGGAGAATGGGATTGACAATAAACATCTCATTTCCCCTATTTTTGTCACTTTTGGAGGAATAGATTGAAGCTTGGATATTGGGGAAAGGGGATAATGTCTCTTCCAACCCCCCTTCTTCTTTTGTATCAGCTGAGAGACCTTTAATAAGGGCCTTTAAGGTTTTCTAATTCTATTTCTAATTAACCATACATAATTATTTTTTTTAATTTTAATTGTTTTTTTTTCCTCTCCCCTCCTCTCCTATGTTTCAACCATTGCTCGAAGGTGATATAATTTGAAGTTATGCTTGTGGTTGAGTGATGAGGAGAGATAGTATCAGTGTCTTTTTATCTCTCTCTTTTTTCATTGGTTATGTAGTAATGTTTGATCTGCTTTCATCTCCTTTTCTTTCTTTTTTCTACCTTCCCCTAAAATAGGGGGAAAGTAAGTGTTGAAGAGGAAAAAGAAAAAAAAGCAAGCAAACAATTAAATGTGTTTCTTGGCCCATTGTTTTTTTAAAAGGGAGAACATGTGTTGTTGAAGGCTTTCATGGCTAGAATCACTGGCTTGTTGTGTGTTTTCCGGGCTATATGGCCATGTTCCAGAAGCATTCTCTCCTGACGTTTCACCTGCATCTATGGCAGGCATTCTCAGAGGTTGTGAGGTCTGTTGGAAACTAGGAAAAAGGGGTTTATATATCTGGAATGACCATGCTGGGAGAAAAAAATCGTGCCTGTTTGAGGTAGGTGTTAATATTTCAATTGGCCACCTTAATTAGCATTTAATGGCCTAGCAGTTTCACGGTCTGGCTTCTTACTGCCTGGGGAATCCTTTGTTGGAAGGTGATTAGCTGGCCCTGATTGTTTCTTGTCTGGAATTCCCCTGTTTTTGAGTGTTGTTCTTTATTTACTGTTATGATTTTCGGGTGTTTTTAATACTGGTAGCCAGATTTTGTTCATTTTCATGGTTTCTTCCTTTCTGTTGAAATTGTCCACATGCTTGTGGATTTCAGTGGCTTCTATGTGTAGTCTGACATGGTAGTTGTTATTTAATAATGTTATTACTTCTCCTGTCTGTTAAAATTTCAAGAAATATGAAATATCCCCTCCCTTCTTGCACGTCCTTCCTTTTAGTTCTTTAAACCGAAAAAGCATTTTTTCCTGACCCATTTTTAAAAAGGGGGAAATATTCTTTATTTCTTATGTCTTCCTCCAGCGTTTAAAGCTAGTCTGAAATATCCCTCTTCCTTCTCATATCTCTCCCTCCCTTTAAAAAGCATCCATTATGTATCTGGGCAACCTTTACACAATCTGGCTCAAGGTGTGTTTCCCTTTCCTTGTAAATCAAGTAAGGTTAGTAGGAAAGAACTCATCTTCTCATTTGGCGTAATTGTTTGGGAGGGAGTAAGGTGAAGGCGGCGGGGGGGGGGGGTTGTTTACATGCTGAAGAAGCCCTGTTTGTTGTTTGGGGGATTTGCATTGTGTGTTCGTACATACATATGTATACACATTTATAGCCTCTTAAGTGTATGTATTTCCTATAATGTATAATGGAGTGTGTGCGTTTGTGCGTACAGCATCGTGTAACCTAGGTTGTAGCTTTCTAGAGTTGTGTGTGTGAGACAGAGAGCACTAGAGAGAAAGGGATATTAATACATAATAAGCATCCACTCACGCAGAGTATATGCATTAGGGCAATGTGTGGGAATCCTTCCTGATAGTAGAAGAGGGAATTCTTGGTCGGTTTCTTGCCTCCCTAGGGCTTTTGCTCTAGTTTGGAAGAAGGTACACATTCATTTATATAGTTGGGTTGTGGAGAAGAAAGCCTGAGGCTGGAAACCAACTATTTGTTGTTATTTATGGTGGTAGGTGAACAGGGGGAAATCTAATCTTCCACTCCTTCTCATCTCAAGTTATTTGGAAGTCAAAGTAGCTGGATGTTTGTAGTCCTTGGCTTGAACAACCATAGTGTGGTTGCATTTTGTGAACCCTTTACCCACAGCTTTGTCTTATGCCTTACTAGATAGGAAGTCCCTTGAATGTTGATGTATTTAGGATTCTGCGTCTCTCTAGTGTGTATGGGAGGCAACAGACTATTCGTTCTTTGTTCCTAACCCTTTCCACTCTTGCCTATTGTTGTTCTCTGAGTTGTTTTGATGATCTGGATAATATCTCCCAGGCTTCTGTGAGGAAAGATGGGATATAAACCAGCACATTAATGCTAGTAATCTGCTTTTTGCAAAGTATTTGATGAGCAGTCAGCTGGAAGCATTCTTATAAAACTGTGTGGGATAATCAAGAAATAGTCTCTCACAGGAAGCTGTTACAGGAAGTTGAAAGGTCACAGCGCACTGGGGGGAAAAACCCACAGTGAGCAGCTGGGTCCCTGGGGACCTAAAGGAGGATCTCTTCCATGAAATGGGTTACTAGCTGAATCAAACATTGAGCCCTGCATTTTACTGCACTAATAGCTCATGCTTTTCAGCAATGCTGACAGAGCAAACTAAAACTCCTAACTCCCAATGAATGGGGCACTGCCATAGTAACTTTGGAAGGATATTGACTTTTTCCAGTTTTATGACAGTTATTCAGTGAATAGTAGGTGAGGAGAATACATGGTCCTCCAAATGTTGATGGACTACAGCTCCCATCAGTACTACTGATGGAGCCAATAGTGGGGGATGATGGGGGTTGCAGTCCATCAATACCTAGCAGGCCAGATATGTCATGCTCCTTGTTTATAGGGATACAAGACTTTAACCTTCCAGCAGGATAGAGCATGAGCCACAATATGGAAGGTTCTGAACTTAGATTTATAAAGGTTAGTTGGGAAGAGAATCTTGTCCTCTCGCTTGCCGGCCATGTTTCTTCCTGTTTGTTTTTTAGGGCTGCTCTTCTGTTGTAAATTCTGCTTGATTGAATTTAAAAAGGAGGGGAGGCTGCATATTTTTTACCAATAAATAAATTTGCTAGTACTGAGTACATGTTACACCAGGAGGCTCCACCTCCTGGTGTGTTTTGGGAAGCTGGAACTGTGTTTTTTTAGGGTTTATGGTAATCTATTATAAAGCACACGCGGAATACTTAAATGTGTGTCTGTAGCTCATCCATTCCTCTCACTGTAATCTCATGATTAGTGGAAAACATGGATTTGAATGTGACTAGAACTCCACTTATGGGGCTTATTCTAACATCTTATGTCCAACAGCTTCCCTTCTGCTGTTCCCTGTTGAGGCAAAGGATGCCTTCATCTACTTAATCCTTGCCCGTTCTTCCCAGCAGCCCACCCCATGAGAGCAAAGCCTGCATGGAGTGCATTCATAAACATGCATTACATAAATTAACCATAGAGCAGCATCCTCTAAAAGAAACCACAGTCTCCTCCCCTTCTTTAGTCAGATCTATGTCATTTGATCATGGAAATAGCACAAGATGGTGGCTGTCCAAGGGGATCTTGTTGGTGAAACTCTAGAATTCCTATTTGTTCTCTGCAAATACGCTATTTCTCCTGCACACACCAAAAATAGTAAAATTCAAGCTTAGTTGAATCTCATGTTGATGAATGGATTATGCAAAAAAAGACAGCGGGCCTACTGACAAATTATAGAGGCATGCAGACATGTGACTTCAGCCCAAGAAGCATGAATGCTTTGAATATGGGAGAAATTTACCGTTCTTTATAGTAATTTTCTCTTGCAACTACACTTCCAATATAGTAATAAGTTAAAGTACTTTGGCCATATCATGAAGAGACAGGAAAGCTTAGAGAAGACAATTATGCTGGGGAAAATAAAAGGAAAAGGGCAAGACCAAGGGCAAGATGGATGGATGGCATCCTTGAAGTGACTGGCTTGACTCTGAAGGAGCTGGGGGAGGTGACGGCCGGCAGGGAGCTCTGGTGTGGGCTGATCCATGAGGTCACGAAGAGTCGGAAATGACTGAACGAATGAACAACAACAACAATCTGTTCAGTGGAATAGCAATACTGAGGCTTAGAGGTCTACAGTGGGTCTTTGGCATCCACTGGGATTTAGTTCCTTCCTGTGGACACCAAAATTCGTGGATGATGAAGTCCTCTATTATATACTGTGTCATAATAAAATGGCGTCCCTTATACCAAATGGCAAAAGCAAGATGGGATTTTTGAAAACGATTTTTAATCTTTGGGTGGTGGAATCTGTGGATATGGCTGGCTGACTGTATTCCCATTTCTCTCCATCTCTCTTTGTCCTGTATGAACTTTAGAAATTGTATTGTGGAATATCCACAAGTTGATAGTAAAGTATATCATATATAAATAAGTTTTAGAGTTGGTTAGTTTCCACCTTTAGCTTTTCTTACAGTTTCTGTAGTGTTGCAATCTTAAGCATGCTAAATTGTAATTCTGCATCTTTGCTTTCCTATAAAATGTGAAGGCCTCAATGTTGCTCATAAGAATAATTCCAATTTGTGTTATATTTTAATTAGATTAAAATATTTAATTAATATATAATATATTAATATATAATATAATATATTTAAAATATTTAATTAGATTAAATATTTGTGTTATATTTAAATTAGACCTAGTAAAAGCGTATAAGAAACATAACTTTTTCAAATCAAATCTCTTCCTCTGGTAAGATGCTTGAAAAAGCAGGGGGAGGAGGAAGAAGAGACCAGAAAACTGATTTGATGTTGCCTGCGTGACATCCTGAGATAGAATCAGCAATTTTAGCAAGACTTGCTTTCTGGATAAGTTTGTTTAGAATAGCAGCCCAAGATGGCTTTGGATTTAAGGTCAACTTAGGTGACTGGTTTGACTCTTCTGTTTTCCTGATTCTCCCAACCCCCACCCATGAGATGCATATTTTTCTAACCACATCATTGAAGGAAAGTTGCACTTACTAAACTGAAATTTAGAGATCTTTTTGGGAGAAAAACTAAGTCAGATTTTTCTGTGTCAAGATGTAAGCCCTAGGGGTAAGGCAGCAAATTCAGGGAGTACCTAGGAACCGTATATGGTATCTGCTGCCAAAAGCCATGTTTTCTAACCTAATCCTGTATGTCCTCTGTTTTGTTTCCAGAGCAACTGAAACATGGAGCTTCGAGTGGGGAACAAATACCGGCTGGGACGAAAAATTGGTAGTGGATCCTTTGGAGATATTTATTTGGGTGAGTTACTGTTCTGTGTAGACATACATTTTTTAATCTTTACATTGGCTCAGACTAATTGATAGAATGATATATTTGATGGGTCCGTTTTTAAAAGTAGTCTGCTGCTTTTTCAACCTGAGAGAACTGGGGTCATTCTAGTCTTTAAAAAATATCTTTCAGACTCTGAGAAGTTTCTAAAACAGGGATATATAATGTTAGTCCTGTCCTCTGAAATATTTTTTTTTCCTGCTGGTACAATTTTTAATTTTATAAAAATAAGAATGGCAAGGGTTTGTAGTATTCACATATAACATCAAGCCCTCCTCTTCGTAATGCTGTGTCTTGTCCTTGCACCAAGTGTATGAAGGATGGCAATATTAATACCTTTCCCCCAGAGTTTACACCTCAAGGTTGTCAAAGCTATCTAAAATGAAATAATCTAGCACTCAGTGCCATACGTAGACAAAATTTGCAAAGCTGTTATGTCTGAGACAGCTCCTTCAAAATTTGAGGCGATACAGAGAAAAGGACAGGCCCTGATAGTATTCGATCTATATTGTTAAATGGAGACACCAAGAATAGGGCCTCAAGTATGTGCACTCCCTAATTTGAAGACTTTCTCTTACCTTGTGGCAATTTATGAAACATGCTTCTCTTAGGGAAATCTTACATTTATTTTTCAATCAGGTTGCTAGTTTAGTAGGTGGTAAAAATACTTTGGATGTCATCTAGATTTCAGCAAAGCATTTTGTAAGGTCCTCCGTGATATTTTGATTAGCAATGATGACATGTGGTATAGATGGGATCACTATCAGATGGATCCATAATTGGTTGAAAACCAATTATTTGTCGTCACTGATTGCACTTCGGACTGGAAGGAGGTCTTAAGTGGAGTGCCTCTGCATACCATCTCAGAGCCATTACTCTTCAACATTTTTATCAGTGACTTAGGTGACAGTACGGAGGGAATCCTTATCAAGTTTGCAGGTGACACAAAACTAGGAGATGAAGCCAACACATTGGAATGCAGAAACAGAATTAAAAAGAACCTAGATAAACTAGATCAATGTAGTATTTACATTTACTTCATAAAACCCCAAAATATACAGGCATAGGATGGCCCTCAGCAGTATTACATGCAAAAAGAACTTTGGAATTATTGGTGATCATAAGTTGAACACTTTGTAGTGTGGTGTTACAGTGAAAAAGGGAAATGTTATTTTAGGTTGCATTCATAGAAGCATAGTTTTCAAGTCTAGGGAAGCAATAGTTCCCATGTATTCTGTGCTGCAGTATTTTGCTCAGTTCTAGGTACTTCATTTTAAGAAGGAGATAAGACAACTAGGAGCAGGTTCAGGGAAGGGCAACAAGGGAGATAAGAGGTATGAAGAATAAAATGTATGAGGAAATGTTGAAAGTGCTGGGCATGTTGGGTTTGGTGAAGAGAAGTTGAAGGGTGACATGATTGCACACCCCAAATACTTCAAGGGCAGTTACAGAGAAGGGGGCAGACATGTTCTATTCTGCCCAAATTGATAGAACCAGAAATAATGGTTTGAAATTGCAGGAGGGTAGATTTCGATTGAACATTAGAAGGAACTTCTTTACAGTAAAAGTTCATCAATGGAATCCACTGGAGAGGTGATGGGGTCTCCTTCTCTGGATGTCTTCAGGAAAAAAGCTGTGGAAAGGCTTTACCCAGAGACCCTGTGTTGAGCAAGCTGTTGGACTCAGAAATCCATGAGGACCCTTTCTAACTCTATGAATCTATCAGTCTGATTCTGCAACAAAAACACACATACATTTCTGAGAACAAAGTGAAGTCTTATATTTGAAACTTCTTGGTTTTCTTAGGTTGTGAATGAACAGGAATGGATCCCAGGATATTAGAGGGTAGCATCATGGGCATTTCTGGCTTTAGGTGATTGGGAGGAGTTATTGCTTGTAGCCCTTTGCATCTAGCTATGCTAGTGGAATAGGAAGAGGAGGCAAGCTCTTCAGTAGTAGCTTGGCTGCGTGCAGGTTATGTATTATCCTATGTAGGCCTGAAAATATGAAAAGAACATAGGAAAGGAATTGGAAATAGAAGACCTGCTCACATCCTTGACCCCTTTGATTCAGAAAAAGAAAACTGATCTATAAGGCAGAACACTCCTTGAGATTTTTTTTTTTCATGTCATGAGCGACTTGAGAAGCTGCAAATTGGTTCTGGTATGAGAAAATTGGCTATCTGCAAGGATGTTGTCCAGGGGATGCCCAGATATTTGATGTTTTACCATGCTTGTAGGAAGCTTCTCTCATGTCCCCGCATAGGGAGCTGGGGCTTACAGAGGGAGCTCAACCCAGTCTCCCCAGATTCGAACCGCTGACCTGTTGGTCAGCAATCCTGCTGGCGCAAAGGTTTAACCCATTGCGCCACCAGGGGCTCCACTCCTAGAGATGAAAATTGCGGACAGTTGGGCCTTGTCTTGGAATAATTGCTTTGATACCATGGGAACAGTTGGCTACAATTTGATGTTTACCAGATGCATTAGACTGCATTCACCAGAATTGCCAAGCCATGGATAGAGCATGCTGAGAGTTGAAGTCTGACACATTTGGGAGGTGCCAAGTTGGGGGAAACTAGCTTGAATCCTGCTTGTCAATGATTAAAATTCTTGGTTTTTAAAATCATGTCACATGTGTTTTGATTTTCATAATACACAAAGCTCTTCTCATAATTGGTCCAAATATTCTCTGTTCACCATGTCTTTTGTTTTGTCCATTTCATATATGTTCCTAGAAGCAATTATGTATTCTAGGTGTGGCTTCCCTACCCAGTGTTTCATTGAAAGGTTATCCTCTGAGTGATCTGAAATATGATTCCTCTGCATACAGAGTGTCTCTTGCATGTAGTTCCCATTCCTAACATCCAGCAGTGTATCAGATTATCTGGTTTGCTTTTCTGGCACTGTTAACAAGATTTGCCAGCTTCAATATTTCCCAGATTCTTTCTTTTAAGCAGGGTGTTTTCAGTTTTCCACTTGAACATCTAATTATCTACATACTTTATTCATATAAAATTTATATGTCACTTAACCACCCAAAATGTATGACATTCCTAAATGTTTGTAAATGCACAAAATACAGTTTTTAAAAAGTTCAGGTGGCAAAAACCTAACATGCATTGTCAGCTCCTATAAACCCCAATCACCCCATTGACACAGAATTTCACTTTAGTGATTCAAAATAAAAGTGTATCCTCCCTTAAAACTATTAAAAACCTACATAGCTATCAGAAACAGTTAAAACAACAATGTGATAAACCTCAGAATATTGCAGTTGGGTGTTGATGTAGCATTTTTGTAAGACTGTATCTTTTTATGTTAAGACCTGTAAATTCATAGATATGTACATCTGCTAAATTGTTCTTGTTATTTATGTATAGCCCATCTTTCTCCTGACATGGGAAGATTATGTCTCATCTTTCTTTGGTTCTTTCTTTCAAAAAGGCTGGTTTCTATTTGACAAAAGCATAGTGCAAATTGATTGCTTCTTCTCATAAGATTACTTTCTGATTTTCTAATGTATCCCTTTCTTTTCCATTGCCTTTTATTACACTTACTTAGCTAATAAATTCGTTTACCTCCTTCCTTTCAAAGTCTCTGTTGTTTTCAAGAGTTATGCCAGTCGTCCCTTGCTTTGCACCAGGCTTCTAGAGAGACTAACTTTCTTTTTATTGAGTTTCAAAAAATGACAATGACATAGATTTAAAAGTAGGCTTTTCCAGAATAAGGTACTTAATTATTATTTAGTTTTAATAACAGCAATCCATTTTAAAAATAGCTTCTTTTACTTACATTTTGTGTGTCTAATGATGGATGTATATAACTTTTAAGAACATTTTTGGATTGTGAAAAGGGGTATTAGATTTTAAATAAATTAAAGGAATTGAGATTTCCCTGCTCCAAATCACATATTTGGCAACTACTACAATTACTAATAGAACTTCCCTTATGTGTCAAAAGCCACTATTTCAGCAAATCTGTTCTGCCCTATAGTATCTGCACTTCGCTGTCTGTTGACTTCCTCTACCTTGCTTGCATTTTCGTAATCTGATTTTTAACCCAACCCTGCCTTGCTTTGTTAAGCCCTGAGGGCAAGATCTTCTATTCCTAACATGTTCAATTGTATGTTCATAGTTATTTAAGATTTTTTAAAATATTCAATCAGCTATTGTTATGTAATAGAACTTAACTGCCAACTTTTCAAAGACTTCAGCTTGGCTATAGATTTATGTTTATTTGTATGTATTGTTACAGGAAATTGAGCTAACCAAGGGGGTGGTGGATAGAACACCTGTAATAAATATTAATTTGAGTCTTTTATTTGGGGCTTACATAATTCATACAGGATATAAGGACAGTTGGTGGCCATTGACACCAGTGGCCTGTGCCCACTAACATACTGAATGAAGAATAAAAGGGTCAGTGCAGCATGTCATGGAGAAAGTAAGGTGCCAGCACACCCTATGCCATTAATTTCAGTTAAGAAGAGATAAGTCTGAGCAAAGGTTGTTTCCTTTGGCCTGTATCTTTGCAATTTTGCATGACGAGTAAAACCTGTGACGTATTGATCTGGAGTATCAAGTTTTATTTTCATTTTGTTTAAGCACTGAGCACTTTAAAAGTGGTCTTTGTTTCAATTTCAAACATTTTATTGAGAGTCTGGGGAGAGCTCAGATTAGAAGGAGACTAGACGCTCAATCTCTCAGTCAATTTGGTAAGCTTCAAAAACCAATATCAGAGCTGGTATGTTTGATCCATTGTCATTCCAGGTTCATTTAGATCTCATTCTGGGTTGACTGAAGAATTACTCATGTGAGTCAGTTCCCATTGTTCTTGCTATCTTTGCATCCAAGTTTTTTTTTGTTTTCCCCCTTTTTTGCTTCTTTTAGCCAATAGTGCATTTTATTAAATTAAAGGACACTTGCTACTGAGCAACTAACTTAGAAGTTGAAGAAATCACTTGTTCCTGCACATACCAATTCAGAATTTTGATAGTCTAGATTTATTCAATCTGGCATTTTTAGATCTCTAGCTGGTTTGTGTGAACTGGAGTGTCATAATCTGAGAGAGGCAGTGCCATTGCTTTGGAAGTCAGATATTAGCAAAAGTGCTGGAGATCAAGCTAATGAGAGACAGGGGAACTGGACTAGACATCCTATAAGCCTCTCTTGCGTTCTATGATTCTGAAATTCAATGGCTTTTGTAAACACATGTCTGGAATGTGGAGACTTTGCTTTCTGTGGTGAAGATTGTTTGGTTTGGGAGACTCAGCTAGGCTACATTGGAGAACTGATAGAGTTGATTGAGGGAAGTATGTTTTGGACATAGAAATTACTGCAATTTGGGAGGTGTAATATTAAAATTAGAGAGGTCATATACAGATGGAGCTCCTTCAGGTCAGAATTGGGGTCTTGACAGAGGGGGGCTATACTGTTCCTTTGTCAAATTGCATTAGAGAAGCTAGGAAGCCAGCTTGGCACAGCAAGGCATGCTGGGAAAATGGTGGCCTGTGCTTGGACAGTTCTTGATGGCATGCCCCTCCCTCACAGGAGGTCAGGGGATGTGTTCCCTTTGTTTCCTGGCCTGTTAACTGCCTGCCTGCTTGCCTTCCCCCATCTGTTCTATTCTCAGACTTTTCCTTAGCTACCCAGTGACAAAAAGTGACTGGCAAGAACAGGGAAAGAGAGATGTAGTTGATCCGTGCTGTTGGAGGCTAGCAGATATTTGTGTGTATGTGTTAACAGGTCTACCCATCTAAATGTCTCAGAGGGCCCCTTGCAGAGTGCCATCTTCATTTAGGCTGGTGACATCCATGTCTCCCTCCCCCAATTACTCCTGTATAATTTGAAGCAAATGGGTTTTGAAGCCTACAGCCCACACATCTGAATGAGACAGGGGGTGGATGCTGCATAGAATTTTTGATCACTTCCAGATCTCTTGGATCAGTGAAGCATAAGGTCTCCTCTGTAGCATTTGTGCCTTTATGAATTGTTGCAAATAATGCGACATCTTCTTTACAGGATGTTGCTTAATCTTATACATGGTAACCAAAAACCATTTGCCTTTGAATCTACATGATATGACCCAATATAAATTCCTGGACCAGTCTGAGAGATGCTTCTTGCCTTATTTGAGGCAATTCACACTGGGATCATGGGGTGGACCAGGGAGTCAAAAAGAGTGGCAAGGAAAGGAACAATCATGTGGGCACAATTTACAATCTGAAAGCTAGCAGTAAGTCTTCAGGAGCAGTTTTCTTGAGGAAGAACCTAAAGGGTAGTTTAATAACCTTACAAATGGGTGGCTACTGGAATTAGTGGCAGCATCTGGCTAAAAACTCAGAGGTGCATTGAAGACAACAAAGAATTTAGAATCTAGTCATGACGATCTTAGTGGCATTTGTTAGATGGAGTTTCTGTTCTATATTATTCCTTACCCTTTGGTAACTTCCTTTGTTTTGTTTTCGTGCATCCATGAATAACCAACGTTTGTGTGGCGCAGATCCCCTACTACATCACAAGCATAAGCTTGTGATGTAGTAGGACAGGAACAAAAACTATCATGAGCCAAGTTGTGGTAGAACCACAATTTTATACTAGTCAGGCTTGCTTGTACCAAGTACACTGTTCCTAAGTAGACGAGAAACTTTTATAACATGAGCCCCCGGTGGCACAGTGGGTTAAAGCACTGAGCTGCTGAACTTGCTGACTGAAAGGTCGCAGGTTTGAATCTGGGGAGCGGGGTGAGCTCCCGCTGTTAGCCCCAGCTTCTGCCAACCTAGCAGTTTGAAAGCTTGCAAATGTGAGTAGATAAATAGATAGCGCTCCTGTGGGAAGGTAACGATGCTCCATGCAGTCATGCTGGTCACATGATCTTGGAGGTGTCTATGGACAACGCCGGCTCTTCGGCTTAGAAATTGAGAGAAGCACCACCCCCCAGAGTCGGACATGATTGGACATAATGTCAGGAGAAGACCTTTACCTTCTGTATAGATATTCTAATAGGTTCCCTGGTGGCTCTTATCTCTGACCATACGTACTTGATTTGTGATACTTACCTAAAAGGTCAATAGCAATTGGCCTACCCATGTATTCAAACAATCTATTTCTTATTATTTGGTTCCCTGTTAACCAAACTGTTTTTCATCTTGTCGATTATACAAATGAAAGACATGTATTTAAAGCATTCAGAGTAAACAGTGGTATGTAAAATAAGCAATTTCCTGTAACTTATATTGAATGGATCATAACCCTTACAACATACCTCCAAGGGATCATAAGCATTATACTCCATGAACAGGAGATTCCTATTTTCATTTACAGGACTGGGCTGGAGATGTTGGAAGAGAGCTTGTAAAGAGTAGACAAGCCGCTTACTCTAATGAAGCCAAGGTCGTCTTGGAGCAAGACTAGATTTTTGTAAAATGACTGATTGGCAGTTGGCCCTCTTCATAAGAATGTTAAGCCTTTAACCAAAAGAATACATTTAGCCATCTTGATATATTTCCCTGCAGAGTTCTTTTAGATTTCATACAATCTTATCGCTTGTGGTATTCAGCGCACAAAAATACCTTACTTGTGGCCACTGATGTTATTAATGGCTGCCATTTTTCCTGAGTCTGCAGACGACAAACCTGAACCAGTGACTCAGATGTCAGCTTCTGTATCCCCACAGCCTCTCCTCTCGCAGCTAATCTCATTGGGGTTGTAGCTCTAAAGCCTACTGACAACACTCCTTAAATGTCAGCATTAACTTTGGTTTGCTGATCATTTTAGCAGATGGAGTGAGAATAAAGCCCATGGGAGGGGTGGGGGTAGGGAGAGCACCAGGAGCAGCTATTGCGAGTGAAATACAGTGAGGAGAGAGAGGGGAGACTGAAGAGAAAGAGAAGTGGCAGGTTGTATAACACTGATCCTAAGGGGGAAGTAACTTCCTAATGAGCAGTGCTGAGTTGATGGGTGAATCTAATAAGAGAAATATATTTTACATAAGTGCTATTCTCTGCCTTATTCCAGAAAAAAAAGTGAGGATTATATTCTGAAATTTACACTTGACCCTCAAGTCCATGACTAAAAAATGTGCAACAGCTATGTTATAACAAAGTTCAGTTTCAAGTCAGTGACGTTTGTGTGTGTATGTTACATATTTGTTTGGTTTCTTCTAAAGCAGTGGTTTTGAACCTGTGGGTCATCAGGTGGTTTGGCCTACAACTCCCAGAAATCCCAGCCAGGATTCTGGGAGACCAAATGTCAAATCCCCTGGAAACCCACTGGGTGACCTTGGCTAAGTCATATTCTCTCAGCCTGAGATGAAGACATAGACAACCTCTATTCTCGACAAATGTTGCCAAGAGAACCCCTTGGTAGGTTTGCCATATTTTGGAAATTATTTGTCGGCACAAAAAGATGTGCTGTTCCTGGAAGGAAAAAGTTTCTTGCACAGCTAGAGCAAGAGTCAAGATGTTGGGTGTTACATGTTCATACATTTGCAATTTATTTTATATAGAATACTACTCTTTGAAAACATACATCAAGGCCATCTTGGTAAGCCAGCTCAGGATTTCATCACTACCATAGGATTGTCTCAAAACCTTTCTGGCTTCAAACATATGACAGAGCAGCCCCTGGATCTGGTCCTTTATACAGAACATCTGATTTATCCTTGGTGGTCACAGTTGTGGTTAGCTCACATTTCGGGGGGGGGGGGTGCTTTCTTCTGCAGGGACAGGAGACCAGAATGGTTTATTCCTGGTGCTTTATGCAGTCGCAAGGGATCATTAATGCTCTGTTTCTTCAGCAGGTAGGGTCAGGTCTAATGGTTTGAAGTTATAGGAAGGTGGATTTTGATTGAATATTAGAAGGAGCTTCTTGACAGTATAATCAGCTTGGCAATTGAACCAATTGCCAAGAAAGTCTGAAAGTCTTCAAATAAGAAGCTAGACCACTGGTTCTTAAACTGTGAGTTCCAACCCCAATTGGGAGCCCCTTATCTCAATATTGGAGTCACAAAATTTTCATCACAGTAAAAGGTTTCTGAATGCCAGCCATTTACACAAATCTGTTAGCAACAACATGCAGTTTTTACAACAGACACTGCAGAAAATGCTTCAGCTGTATTTTACAAAAAAGAAAATCAGCCTGTTTAGCAAGCCTTGCAAAGACTGGTTTATTATTAATACACATTTGGTTTTATATACCTACACACCTGGGGTCATGTAAAAATTTATTGGTAGAAAGGAGTTGCAAGTGCAAAAAGTTTAAGAAGCCCTGGCTAGACTAGTAATTTCTGGGAATACTTTTAACTCAGTGGTTCTCAACCTGTGGGTCCCCAGATCTTTTGGCCCGCAACTCCCAGAAATCCTAACAGCTGGTAAACTGGCTGGAATTTCTGGGAGTTGTAGGCCAAAACACCTGGGGACTCATAGGTTGAGTACCACTGCTTTAGCTCGAAATCCTGCATTGAGCAAGAAGTTGGACTCAGTGGTCCATCATGCCCCTTCTAATTGGATGATTTCAACTAATACGGTCTAGGGTACTGTTAAAACTAGAGAGGGTGGTGATTTTGCTTATTTTGACCCACTCAAGCTATCCATAATTATGTTTTTAGAACGGGAATGGATTTGGTTACCATCAGGTCTAATGGAGTGGAATGGGGGTTGCCAAGTAATGGGGGTTGCCAATTCAGATTCCTTTCGTTGATATTTTACTGTACTATTTTAATCTGTAATGTTGATGTACTTTGTTTTTGTATATTATTGTAATTTGCATATATGCTGTAAACCGGCCTAAGTCCCTTGTAGAGGTGAGGCCAGTTTAGAAAACTTCCAAATACAAAATATATAAATAATTGTGTAGAGGTATTCTGCATGGGTATTAAAAGTACAAGAGTCTTGTCCTATATTTCATCTGGCAATCCTAGTGGGACATGAGTGTAAGATAAGTCTGCTAAGTTTGCTTGATCCCTCAACACCTTTTGAAAACAGCATCCACTCTGTCTTCCTGGACACACTTGGTAAATTAGTGGCATGGCACTTTCTTTTATAAGGCTGGTCAAAGAATGGTATTAGAGCAGTGGTTCTCAACCTGTGAGCTTAGGTGTTTTGACCTACAACTTCCAGAAATCCCAGCTAGTTTACCAGCTGTTAGGATTTCTGGGAGTTGAAGGCCTAAACATCTGGGGACCCACAGGTTGAGAACCACTGCATTAGAGGATGTTGATGACATCCAGCTGTATCTCTCCTTGCCATCTGGATCATGTCAAGACAAGTGGGTGATGGGTTAGTGTCTCAGGTGGAGCTCAATCCTGACAAGATGTGTCATATGGATATGTAATTTCTGGATCTAGGAAATAAGAACTTTGCATGTTCTGGGTGAGATTGCAATCACGAACACAGGAATCTCCCTGGCCACATGTTTTCTTTTGGATTTAGGTGGTTTGTTAGTATTTGAGGATCTTGAACAGAAGTAATTTAATCATAGGTATCAGTGTCCAGACAACCTGCTAATTACAGTGGTTGTCTGTTTTTGGATGCAGTTGACAACTACATGGAGACAGCAGATCATAGCACAACATACAGTAGATACAACAATGGGCATGCCTAAAAGTAACTACACTACATCAGTTTTCAGCTATTTGCAATAGTTGCTTTTAATCACTGGGTCCAACTCATGGTCATAGTGCTACCATAAATTCAAAAAGATTCTGAACCCAGATATTTGAAGGTGTTCCTTAAGTGCTTTATTGTTTTTCATATTCTCAGAAAGTAAGTACAAATGTAAATTTTGGCCCTGGCCCAAACTGAGACACGCTGCATTGCCTAAGTAAAGCTTTGTCATTAGATGAATTAAGGGTAGTTCCTGTTTAACTCCGAGAAGGGGGTGGGGCTGAGGCAGCGGCTTCATGAAGGAGGGGAACACAGGCCGTGGGACAAACCAGATTTTTTCATGAATGTGGACTGGCTTGGCTTTGGTTTCACTTAAAGTCATGAGCAATTAGTTGAAGGAATATTGGGCAGGTTGATTGTTTTATATTCATATTGTGCACCTGAGCCATCCCTTTTGGTGGAGTTAGATTTAACAGGAAATATTTATCTATATGAATGGCATACTGGATCAGTCACTTGAGGACATGGATTTGCCTTCTTTTACAGGAACACACAGCCAGTTTACCAACTGTTAGGATTTCTGGGAGTTGAAGGCCAAAACATCTGGGAGCCCACAGGTTGAGACCTACTGCACTAGAGTAACCTGGGTGAAGATAACTTCCACTAGATAAGCAGCATACATCTTTACTTGGATCCAGCCAACTGATTAATATAAATACTTATCATACCTAAATATAAAATGCAAACTGGAAGTGAAGAGATCTGTAAATATGCATTGTCATTTATATTGCACACATTCGTGCGCACACATATCTACGTACATACACACACACACTCAGGTATTTAGAAAACTGGGGACAAAAGACTAGGAAATGGATCACAGTTTTGAGGTGCCTTCATGCCAAAATCTGAAAGGTGACCCTGGACTGACTTCTAAATCTAAAGCAAGAGATAAGACAGTAACTGGTAACTGGTATCCCATGGATGGTGTATATACTGACTTTTTAGGATTCACTCATCTCACAGTACAGCTGCCCCATTTAGCAGCATTTTTTATTTGCTCCACTGTGGTATTTTTAGGGGCTTGTAATCGGTAGAAGGGAAATGATGAATTCATGTCCTCCAGTCTGTTTTTGGATGCTTAAATCTGAATTAAAACTCTTTATAATCACTGAGAATAACATGCCATGCAGCTGAAGTAGAAATTAATTTATAAAACCTGGCCATGAAGATACTTTTATTACTTGCCTTTCTGTTGCCTAAGAATATTTAAAGACAAGTCTCCATATCTGTTATAGAGGATTGGTCATACTGTGCATTTTCTGTGATGACTCCAAACAAACATGACATCAGTACTGGGCACAAATTATGCATTATAAGCTTTTAAAGATAATGATACAATGATAAGAGAGTTGGTTGGCAGTGTCCATCAACAGCTGGTGGACCTCCAATTTCCTGTGACTATTGTAGGGCAGTGGAGGAGAACCAGTGCCTATTCAAATATAGAAACTTTGGAAGTACAGAATTTCCTGTGGCCTTGGGATGGTGGGAAGCTTTATCCTCAGTTTATCCCTTCCTTCTGTTTATTAAATGCTGAATAAATTAAGGAAAATATACATAATGAATATGATTTCTACATTCTACTTTATTTGTGTAGAAGTTCCTTAGTCACACGTTTTTTGGTAAGAGTAAACTTTAACATTCTACACCGGGGCAATTAAATTCTGTATGCTTTTAACAAACAGAACAAATTGGAGTGGATCAAGATTTAGCTTTAGAGCTAGTTGAAGTTGTAATCCTTAATCCTCCAGCTACCTGAAAATGTTATACAGACGGTTGGGAGCTCTAATGAAAGGTATTAAATTGTGCGCCAGTTGCACCCATACCTTGGGAAGTCAGACTTGGCCATGGTGGTCCACGCTCTTGTTACATCAAGGATAGAATACTTCAAAGCTCTACGTGGGGTTGCCTTTGAAGACTGTTCGGAAGCTTCAAGTGGTCCAACGGGCGGCAGCCAGATTTCTAACTGGGTCAGCATACAGGGAGCACACTACTCCCATATCACACCAGCTCCACTGGCTGCCAGTCTGCTACCGAACACAATTCAAAGTGCTGGCTTTAGCCTATAAAGCCCTAAATGGTTCTGGCCCAGCTTACCTGTCCAACTGTATCTCCCTCTATGATCCACCTCGAAGATTACCATCTTTTAGGGAGGCCCTACTCTCGATTCCACTTCCCTCGCAAATGCGACTGGTGGGGACGAGAGACAGGGCCTTCTCAGTGGTGGCCCCTCGGCTATGGAACTCTCTCTCTAGTGAAATTTGAGCAACCCCCTCCCTCCTGACCTTCAGGAAGAAAATAAAAGTGTGGTTATGTGACCAAACTTTCAGGCAGCAAAGTTCTTAGTGCAATAAGAGAATAAGGAATAGTGAACGAACCAATGGATTTGATTTTGGATGGTGTGATTTTAATAATTGTTTTTAAATCGTGTGGTTTACGGGTGAGTTTTAATATAATGTTCTTGTATTATTGATGTTTTAATTTTTATATTTTATGTCTAAATGTTATTTTATGTTTCATGTTTTAATGTGGTTAGGTTTTTAATTTATAGTTATATGTTATTGTCTAGCTGTTATGTTTTGCTTTTCACATGTATGTACGGCATTGAATTTATTATGTTGGAAATTGCTTTGAGTTCCCTCAGGGGGAGAAAAGCAGAATACAACTGTAGTAAATAAATAAATAAATGAGTCCCGCCTCTCCATCAAGTAGAGAGGCATTTGTATTCTTATCCAACACATTGCATGCCTGTTTCTTATTAATTAGTTCTGACTTTAATTTTTAGAAATGTATTCTCTTCAGCATTCACAGAAATTTCATAACTTGTGTAACCACATCTGTCTCCAGAGAAACTGTATTGAACCATTTCACAGTGAATAAAGGATAGAAGGGGAAAAGTAGATGGGACTCAATTGGGTATTTCTACTTGGCAGGTAGGGCAAGTGAGAATAAAGAAAACGACAAAGATCAAAACTAATTTCTTGCCCCTTTCACTATCCTCCACTCTGATTCTGTGCTACAGCAAGGGGTAGATATTGAGGTTCATGGAAATGCTAGGAACACATTGCCATGGACTGCAGCTGTAGCATAGTAATTAAGGCACACTCTAAGGAAATAGGAAATGGAACAAAATTGCTCAGGTAGGTGGCTTTTTAAGAAAATCAGCTTCTTTAAGAGTAGTTTTGAGAAAGTATAGGTACATATCAGGTACTAAACCAGCAAATCTAGGTTTTCAAATACTAATCAGTATATAGGCCTCTTCTTTGCATTCCCCTGAAAAATAACCAGCTTTCTGGGGAAGACTCCCTTCTCATTCATATATTCCTTTTCCCCAGCCACCATGATCTTGTTTCCAGAATCAGTGGCCTAATATTTTGTGATGCTGCAGAGAGCCCACCACATCACAGTGTGGCAAGAGGGGAAGCATCCCGGTTGCCAAAGCAACTGGACCAATACTGGCGTAGTTGCCATGGTAATAGGCTTATCAGCCTTACACAAATTTAGAGTGAGATCAGGACTCTGATGTCACAGAAGCGAATCTGGTGCATGTTGTCTTGTTTATGTGATCCCTGACTGGCTGGGGTCGCTCAAAAAAAGGCCACCCCACCCATCTAAAGTGATACGGTAGCAGAATAAATACACTAGTAAATTATTGCTAGCAGCAGTGAAGAAACGTCCTAGACTAGTGGTGACTACATTGAAGAGTCTGCTTTCTCCAGTTTTCAAGAATGAACATTCACTCTGATCTTAACAATCACCTAATAGTGGCATATAGACAATATGGTACCAAGAAAACTGATTTCGGCAATCAGTTTTAATTAGGCATTCAGACGACTGGAAGAGGCAAGAAGAGATACTGGAAGAGGTACATGGGATACTGAAACTTTTAATGGCACTTCAAAGGTGTGAAGTCCCCTGTACCTTATTTGCCCTTATATGTTTTAGAGTTTGAGCCTATGGTGCAATGAAGGTTTTTAGCATGGATTTAAACTCTCATTGGTTTCTGCTCTGTGGAGTGATGGTGACTTCAGAAATAAATTATCCCTCAGTGGCCCAACTGGCAGTCATGAGATGAGGAAAGAGATTCTTTTGCAACTTATTGGCACATCTTCCTGTTGTTAGTTTTGCTTGATAGATTTCTACAGGAATATACTTTTTAACATGGATGTGGCAAATAGCACACTATTTGTCTTCACCAAAAAGGTTTTTGTTTGAAAAAAGATTATGTATTGCATTAAAGTAAAATGTTTTTTATGTTGCAATTCTATAACCTGCTTCATTGGAAAACTGAAGAGTGGAACCTGAACAGGTGGAGCAGACAGCATTGCATGGCTTGCAAAAAGAAAAAAATAAAGAGGAGGAGGTGGTGGTTAGGGCTTGCTAGCTTTGGAGTGATTTCACTGCAGAGTTAACAATATGCACACGGTTTTGTTTGAAGCAGTGTTGTTCTCAAAAAGACGTGAGGTGCGTGGACAGGAGTTACTCCACCAGAACACAATTGGTAGAATTCTGGATCATAGTATTTTCAAACCTAATGTGCTCTTGCTGTGAGGTCATGAAAATGGCAGTGAAATAAATACAACATTCCATACATTTTCAGGAGGACTCGGGTCAACAGTGATTTTGGGGGTTTTTTTATAGAAAATGCCCCAATGTTATCCTCCTACAGGCCTGTGCCTATTCTGATCTGTGACTCTCATGTGGAAATTAATTTGAACCCTTCATTTATATTTACAGTTGTCATAATTGAAGGCTATTTTACACATTATAACATGGCTTCCTATGAAGCATACACTCAGCGGGGCATTATGTCTTCCTGACAGGTGTCTCTGCATGAGAGCTGTGTTTCTTTCAGACTTAAAAATATAATGTAAACATCTTTATCTTGTGAAGTTGTTCCCTTTTGGTACTTATAGTAATTTGAAGCTGAAGAGCACTGGACAGTCCAGTGTCAACTACGATTCTTTGTGCTAATTTGGGACTCTCACTTGGTTATTCTTGGTTCAAGTCTGTACCTTATCTGCAAGATCCAACTCAGCAAATTGTCTCAACTTTTCCTGGTGAATATTGCAAGCAGATTGGTGAGCCACCCACACATACTTGTGACCTCTGATGCATCCTTTTGGAATGGCTTCTTGCCATGGGTAGTATTCCACTTTTAAAATCCCCTGCTGCAGTGATTTATTTATTACAGATGACACACAAATGGTGGTGAACACATACTGAAATGTTCCCTGTACCGTCTTATGTTCTTGAGTCTCAGTATATGGGCTTTAAGTGTCAAGCTTGTTCTTGGCCTCTACAAGGAAAGTGTATTGGTTGCATGTATGCATCTTTCCTCAGATCTGAGAGATTGGTTACCATCAATAAATAGGCAACATGTGGTTTTGAGCTTAAAAGTTAGGATGACAATTTCCAAACCTTTTACTGAATGCATGGCCTGATATTTCCCTCAACGGAAGTATTCTACTCCCTCTTGGCTTTATTTATATCAAAAATATTTGCCTTGAATTCACAAGGTGGGGTTTTGAAACGCTAATACCTTTAACTGTCTATGAAAGAAAGAGAGTTCCAGTTTCATGAATATCTAGAAAGAGCAGGTATTCAGTATTAATTCTAGATGATTGTTAGAAGAGTAGAATGTGTTTCTTTGTACATGTCTGTCTTCACTTATATTTTTCTGAATGGCTTAGGACCAGTCATCTACTTACTGCTCCACCTAGCTTATTTCACAGGGCAGGAGGATAAAAATGGGACATGAGGAGAACTGCCCTGAATGCTGTAAAGGAA